>NC_134845.1:30605278-31205903 GCF_965363235.1 Mytilus galloprovincialis
CACACCTTACAGCTGATCACTGTTAAGATGCTTTCAAAATCCTGAGAAGTATGTGATGAAAATACTGTTGGAAAGAAGGACATGATTATTGCAATATCACCCACACTTTAAGAGTGGTAGTTCGAGCAATCTACAAGTGGCCTGTTGTAAGGCACAATATCTGTGGCCCATCATGACATACATCTGACATTTTACAGTATCAGTTGAGAATCTGGTCCTTACATCCCTTTTTAGCTCACCTGGCCCGAAGGGCCAAGTGAGCTTTTCCCATCACTTGGCGTCCGTCTTCTGTAGTCGTCCGTCGTCGTTAACTTTTACAAAAATCTTCTCCTCTGAAACTACTGGGCCAAATTAAACCAAACTTGGCCACAATCATCATTGGGGTATCTAGTTTAAAAAATGTGTGGCGTGACCCGGCCAACCAACCAAGATGGCCGCCATGGCTAAAAATAGAACATAGGGGTAAAATGCAGTTTTTGGCTTATAACTCAAAAACCAAAGCATTTAGAGCAAATCTGACATGGGGTAAAATTGTTTATCAGGTCAAGATCTATCTGCCCTTAAATTTTTAGATGAATCCGACAACCCGTTATTGGGTTGCTGCCCCTGAACTGGTTATTTTAGGGAATTTTTGCTGTTTTTGGCTATTATCTTGAATATTATTATAGATAGAGATAAACTGTAAACAGCAATAATGTTCAGCAAAGTAAGATTTACAAATAAGTCAAAATGACCAAAATGGTCAGTTGACCCCTTTAGGAGTTATTGACCTTTATAGTCAATTTTTAACCATTTTTCATAAATCTTAGTAATCTTTTACAAAAATCTTCTCCTCTGAAACTACTGGGCCAAATTAAACCAAACTTGGCCACAATCATCATTGGGGTATCTAGTTTAAAAAATGTGTGGCCTGACCTGGCCAACCAACCAAGATGGCCGCCATGGCTAAAAATAGAACATAGGGGTAAAATGCAGTTTTTGGCTTATAACTCAAAAACCAAAGCATTTAGAGAAAATCTGAAAGCATTAAAAGTGTTTATCAGGTCAAGATCTATCTGTCCTGAAATTTTCAGATGAATCGGACAACCTGTTGTAGGGTTGCTGCCCCTGAATTGGTAATTTTAAGGAATTTTTTCTGTTTTTGGTTATTATCTTGAATATTATTATAGATAGAGATAAACTGTAAACAGCAATAATGTTCAGCAAAGTAAGATTTACAAATAAGTCAGCATGACCAAAATGGTCAGTTGACCCCTGAAGGAGTTATTGCCCTTTATAGTCAATTTTTAACCATTTTTTCGTAAATCTTGGTAATCTTTTACAAAAATCATCTTCTCTGAAACTACTGGGCCAAATTAAACTAAACTTGGCCACAATCATCATTGGGGTAACCTGTTTAAAAAATGTGTGGTGTGACCTGGCCAATCAACCAAAATGGCTGCTAAGGCTAATAATAGTACATAGGGGTAAAATGCAGTTTTTTGCTTATAACTCAAAAACCGAAGCATTAAGAGAAAATCTTACAGAGTTTAATTGTTTATCAGGTCAAGATCTATCTGCCCTGATGTTTTCACATGGATCGGACAACCCGTTGTTAGGTTACTGTCCTGAATTGGTAATTTTAAGGAAATTTTGCCGTTTTTTGTTATTATCTTGAATATTATTATAGATAGAGATAAACTGTATACAGCAGTAACGTTCAGCAAAATAAGATCTACAAATAAGTTTACATGACCAAAATAGTCAATTGACCCCTTAAGGAGTTATTGCCCTTTATAGTTAATTTTTAACATTTTTCATAAATTTTTGTAAATTTTTAGAAAATATTTTCCACTGTAATTACTGGGCCAAGTTCATTATAGATAGAGATAATTGTAGCAACAAGAATGATCAGTAAAGTAAGATCTACAAACACATCACTATCACCAAAACACAATTATGTCATGAATTTATCCATGTCCATTGTTTAATATGCACAAGACCAAGGTGAGCGACACAGGCTCTTTAGAGCCTCTAGTTTACAGAACCTACCTATTGCATTAATTGTATTTTTTTCTCATCCTGAATATATATGAAATATTTGCTGCTGAACTCAATTGTCAATCAAATATTTTGTTGAAGGCTGTACAGCAACCTAAAATTGCTTATATCCAAGTTATTTTGGTAGATTCTTGTATCATAGTCCATAAAACATAAAGGACATTAAGCTCCTGCTTATTTTACCATGCACAGGAAAGTAATAAGTTTTCAACAACGAATGCTGACATCAGCAATTATTACTACTGGGTTGGTTATATGAAAGAAAAATCAACTGTTTTCTTCTGGAAAGATTGTGACTTGTTCTTTTTTTGTCTATGGTATCTCACCAAATACTGGGATCATATGGAGTTAACATGGCCAGTAAATCTACATGCATTGAAATACAGTACCTAATACTCCCCATGTTTATTGCAACATGCTTATATGAGACACAGCAGTGACAAACAGGTTATAGTTTCAGAGATTTTATACACAAGTAATTATGACAAAAGCTTCCTTAATATGCTTGATAGCTTGGTCCTTGTTATTAAGTAAGTGTAATGATATAATACAACTAAAATTTACATATTCATGGATATAAATTAAAGTAGACAATGAAAGGCATATTTATAATATGGAAGTCCTCTTTCCTGATCAAAATAGTATACTTTTTGGCTTTCAGAATTAAGTGTTCCTGGTTTGATTAAATTAATCTTGTTATTGTAATTACAGCGAAATGCATTGAGGGTGTAGTGAAAGGTAATATCTTTGGCTAGCTTGCTTGCTAGCTGAACCGTGAATTCATGATTTAGGATTGTATACTACCACCCTTTCGGAGTAGTATAGTCCTACAGACAGATCGATCGGTTATCTGTCGGACTAGTCTACACTAAAAGGAGGGTAGTCTACCTAATATAATAATGACTTCACGGTTCAGTTACCAAGCAAGCTAGTCAAAGTTACATTAAAGTATATATAGAAAAAAAACAATTCTGAGACGAGTGCCTAGCTGTGTAATAGACTCATATGTTTCTGTAACAGTTTAAATAACCCTGCATATTGATCTTAATAGTTAACCTCTTGATTGCACGACTCTTGACCTCAGTAGTATGTTAGATGCTTGACATAGACATCATTTACTATAACATTTAGATTCACGTGCATAATGGAAAACTGAAACATTCATATGAAGAAAAATTAATGTAAACGGGGATTCTGTTACAAATTAAACTAAATGGAAGAAAAGTGGTTACTTTTTTATTTGTTAAGCTTTCTCATTTTATACCCACATCTCTTTTTTCATATCTGAATTATACATACTAGCACTCAAGTTTGACAAGATTATATTGCTTATATAATAATTTTTTTTTTTTTAAATAATTAAAGTTTAGAATTGTGTATGCCATATGCGTGTTCCGTCTACATACGACTCGTCAGTGGTGCTTGTTTCAAAACGTTTGGATACGAAGTTGACGAGCATTTACAGCCGATTGTAGTGAGTGTGTAGGTAAAGGTAATATCTCTGGTTAGCTTGCTTGCTAGCTGAACCGTGAAGTTATTTTCGAATAGCATTCTTCATCATTGATTTATGAAAAGCAAGTCGTCTTTCAATAATATGTTTTACCCCAAAAGTTCAATATTAATATAAAAAGATGATGTGGTTTGATTACCAAATGAGACAAATCTTCACAAGAAACTAAATCACACAGAAATTAACAACTCTAGATCACCGTACGACCTTTAACAATGAGCAAAGTCCATACCGCACATTCAACTATAAAAGGCCCCGAAATAACACATGTTTAAAAACAATTCAAACGAGAAAACTAACGGCCAAAATGATGTTCGAAAAACAAATGTTTCAAAGCAACTAATGTTAACCACTGAATTACAGGCTCCTGACTTAGGACATGCACAAACATACATAATGTGATTGGGCTAAACGTGCTAACGGGTCCCCAACCGTCCCCTAATCTGGACAGTGGTGTAACAGTTCAACATCACGAACGAACTATAAAACTCAGTCGAAAAAGGGTCAACCCGTCAGATGGATACACATAGAAATACAGCTAACAAAACACAGATAAGACCTGGCCGGCGACCAATCCCTTGTCACATCCCAACAACACTTAGACACTACTAGTACAGATGAGAGTACTCGCAGTTACAGATATATAGTTATTTAATTCAAAGTCAATAACAACTAAGAAATCATGCATCTAGGCCAACATTTTCAATCATTACACATCCAACATCCAATGGATTTAGTGTAAGACGTTATAAAGTAAACATTCAGAGAAATATATGACCTTGTGCAATGCCAAGATGCAAGTATCGACAGATTGTCGATGCATGAATGTGCATATTAGATAATATCTGAAAAAGTCTATTTTGGGCAATAAAAAAAAACACAAAAAAATATCTTTATACCCGGTATTTTAATAGCACGAATCGAAGAACACACATTGAGGATTTAGAACTGTTGGCTGTAACTCAAACAATTGTTTAATGTGGAAACAATGGCAATTTTAAAAATGGTACAACAAAAAAAATCCAGTTCTTTTCTGTTACCAAAGTGAATAAATTTTAAAAAGCTTCTAATGGGACTTAGAAATAAGTTTAATACACTATTTGTGGTTTACTAGTATATCCTGCAATAGTTTATCAAATGCCAATTATTGCTTTTAGCATTTGCAATATGAAAGGTTTAGAAATATGTCGTAAAATATAGTCAGATATGTCGGTAACATGAAAGAATCTTGAGTAACAGAACAACGGTAACAGGACAGAGTTGGTAACAGAAAGGATTTTTTTCTCAAAAAAATGCTTTATTTTATAGTTTAAGAAAAATACATCATTTCAGAGTGGTCACAATACGAAAATAACAGCAAACATTGCCATTTATCCTTTGAAACTGTATTTGCAAGATGAAAAATTTGCCTAGGTGAGGTAATGAAAAATTCTAAAATAAATTCCTTCCTGTTACTATCTACTATACTAGAATTGCACAATGTTCTCTGCTGTTATCAAAAGCAAAAAAAAAATATTTTTTTCATTCAATATACTGTATATCATTTAACTTTATTTAATATGGTGATGATAACTTATATCAAATGAAATGGTTGGTATATAGAAGATTAACTTTTTGATTCATCAGTGAAATTGTCTTGAACATCCTTTCTGTTACTGATCATGGTTATGCTGTTACTTTTTATCAAGTAACATGACAGAACGTAACATTACAGAATTACGCACTACTTAAAAGTTTTGTTCATTTACTCGAATTGTGTAGAAGTTTACTTCCATCTACATATCAATTTGATAAGATACTATACTATAAAAACACATGTACTGTTATAGTGCTGACAATGAAATATTCTCAGAAGGTACACAAAAAGGCTGTAACAGGAGACAACAAAACTATTTTTTCTCCAAATTCTTATATTATGGGAGTTCAGATTTTCACTGCTATTCACCTATACATATGGAGTCATACATTCAGGAAATGATGTTCTTCACATTGCATTAAAAGAAATAAAATTTTGGTCTTTCAAACGTGTCCACCCAGAGGTAACAGAAAAGAAATTTCCCCTGTGGACAACATTGAAAATACCCTTAAAAATGCAAAATTTTCGTACATGCTTTAGTTATAACAAAATCAGGCCAGTAATGGAGAAGTGTTTTATATAATCTATCAAAATTGTGAAAATCGGAAGGCTGTTTATTTAATTTAGATATTCTTTAAATAATTTAATTTTCAGAAAATAACAGGGGACACCATGATTTTTTTTGGGGGGTGACCCTTTAAACTATATTTTTTTTACTACAAGAATGTTTAATTTGGTCCAGTTGGTGCATTATATACTCTAGTTAATACTGAAACTTAAAATTTTCCAAAAAGATGCCTGAATATAAAAAAAAAAATTGCTGGTGAAAGACGGGACATGGAAATTAGACTTTTTTCAGATAATTTCTCATATGTATTTAGTTGTGATTTTAGTTTACTGATAACAAAAACAACAAATAAAACAATATTTATAAAAGATCCAATCACAGTGTTAAATTAGTAAAATTTTAGAATAAGTTAGTTGAAAGGATTGATAAGTTTTAATACCAGGATCGTTTCTAAGTGTTCAGTTGGGCACGATAATCAACATCTCCGCAAAAATGAGGATGAGCTATCTCGTTTGAAATGAGTTTTCTACCGGTACAACAAAACGTCTATGGAAGAATTTTAAATAATAAAGGTTCAAGTTAAGTAATCAATGGTAACGAAATCATCATAAAGTGAATCAGAAACATAATTTTAGATTTGAGACTATAATAGATAATTCAGAGTAAAACGGAGTAACAAAGTGAATATCTTTTGATATCTTCCGTGTAATTATATAAGTTCATCTTCTTTTAGATATGCGTTTTATATTGTAAAATACCAAATTGATTTTAGCTATTTTCGCCGGACCGTACAAATATAAGCCCACTGTGAAAAATCAAGATGTGTTCTTGTGAGCCAAAAAAGTGATCTGTGAAAATGTGTCCACCCGGTATTTTTTCACAGTAAAGGTATATTTATATGTGTCCGATGCTGTGAACAAGTGTCCATTTATACATAGATTCCGTGGACATAATTTTCTGTGAAAAAATGTCCGGTGGACAAAATTTCATGGCGGACAATATTTAATTCTTACACTCCCCTGGAGGAAGTTACATAGCGAAAAATCACTGACATTAATTATCCAGCACTATGAAATTTCTTAGTGAAAAAGCATGAACGTTTAAAGTAGGAAAATAAGTTTGCGGATGTTATAAATGTTTTATTGGAATTTTTTTATTTACCCCTGGTTTGCCTCAAAAAACTAAGCGACCAATCAAATGAGTTGTTTTAGGTATGTGATCAAATGACCTTGACTTCGGGCTAGCGAGGCATTGACGTCATCAGAAAATTTTTCCAGTTTGAGCTGACGAGGACCAAGAATATATACTTCATATGTTGTGGTCATTATTTATATTTAAAAATTTGATGACTGTGAAAGGAATATACAATTATTGACTTGCAGTGATTAATATACAGTCATTGAATATTCACAAAACCAAGAATCTTATAAAACTTTTACCAAGACGTTAACGGACAAAGACGATCGCCATTTTTTGTCAGGATGAAGGAAATTGCCACAATGGCACAGTTTACCGTGTCTGATGTCACAGGTAGTTTGAAAGCCTAATTTTATATATATACCAATTGCATGCATAACAAACATGAATGGTTTCCAGAGCAATGTACACAAAAAGTAAATAACTAATGCAGCAAAGTAACCTCCATCTTTTTGGTTGTTGCATGTATTTTGTCATAATTTTGGCATGGCAAATGGTTTAAAGTTGTCAAAGGTGATGTCTTACACATAATTGTGTGCTGACAAGCCTTTATCATTCATTATATTGACTTAATTTGACTAGAATCAGTAAGCACACGGCTATAATAAATCAAGTGCTGAACAATTCAACATGTATGAAATACTTGCCACTGGACGTTGAGTAACCAAAAAAAAAATACCAATTTCGAAATAAATAACAAACTCTATATGCTTACCTTTCATATGTAAAAACCCATGATCCAGTATTTAAAGAAAAGTAATTATTTTGGCCTTCGGTTACTTGAATCAGAGTTGTTTTAGCACAGTCACAGACACTTTTCTATCCATGGGAATTTGACTATCCATATATATAGTAGAAGGTGGCTAACTATTTTTTAGCTCATGTTCATCTCCACTTCTGGTGCTTTTTGTACCCTTTTAAAAAGTTTTATATGAATCTTTTCAATGAATATTTTCCTAGTACTTTCTCTGTGTACTTCTTTCATGGTAATTTAACTATTATTCACTAAACAATGAAGAAAACTTGAACTTCAGTCAGTTCTTACTTTTCCATATCATGTATTTTAGAGCTACATTGTACATAAAGGTTATGGTTGGATTAGAATAATGGTTACATTGTAGTTTTAGTAATTAAATGCCACCTTTTTGGTTAAACTTTTCTATTTAACTATAATGTGATTGCCAAGTTCAAGATTATTTAATCAGCATTTTTGTCACTTTGAACATGCATAAAATATTTGTCAGTGTATATTTAGCAACCAACAATCAATCTTTCTTTATGTCATGTCTGATATATAAAATAATTTATTTATTTTCAGGTTTAGCTGAATTAGCTCACAGAGAATATCAGGCTGGTAATTATGAGAATGCAGAACAGCTGTGTATGCAGTTATGGAGACAAGAACCAGACAACACAGGAGTCCTTTTGTTACTAAGTTCTACACATTTCCAGTGTAGAAGACTGGACAGGTAAGTTCAGAAGAAAACTAGGCTCATAATAGATTTAACTAGTACACAAGTATTCAACTGTTTTTGTATCATATGTGTTGTTGTCACACTCTGTGTTGTCAAATTTAGACTGCAGTTCAATCATGGAAATACATTGTACAGTGATTTTACCAGCGCTCAAATTAACAGTTTATGACTTTTTTCTAATTTTATAAGTAAACACAACTGGAAGGTCTTCAACAGTGACTTAGAGTTATCAACTTCTGTGTACATGAAAAATTTCTTATATAATTGTAAAACTTACTTATATACATTTCAGATCGGCTTACTTCAGTCAGCTTGCCATTAAACAGAACCCAATGTTAGCAGAGGCATATTCTAACCTTGGTAATGTTTACAAAGAGAGGGGACAACTACAGGAGGCTTTGGAGAACTACAGACATGCTGTTAGACTAAAGCCTGATTTTATTGATGGATATATTAACTTGGCAGCAGCCCTCGTAGCTGCTGGAGACTTGGAACAGGCAGTACAAGCTTATGTCACAGCATTACAATATAATCCAGTATGTATGATTTATATTCTTCACATACATCATCAATCAATTTATATTGGCATATATATATATATATATATGTATAAGGTTTTAATTTTTGATATGGTTGTTATAATATAATATAATGTAAAATGGGCTTGAATAGTATGTGTGTGACTGTCAGTCTCAGTACTAAAACAAGATATCAATAGTATGTTGTTTTCTTGTAAATGCAATGAGATGTGTGTGTATGTCAATGATACAGTAACCCAACAAAAATAAGTGTGTTAAAGGTTTGACAGGGAAGTTCCGGAACCAAATTTCTGCTATTGAGGTGGAATTGAGGATTCTCAAAGTTCAAAGTATGTAGTTATTTTTTTGTGTTTAAATCCATTTTTACTGATGCATGAGTAGAAACAAATTTGTTATTATTATATTAATGTTAGGATAGTTCATTATTTGTTTATTAAAAATATAAGTGGACGATAAATGGGATGAAATCAACTAGAAATTGTTTTGAATGCAAATGATTTAATTATTAACTATACATTTGAACTTGTGTTTTACAGGATTTATATTGTGTGAGAAGTGACCTTGGAAATCTACTAAAGGCATTAGGAAGACTAGATGAGGCTAAGGTAGGAGATCTTATAAATGTAGCAAACAAGTTGGGTAAAGATAAACATTTTCCCTTAATTGTATGAACTTTTTGTATAGTTATTAATCTCAGCATTATGAGAGTTAGAAGGATAAAAAGGCTTCTGTTCAGATATTTCATGGTTTTGTACTTCCCTTAAAAGACAGCATAGATGCAGAATCGTAAAAAAGATGGTTTTTGTTGCACTTTGAAATAGATTGTAAAAAGGACTTTACTTGAAATAAAAGTGAGGGTTTATTATTGGAAAAAACATAACCATCAAATTGAATGAATTTGCATATAGTCTGTCTTTCAAGGTCATTTGTGTGATAAATGCAGTATTTTCAGAATGCACAGACAGGATGACATATCAGCCAAAGAAATTGTCTTTTTGCAAATAACTCCTGTTTAATAAAATGCATGATGGTTATTTTGGGATACTGTTATGAAAAACAACCTTCAAACTTATAGATTTTCATTTAAACAGAGAGCACTTGTGAAAAGAAACTTTCCGGACTGTCATCCTGTCTTTTTAGAGAATTACAACATTACAGAAAGAAAGAGACAAAATTTCAATACTTTTGTACAATATGCCATTTGTGTAGAAAGTCTCAAAACTTTACCCTTAAGTGAGAGATTTATTTTACCTATTTTGATAAGGAAATTAATTATAATTTTTATTTGTGATCTCTTATTTTGATGTGAAAAAGTATTCTTCATTTTATTCTGCAAAACTTTTATTATACAAAAGTATTGATATTTGAAAGAAATATTTAATTGCTATTTGAATCTGAAAAAGCCTTCTTATCCTTCCCATTTAATGGTCATGTGTTGTGTTTCTGTGTGTTTCAAATAGCTAACCCATATGTATGAACTCCATAAACTGTAAATTGACACAGACAAGTTTCATCTGAAGTTTAATTCAGCTTCAGTGCATTGATCTTTTTGAGAAGTACTACCATGGGAATTGGGAAATTGATATATAATAGCTATTTGTAATATGCAGATTTTGTGAATAGTTGTATATGATGTGTATATGAATTACACGAAAAATACTAAAAAAAGAAATTACTAATACTACTTTACCTTACTAATTAAAAATCTTTTTTATCGTTTCTATAATAGAAAATCTGGTATCAAAAACATACCCTGAAGGAACACAAGTCAACAGGAAAAGCCATTTGGAATTCAGGGTGACCTTTCAATGGTAATTACTACAAAACAACATGGTAAAATGAGGTATTGTATAAAAACAAAGAACCAATCAAACCAATGTTTTGGCTATCTTTTGACTTTTTTCTTTGGCATTCTATCTCTAAAAGATGTGAGAAATTGGGTCTATGTTGTAAGTATAAAAGAATTATTTAAAAGTTTCACAAAAAAATCCAATCAAAAAGTTTTATTTAATCTTGACTTCATTTTAATTGGGATAAAAATGGAATTGTTTTCTCTCCTTCTTCAAAATTCAATCTTTGGCTTTTGAACACTGAAAAGTTAGAAAAATCTCAATGAAATTTTAGAAAGGTCATAATGAAGTCTTGGAGACGCATATCCAAGCACGCGCATCTGCAGACGCTTGCGGTCGCAGCAGGGAAATATCTTTCAGTTGCAAGATACCTAGGATTGACTATCAGAACTTGCAGGAAATCAAAATTAATTTCAATTATTTTCTTTGATTTAGAAACAATCCAGTTTGGATATTTTTTCTTTACAAATATTTGCTAAATGTTAACCAAAAAATATTTGCAAGAAACTGTCTGAAAGTCTGCAATTGGAAAATATTTCTCAGCATTTGAATTTTGAACATGAAATTCTAAGCATGAGTCCTTGCTCTTCAATGCTGATTATATAAGTGAAACAAAAAACTTGACAAATATTGAAGTAGAAATTATGATTAGTTAGATAACTGATCATGATCTACTATTTGATTTGTTTTTGTTACCCTTTATTTTCACTTATATGTTCAAGCATTTGAAGAAATAATATATGCTTAAAGTTTCATAGACGAGGAAACTTTGTGTTTCAAGATTTTGTGCTAGAAATAACATAAAATTTCAGAGACATTGTAATGAAATTGATTCTTTCATTGAAAGTTTTCATATTGATAATATGGTAAGTACAGATAACAGAGACACCAGGGTTCCTTTGTCAGAAGTTCAAGATGCATTCAGCGCATGCGTAGGAGCGCAGCAAAGCGTGGCACATGGCAATGAAGGCGATATTTGTGGATTAACTTTATACTAATCAATTTATTTTCTGAATTTGTAGGCTTGTTATTTGAAGGCCATAGAAACACAACCAAGCTTTGCTGTGGCTTGGAGTAATTTGGGATGTGTGTTTAATGCTCAAGGTGAAATATGGTTAGCAATTCATCATTTTGAGAAGGTAAGATGATTAAAATAAATATATACAGATATAAGAAGATGTGGTATGAGTGCATATGACACAACTCTCCATCCAAGTTACAATTTGTAAATGTGAACCATTACAGGTATAAGTACTGTCTTCAACATGGAGCCTACAAAATAATAAATATATTTTTAAAGCATGTTTAAATATCAACTGTTATTTTCAACTTAATTCATTCTAGAAGAGCAGTTTAGTCTGACACCAATGAATGGACTTTTTCTACAAGCATTTCAGGCAAATCTTTTACATAATTATCTTAGATATGTGTCTTCTCTCTTTTCAAATTATGTCTTCCAGGGTGAACACATTGATCTTTCAAAAATCTGACCAGGAAACATTGCAATTTCAGGAAAGGACTATTATAATAGACCCTAATAACTGTCTTCAAAAATATATCTCATCACAGACTACTCCTTTCAACATTCCATTAGACATGTAGATTTGTATTCTCCATACAAGATGTTCACATATATATCTATGATGTTTATGATTGATATTAATAAAGTTATTGTTGTATTTGTATATAGGCAGTAGCATTGGATTCCAACTTCTTAGATGCTTATATCAACCTGGGAAACGTGTTAAAAGAAGCAAGAATATTTGATAGGTAAATCTTGAATAAATCATCATTATTTTATCAGGATTATTGTAAAAGATTTTATTGCATAGAAAAAATAAATGCTAAATTTTGACAAAAATGTAGCAACATAATTGTGTTATTCTTTAAAAAAAAAATTTATTTGAATAAAACTAATAACTAATTGTGTGATTAAGTTCAGAATATCAGTTGAAACCATTGTTATAACCAAATTATTTCTTTTGTAGAGCTGTAGCTGCCTACTTGAGGGCATTGAATTTGAGTCCAAATCATGCAGTTGTACATGGAAATCTTGCTTGTGTTTATTATGAACAAGGGTATGTAAAGATTTCTATTTGTATGGTTGAAGCTTTTTAACAAAATTGATCAAAAAAATAAATTTAACAAATATAAAATAGAGATTAAAGACCTGATATAAGGCCACAATTAAAAATATTTTGGTTTGCCCAAACCCTACCCAAGGTTGAGACAGTGGGTAGGTAGGTAGGCATTTTCTTTTCTTTTTTTTTTTAAGAAATTTACGTATCAGATGTTTATTATGTCTTCATGCCTATCTGATTAAAAAAAAACCAATCAAATCAGGACAATAAAAGAATTTGAGTAGGCAGCTTTTTTCTGGGTAGGTAGGGTTTGGACAAACAAACCTCTTCTTTTTTATGGCCTAAGTAATCACTTTAAATCTTTTGAATTAGCATAAGTCAAATGATTTTCTGTTTTGCAAGATGTAATTTCAATAAACATATTCAATTTTGTAGATTGATAGATCTTGCCATAGATACCTACAAAAGAGCCATAGAGTTGCAGCCAAATTTCCCTGATGCTTATTGTAATCTTGCCAATGCATTGAAAGAAAAGGGAAAGGTTAGTTTCCTCTTAATCAAAAAATGAAATTTGTCACTGGCAAGCAGAATTTATAATCTATCAGTTAATTATAAAACTTATCTTCCCACAGGCCTTCAAGTATTTCTAAAGAATATCTGTTATTATCGTTATTAATCTTTTAGCTAGGTACAGTTTTACAGTATCTTATGGTTGTAGAAAAAAGAATTTGCATTGTTAAACATTATAATCTCTCTTCCTTAGACTAATGGGTAGCAACCATATTTGGTTGTATTGGACATTTAATAGCTCATTATCAGCTTTGTCTAAAGAATCGGGTAAAATAATTACAATGTGTACCATAATGGTCTTTGAAAAATATTATTTTTGCACTAAATACATTGAAGTCCTACTTTATATCCGTGTTTAGGGCTGTTCCAAAAAAAAACTGTATGGGGGGTTGGAACGCAGTTTTTGTCAGCACCCACCACCCAGACAATTGTAATTGAGAATTATAGTGCATTATAGTGTGAAATTTGCTCTGATACCCATCACCCATGTATTATTAATATAATGTGCCTTCCACCCCCCCCCCCCCCCCCTACATTTTTTTCTGGAATAACCCTTATATGAATGTGATTCATATATATAGATAATTAAAAGAGCTGTTTTATATAAACTAATGTCTTTGGTACTGATGAACAGACAGTTTCATGGTGCAGTATTTCTATTGATGATGCTTACTTTCTTTTAGATATAAATTTAGAATAAACAGAAATTATGAAAAAACAATGAAATAAGATTACATTTTTTGAATGATTGATGTATTTCAGGTTGTTGATGCAGAAGAATGTTATAACACAGCATTAAAGTTATGTCCCACACATGCAGATTCACTGAACAACCTGGCAAACATTAAACGAGAACAGGGTTTAACAGAGGATGCAGTCAAGTTATACATGAAGGCTTTAGAGGTCTATCCAGAGTTTGCAGTGGCTCATTCTAACTTGGCCAGTGTACTACAACAACAAGGCAAATTACATGAAGCACTATTACATTATAAAGAAGCCATTAGGTACATTTGAATTGATTAGAATGAACAAAGGAAATTGGGGGATTTGAAAGAAAGAAAAAAAAACCCCACTAAAATATTTACTTTTAAGTAAAAGATTAAAAGGACGCTTACATATCTATGTTTGTTTCTTATTATGAGGTTTATTAAAGTTCTAGAATATATGAAGTAAAAATAAAAAGGAGTTTACCCAAAATCAGTAAAAGATGAGTATAAATAACTTGATCTTTAATGTAATTATAATTTTGCAGGATTTCCCCGACATTTGCTGATGCCTATTCTAACATGGGTAACACATTAAAGGAGATGCAGGACATACAAGGAGCATTACAATGTTATACCAGAGCTATACAGATTAACCCAGCTTTTGCCGATGCTCATAGCAATTTGGCATCCATACATAAAGTAAGGAAAGCTAGATAAATGCCTTAACCCTTTCGCCGACGAGTCCCGGTTTACCGGGATTCACGCTTCAGACAGCTGACGATGAGTCCCGTTTTACCGGGATCGGAATACCTCTTTTATGTTTCCCGCTCAAACAGTGCAAACGTGGGTTATCTTTCTTTGATGGATAACCCGGATGAAAGTGTAAACAATGGCGGTTCCGTTTGTTGAAAACCGTGTCAAAATCAGAGGAAATTTACGGAATTTACGAGAATTTGAAATGAGGGAACATTTTTTTTGAAAGAATATGGAAGAATTGAAGCCAAAATAGTATACTTTTTTTGACATAAAATGTCGTTTTATGTACAAAACAGTTGGAATGGACATCGATCAGTGTGAGGAATTTGTACAGCCTCATAAAATTTTTCAAAATTTTGCCGTTTTGGGTTAAAAAATTACGATTTGGGGTGAAAGAATCGAATTTTGAGAATTTCACCTTGATAATGACGAAAATTTGAAAATTTTGATATTTTATGAAGAAAAAATTGTCAAAACATGAACAAAACTGTGAACATGGTCTTAGAGAATAAAATAAATACACAAATAACTATAAACAAGTTTTTATTGACATTTATTATGAATATTTCCAACTTGAGTAATAGTAGCCAGGGACGCCATCGTCTCAGAGAAGCTTCTGTCTGGGCAGCAATCGGTGAAAGGGTTAAGCTTTTTAATCAGGAAATAGCAAATAGACAACAAAGAAAAAGGGAATTTTCATTTATATCTTTAGATAGCATAACAATCATGTTGTTTGGAATAATAAGTGGCATATATTATTTCACTGGATTTACAACCAGTTTCTGATTGTCTGTTTGACATATTTATTATTTACTCTAGGTAGCATGTAATCCAAATCCAGCTTTCTTTTATAAAGGGTTATACTAACTATTTTACAGGATTCAGGAAATATACCAGAAGCTATATCATCCTACAGAACTGCTCTGAAGTTAAAGCCAGACTTTCCTGATGCTTATTGCAACTTAGCACATTGTTTACAAGTAAGTTTCTAGACAAAATATCCTCATCAAAGATACCAGGCTTATGATATAGGACACTAGACTCAAGGTTGCATGGGACTAAGAGAGCAATCTCATATGAACAGTTGGACCATAGAAATACTGAACAGAATATTGTCGTATAAAGTTCTAAACATTTAACCCATTTCACAAGTGAGAATTTATAATAATCATTGAAAGAATTATATGTAAGTTCAGATGAACTACTTTTATTTGGATAATATATCAAAAATATAATCCCTTTTGATAATATAATTGACATATATATTTGGTTGTATTTTGTAGATTGTGTGTGATTGGAGTGACTATCCAGCAAGAATGAAACGTCTTGTACAGATTGTCCAGGATCAGTTGGAGAAGAATCGCTTGCCATCAGTACATCCACATCATAGCATGTTGTACCCACTGTCTCATTCAATGAGGAAAGCTATTGCTGCCAGACATGCTAATCTCTGTCTAGAAAAGGTATAGAAACATTGTTTAGCATTTTATTTATTTATCAGAATCAAGACATGTTTTACCATATCACTAATTCACAAAGGATTTTGGTATAGTGTAATTCACTAAGAATTTTGGTATTTAAATCATATTTTCTTTGTGTGATATTGAAAGTTTTCAAAGTACAAAGTCTGAGTATAAAGGATTCCTATTATCTTTTTTTACACTAAACAAATTATTCACATGTTGTTACTATGATGTTTATGATAGTTTTATTATTAATACAGATAAATGTACTACATAAACCTCCCTTTGAGCACCCTAGTGCACACATAGATCGTAGTGGCAGACTTAAGGTTGGCTATATCAGCTCAGACTTCTGTAATCATCCTACATCCCATCTGATGCAGAGTATTCCTGGAATGCACGACAAGAGGGAAGTGGAGGTAAACAAATAATTTTTCTCTAGTTGATGCTTATTACTAATAGACCAAGATTTCATGAAAGTAATTTACTTTCAGTAGATAAATGAAAATTATTATGATCACAAGAGCAGCATTGCAAATTAAAGTGTTCTTAGACTGGTTGATTTGATTGTGAATTTTGCTCAATTTAAGGTCTATGAATTATTTTAAGCGAAAATAAGAAATGCATATCTTCAATATTTTAAATGAATCGTCTACCAGAACATTCTAAACTCTTTCATACGAGTTTCTGTACATCGGCTAAGAAATACAAAATTTACAAGACTTGATTAATTTATGTACATAACATCCTGGTCTTTTTAATGATCACATGATTAATAAGAGTACATATTACTGAGCAGAAGACCATGAGCATTCTCCATTTGATCACAGTATAAACCTCAACTGAACAAAATAACTGGGTAAAAAAAAACGATTGTTGCAGGACTACATTTTATTTCCATTGATTGAATTAATCTTCATACTGTCAGACTATATTTATATTTGTATTTGTTATCAAATTACAAGTCAATTAAATTCTCTCTTGTAGATATTCTGTTACTCCTTAAGTCCAGATGATGGAACAACATTCAGAAACAAGATTGCTAGTGAAGCTGAACATTTCATTGATCTATCACAGGTAAAAATCTTCACTAAAACCTAGAAATTAATTGCAAACATTTCGATCTGTCACAGTTAAAAGTCCTGTCAGACTTTTAAATCTTCAACTTGACTGCAAACATTTGAAATGAATATTTGTTGTTAAACACTTGTGTTAAAAGTGATATTAGCCATGTTGAATAGTAATAGATAAGTATCCAAAACTAATCGAGATGAGTGTTATAGATTAAATCTGACAGAAAAAATTTATCCACTACTAGTTGTCTGGGATATGTTCATAGGAACGACACTCACTTGACAATTGTATACATTTACTGTATTTAGGACCAATGTTAAAAAGATGTAGTATTTTTTGCCTGAAGATGTAATAGGCAAATAAGAAAATCAAAATTTTGGTAAAAAGGTTGGAGCCTTTTGCACTTAAAAAGTATTCAATAAATTTACTCTTTACATGCAATAATTATTTAAACAAGTAAATTTCATTCAAACTTATTTGTTCATTACCTTTCAGAACCATGGGAAGGGAATTAATTTTAATAAACTCCCAACAAACATTTATTTCATGTCATCCTTTTCTTTTTCAGGTGCCGTGTAATGGTAAAGCCGCAGATAGGATATATGCAGATGGTATCCAAATACTTGTAAACATGAATGGTTATACAAAAGGAGCTAGAAATGAATTGTTTGCTCTGAAAGCAGCTCCTATACAGGTTTGTACAAACGATACATAGTTTGAATGGTTTGAACATTAAAGGGAGATGAAATTTGTCAATGAAAATGCAATCTAAAAACACATGAACAATCAAATGTATAGATGTGTTTGAAAACATTAGCAGCTTCTCACATGTGAACATTACATATATTTACAATGCTTTAAAGGGGCCTTTTGTAGGAAGCTGTGATTTTAGGCTTAAGAACAACTTTATCTGGAATTAGTAGATATCTAAATAAATTATCTCAGGGATAACATAATGGAAAAAAACCATTTTATCATTTACAATTACAGGTGATGTGGCTTGGATATCCCGGTACAAGTGGTGCATCATTTATGGATTATATTTTAACGGATGAAGTGACATCACCTATACATCTGGAAGATCAATATTCTGAGAAGTTAGCCTTTATGGACAATACATTCTTTATTGGAGATCATCAACAAATGTTCCCTCATATCAAGAACAAGATACTTATAGAGTCAAATGGCAAAGTGTCCGACAACAGTATAATATTGAATGGTGTAGATCTGGAACCTCTCAAAAGAACAGGAGATATTAAGGTAAAGCTTTCTTATTGTCATTAGTTCCTTTTTACCTAAGACAGAAGTTTAATGCTTATATTTTGATGTAATAAGTACAATGCCATTTTTAAAAATTAAAAACACAAATTTATTTTAAACAAATATATTTCAAGATATGCATTATCAACAAAAGAATTAATTCCAATGAAAAAAGCATGAAAACAAGACCCGTAATGGATGATGAATATATACTTTACGAATCACTTAGTTTAAAAAAAAAATATTTGAAAAAAATATAAAAACCAAAAAAAAACCCCATATATATTTTACAATTATTTTACAGAGAGTGATATATGAGGCAGAACATGGGGAGACAACTGATGAAGACGATGGATCACCTGCCAAGGTGGCATTTGAAATCATGGATTTACCTGTACAGAGTATTCTACAGACCATGATCCAGACAGGACTGTCTCATTCTATGATTAATGACATTGTCATCCAGAATGGTGTCACTACAAACCAAACAAACAATAAAGCTGCCACTGGAGAGGAGATACCCCAGAATATCATTATAAGTGCTCGTAGTCAGTACAGTTTACCAGACGATGCTGTTGTATACTGTAACTTTAACCAGTTATATAAGATAGATCCAGCTACACTGGACATGTGGATAGAGATTCTAAAGAACGTTCCTGAGAGTATATTATGGTTATTACGGTTCCCAGCTGTGGGTGAAGCTAATGTTGTCAAGAGAGCTACAGCTAGTGGTTTGAATGCTGATAGGATTGTCTTCTCTCATGTTGCTCCAAAGGTAAATGTTCAATAAAATCCACAACTCTGTCAACATTCTCTCAACGTACTTGATGTTGAGCATTTGAAGTGTTACAAAAAAATTACAAATGTAAAGGAATCAGAGAAAAGTGCCATTGTATTATAGTTTTTATGAGGATAAAGCATACATTGCATAGGACTTGTCTCAGGCATGCATCTTCATTGTTTTTTTTTTTTTTGTGTAGCTCACATGTTTTCTACAAGTGTGGTTACAAAACTACTTATGATGAAATTCTTGAAAAATTTTATCAGGATTAATAATTTACAGACTTTTAACCTTTATGCTCATCTTTCTCTGCAATAAAATATATTAAAAAAGATACAGAAATGAAAAAAACCCATTGTAAAACTATATTGACTATCCTCAAAGAACACTTTTTTTGTATACCCTTCTAAAACTGTCATCTTTTTATCTCCAGGAGGAACATGTACGACGAGGTCAGTTGGCTGATGTATGTCTTGATACACCATTGTGTAATGGTCATACAACTGGCATGGATGTATTATGGGCAGGAACACCTATGGTCACATTACCAGGTATGTGCAGCATCCTTTAGTCATTTATTTTTTATGTAGTATTTTTATTAAATTTTAGCAGGAAATTAAGTTCTTGTTGTTTAAAATTAAAAAAAAACCCAGAACATTTACAGCAAAATCCAACACTAAATGTATAATAATCAGCAGAGAAAGTTATTTCTATTGCCTCGAGAAGAGATTGGTTGTTGAAATCTTCCACAAGTAGAGACATTCTAAAATAGTCAGTTGATTGGTACTTTTTTATACTGGTTCAGTAGAAGCTTAATAAATTTTATTATATTTTAGGTGAAACACTTGCCTCCAGAGTAGCATCATCTCAGCTGCATGCATTAGGATGTGCTGAATTAGTAGCCAAAAACAGGGAAGATTACATCAAAGTAGCAACAAAACTTGGTGCAGAACCTCAATAGTAAGTAGCTAAATAATGTATAATGGTGACTTATTGAAACCTTTATAGCTGAAGTATTGAGACCTTAATAGTCAATACTTATTTGAGCAAGTTATCAATACTTATAGTTTATCGTTGATCAGCTCAACGAGACTTATTTTCTCACTTGAGCCGGGACGGCGAAAGCGAGAAAACCAATCGAGTTGAGATGACCAATGATAATCTGTTTAGCGTTATTTTACCAATGACAACGTTCTAAATTTGATGTCAATTTCATTAGAAACGCCACGTGTCTCCTCAGTTTCTAGCAATAATTTTCCATCTCAAGCGAGTAGCATGATATGAAAAATTATCACAAAAAAAGATCAAAGGAAAAATGAACAAAGTAGCAATAATTAACAATATTAAACATTTATTTATTTGTTCAAATGCAGTCTGTGATGATACCAGATACTGGATATCACATCATTTCTTCAGATTGATGTTTAATGCATGAATTTGACTTTGGTAGTTAACCAGTGACTCATGGTTCCTCCTTTACTGTTCATAAACAATCTGATAAATTTTCATAATCTCAGGTGAATATATCACAAATTTAATGCCAAATGTATGTAAATAATAAATTTTGTTTATTTTTCAGTTTGAGAAAGATGAGAGCTAAAGTCTGGAAGGGAAGAACAGCAAGTCCATTGTTTAGCATTAGGAAATATGCTTACAGTATGGAAAAATTATTTAAAGAAATGTGGAGAAAATATGAAAATGGTGAAGAAGTAGATCACATCACTCATACATAAACTTGTAGTACTTCACGACACAAGTGTGTAGTGCTTCGTGACATTGAGAGTGCTTTTTATGTGTCCTTAACATTGTATATATGTGACATTCTATATATTTCAGTGTTGATAACCCTCTGAATGGATAGTTTTTTTAGATTCCGTGTACTTTATATGTATATAAGTGTGCTCATCAGTTCATTACACATGTACAGATTGTATAGACATACATCATTGTATATATCAGAAATGTTACATTTCACTTTCTATCATCATTTGATTTTTGATTTTTACAAAAATCAAGAAAATTAGATGTTTTATAACAAGATTTAAGCTTATGTTTGCAGAGAGTTTATTTGTAGTTTAACCCCAAAAAGAAAATATAAACAAATTTCTAGTTCATTTGAAGCATATTTGGCATAGATGATAGTATGATTAATATTCATAAGCATTGAAATGATAATTCTTGGTAATTGTTGACAAACATTTTATTATGCAATAGTTGTTATTTTATTGTGCACATTTTAGCTAGTAATTGTACATAAAGGGAAATACAATTTTCCTGTGCCTGATGTAGATGTTAAGTGGCAAGTTTTTATCAGAATGCTTGGCATTATATATATTGTTATACCTTATTTATTGAAGGATGAACGATCACTGTCTGCAGAAATATAAAAAAGGATAAAAACAAAATTAGTTTCGTTTTTTTTTTAAAGTTATTATCAATCTTTCTGACACTACTTTGGAAATAAATAAACCTTCTATTTGGGATTAAGAGAAGAAAAAAACAGATTGTTCAATGATGTCTTTAACACTGATTGATCTCCAGTCAACTCGTTCATAAAAAAAATAATCTTATATTTAGTCAGAGATTACTCTGATGTCCAATGGCTGTTTTGCCAGACAAACAGGGGCTGTGGGACATCAGAGATCGTACCATATCAAAAAGTGGATATTTGCCCGACTGATAGAAATAGATTTTGTCTAAAATAAAATCCAATGTTGACAAACTTACCAGTATGTGGAGGTAAGCAATTATATAGGTCACTGTAAGACCTTCAACAATGAGAATACTTCATATCGTATAGCCAGTTTGAAAAGGCCATCCAAGAACAAAAATCAAATGAGAAAACTAACAACTAATAAATAATCCAATTAACCAAAAACAAAAATGACAGAAAGAACCACCTAAACCACTTAATTACTAGTTAACCCTTTCCTCCATAATGACGCCTTTTGACGCCACCCCCTTTACTCCATAATGATGCCTGGGTAGTGCCTCAGTTGAAACGTCTTACCTACAAAAAAACTTTATCAGACTTAATAAAATTTGTATTTAATATAAAAATGATATTCATGAGAGGATCTGACTGGAATTTTATTTTTGAAATATTTGTTTTCGCAATGCATTAACACTTTAAACCTGATGAATTATTTTTTTGGAAAAAAATCCTATGCGAATCAAGTATGTAAAAAAAAATTCCATGGAGGAAAGGGTAATTAAACATGCTTATTAGCAATTGCCCTTTAATCTGGACATGGGTGTAACAGCCCAGCATAAGAATGAACTATGACATGGGTGTAACAGCCCAGCATAAGAATGAACTATGCTCATTAGATTGGTATAGAGCAAAAAAACAGACACAAAGTACAGTTATTGGTGTACTTGCAGTGACTGAAATCCACTTCAAATTCAACTTCTCTTGGACGAAAAGAATGAATCGGTACATATCCAACCCATCAAGTGTAAAGACATCTTGAACAGTTTTGGGGACGTGTATGATTTTGTGCGATCAATATATATTAAACAGTATTGACTGGTGTTTCTTTGTGGGGATATTGTCTTAAATATCTTGGAACAATTTTCTAAATATTCTCTGGTTGGGTCTGAATCAATCTTACTTAGTGTGTAAAAGATGGCTGCCACTTTCAGTATTGCCTATGATTTTAATATGCTAGGTGAGCAATTCAGGATCGAAAAGTCTCTAATTGAGCTATAGTACACAGGTAAGGAAAATCCCAGTTATTCAATTGGTCTAGAACTGTTGGTATTCTGCTGCTTTTGGTTTATATGCAATAATTTGTAAACTGGTCCCAAATGCTTTTCAAAATTTTGTATGTGAATACTATTGACAAAATGGAAGTCAAGTTCAATATTGAGGTGGCAGGTACCAGTTTTGGTATACCAGAACATGTGTCCCACGCAGAAATTTTGTTATAGTTAAGTATTGAGGTATATAATTGCATCATGTGGACTGAAAAATTAAATGAATGTAAATTCTAGGTGTAATACCACCAAATCATGGTACGTCACATCCGGTTGCATACGAAAGTAGGTCTAAAAAAATATTCTCTTGAATTTGACCATTGTAGGTAATTAATCCTACATTTTATTGCAGTAAAACTATTTCTGTGTCATAAACATATGTCTTGGGTATTTCAAAACACCATTATTTTTTATTTGTGATTTCTATAGAAAATTTTGTAATCTTGAGGTTACATGGTGACTAAACCTTGTACACAGATAGAATAAGGGGAGAAATTTGATTGGTTAACTTACAATGATGGTTATTTTCTTATATGCAATGAAATGTTATGTGAAACTTTTTCTATAGAACTGGACAGGATAAAACTTTACTCATGCCAAGTATTTCTTTATTTGAAACATAGATAAATTCTGCACAATTTTTTGAAAAGTGCAAATTTAACAAAGACTAATAGGGGAAAATCAATGGTGGTATTACACCTCTAGGCTATTGTACTACACAAGTAAGTAGTTGCATACACAGGTTGGAGATTTCCTTCACATAAAGGTCCAATCAGATGTCAAAATTGTGGTCTCCTCACTTGACGGCATCCAATCAAAGTGGGGAAAAAATTCAGTTTCATGTAAACAAAAATATCTTGAGATTTTGATGGTAAGGATAGGTTTCGGATAAGGCTCTATTTCACTGAATATCTTTTCTCTCTTGAATTTTGGCTAAACTTCTTGTCAGCTTTTAGCAGGATTCTGCAGGTGAGGATTAGATTGGTATCAGAGCATCACATTTTTTGCCTTATTTGCAATGCATTTATAAATTTTAGAATCTCCATGCTGGACAGACACCCAAATTTAAAGGTTTTCTATATATTCACATAAGCACGCACACATCTTAGTTCCTTGAAACCATACATTTTATTTGTATATAAGCTTGAATGAATTTTCAAGAGAATAAAATCACAAATCCATGAAATTCTAAAGATTTATTGTAAAATAACTGGTTTCTGCCACCTGACAATTTTCAAATTGTTCATGAGTTGTGGTCCTTGATCTATTGGTAAATGGCACTTTATATTGTTAATGTGCAATTACCTATTTTTTACTGATGAAAAATGGAGACTAAATTGGTTGATTGCTGATTTTAACTTTTGTAATCCTGAAGTTTTAGTTCTTGACAGATTGAAAATTTGGACATTCTGTTGTTTTGGTGCATCCCTATAACATTTGCTCTCGAATTTTTAAAAGGCTGCAACTATTGACAAAATCATGAAAATGGTTGTTGCATGTGAAATTGAAAATTTTCCTTTTTGTTAAAGAGTAATGGTTCCAGATGGTTTGGAAATAGGCAGGAATCTGATGTACAGTAGTTGTCTTTTGTTAATGTAATTTATACGTGTTTCTCATTTCTTGTTTTTTATATATAGACCGTTGGTTTTCCCGTTTGAATGGTTTTACACTAGTAATTTTGGGGCCCTTTATAGCTTGTTGTTTGGTGTGAGCCATGGCTCAGTGTTAAGGCCGTACGTTGACCTATAATGGTTTACTTTTATAAATTGTTATTTGGATGGAGAGTTGTCTCATTGGCACTCACACCACATCTTCCTATATCTATACAGAAAACGGTAGGTCCAAAGACTCAGTTTTCTGTTAATTTGAAAGCTTAATCCTTGTTGGTATTCTGATGGCGACATCATGCAAGTACTGTCATGAATCACACTTAATGGCAAAATTTCAAGAAGAACAAAGGAAACACCACTTGGCTAGGATGAAATTTGACAAAAATAGGCAGGACAGGAATTTTGAGTTAAAAAAAAAGGCAGGATGAGACTTGCCAAAAAAAAAAGTCAGGACGACAATTTAGGTAAAAAAAAGTCAGGGTAAACTAAAAAAAAAAGCAGGACCAAACAGAGTTAAAAATAAAAAGGCAGGACAGAGGTTACAGCTAAAAAAAAATGCAGGACACAATTTTTCATCCGCGACCAAAAACTTTAACCTGAAGCAGGACAGACGAACGGATGAACAGACTCACAGACCAAAAAACATAATACCAATAAATGGGACATAAAAAAGACCAAAACTTAAAAACTTAACTTCGACCACTTAACCATGAAAATGGGGTCAAGGTCAGTTGACACCTGCCAGGACATGTACACCTTACAATCATTCCATACACGAAATATAGTAGACCTAGTGCTTATAGTATCTGAGACCATTAAAAATTAACTTTGTTCACTGATCCATGAAATAAGGTTGAGTTCAAGTGAAAACTGTCTGACAGGCATGAGGACCTTGAAAGGTACGCACATACCAAATATAGTTATCCTATTACTCATAAGAGAGGAATTAAGAATCCTAAAATCTTCACATTTTTTTGTACGACTGCAAAAATTGAATTTTTTTTGGTCGTATATTGGTATCATGTTGGTGTCTCCGTCGTCGTCGTCCGAAGACATTTGGTTTTCACACTCTAACTTAAGTAAAAGTAACTTGAAATGTGTTTTGGTCCCAACAATTTAGGAATTAGGGGCCAAAAAGGGCCCAAATAAGCATTTTTCTTGGTTTTCGCACAATGACTTTAGTATAAGTAAACAGAAATCTATGAAATTTTAACATAAGGTCTATGACCACAAAAGGAAGGTTGGGATTGATTTTGGGAGTTTTAGTCCCAACAGTTTAGGAATTAGGGGCCAAAAACAGGTCCCAAATAAGCATTTTTCTTGGTTTTTGCACAATAACTTTAGTATAAGTTAATAGAAATCTATGAAATTTTAACACAAGGTTTAAGAACACAAAAGGAAGGTTTGAATTGATTTTGGGAGTTTTGGTCCCAACAAATTAGGGGCCAAAAGGGTCCAAAATTAAACTTTGTTTGATTTCATCAAAAAAATGAATTTATAATCGGGGTTCTTTGATATGCCAAATCTAACTGTATTCAGATTCTTAATTTTTGGTCCTGTTATCAAATTGGTCTACATTAAGGTCCAAAGGGTCCAAAATTAAACTTAGCTTGATTTTAACAAAAATTGAATTCTTTGGGTTCTTTGATATGCTGAATCTAAACATGTACTTAGGTTTTTGATTATGGGCCCAGTTTTCAAGTTGGTCCAAATCGGGGTCGAAAATTATTATATTAAGTATTGTGCAATAGCAAGAAATTTTCAATTGCACAGTATTGTGCAATAGCAAGAAATCTTCAATTGCACAGTATTGTGCAATAGCAAGAAATTTTCAATTGCACAGTATTGCACAATAGCAAGATATCATCAATTGCACAGTATTGTGCAATAGCAAGAAATCTTCAATTGCACAGTATTGCGCAATAGCAAGAAATATCTAAGCGCAATATTCAAGAAATATGTAATTGCACAGTATTGTCCTGTTTTCAGATTGGTCTACATTAAGGTCCAAAGGGTCAAAAATTAAACTTTGTTCGATTTCAACAAAAATTGAATATGTGGGGTTCTTCAATATGATGAATTTAACCATGTATTTAGATTTTTAATATTTGGGCCCGGTTATCAAATTGGTCCACATTGAGGTCTAAAGGGTCTAAAATTGAACATGAACATTATTTGATTTCATCAAATATTGAATTCTTGGGGTTCTATGATATGCTGAATCTAACTATGTATTTAGATTTTGGATATTGTACCATAATAGGTAAATGTCCAATTTAAAATTTTAAAATTTTTAAGTTTAAGTTCTTAGACCACATTCATTCTGTGTCAGAAACCTATGTTGTGTCAACTATTTAATCACAATCCAAATTCAGAGCTGTATCAAGCTTAAATGTTGTGTTTATACTTGCCCCAACTGTTCAGGGTTCGACCTCTGTGGTCGTATAAAGCTGCGCCCTGCGGAGCATCTGGTTCCAAGAAGTCACTGAACCATGAAAATGAGGTCAAGGACAATGGACATATTACAGATGGAAACTTCATAACATAATGCATCTATATACAAAGTATGAAGGATCCATCATCCAAGTCTTCTACATTCTGAAATATTAAGCTTTTTTAAAATGTTAGCTAATGCAGTCCCTGCCGCCACCAATCACTGTCTCTATGTTGAGCTTTCTGGGACAGAAGTCACAGGCTTGACAAAAAACGACCAAACACAAAAACATAACATTGACCAATGAACCATGAAAATGAGGTTCAGGTTAGACAACAAATGGAAGTTTTTAACGACCTTGACTTGCTATACAGCCCTTGCACAGTCGGTAAAGGTTAGATGACACCTGCCAAATTGACATTTTCCCTTACAATCATAGTTGACCTATTGCTCATAGTATTGGAGAAACTGACCTAATCACATAACTATAACATTGATGAGTGATCCATGAAATGGGGTTAAGGTCAGGTGAAACTTATCTGATTGACATTAAAGTATTTCAAGGAATCCATATACCAATTATATTTATTAGTTACTTATAATAAGTTAGAAATTCACATGACAAAAATTTTTCTTTTTCCAGGCAGTTGCTGAACAATGAAAATAAGATCAAGGACAACGGAACATATGGAACATATGACAAACATAAACTTTCAATAAGAGTATTAAACATACAGGTCTTCTACCTTCTGAGATATATATACAAATAGTTAAAAGTTCAGCCATCATTGCTGGTGAATATGCTAGTATGTAATACCTAGGTCTTGCATACTGCAACTTTCAAGAAAAAAAAGAGTAAAATTTAGGACTATATAAAAAACAAAAATAAATAGCATATAGTTTTTTATTCTTAGTTCAATAAATAGCAGAAAGACATAACAACATAGTAAAATTAGTTTTTGCAGACTTAACAATTTAAAAATCCTAAAATTGACATAAATCACTGAAACAAAGAATCGGAAGTGAAAGCTCCAGCTAACTGAAAATGATGACCAACCATTATACTACAAAACATTTTCTGTGGTAATGTTTTTGAGTATGGAGCAGGCCGTGGAGCCATTGTTCGTAAGATGTATTCTCTGGCTGAGGGTTGAGGAAAGTCTGATATTGCACTATTTTTGTTTTCTGATAAACTCTCTTCTTCTCCAATCATGTTTACTTCCTGTAATATCAAAATAATAAACGAAATTAAATAAAACTGACCACGGTTAATGATTATGTTTCAAAGTACTATTATTACTGATACCTATAATATTAAAGTAAGATAGTTCCCATTTTTTTTTTAATTCTTTATTAGAAATCATGCTTGCATGACTTCTGCGGAATAATAAAAAATCATGAGGTGCAAAGGGTCCAAAATTAACTTTTGTTTGATTTCATCAAAATTTGAATTAATGAGGTTCTGTGATATGCCGAATCTAACTGTGCATTTAGATTTTTTATTTTGGGTCCTGTTTTCATATTGGTCTACATTAAGGTCCAAAGGGTCCAAAATTAAACTCAGTTTGCTTTTAACAAAAATCGAAACATTGGGGTTCTTTGATGTGCTGAATCTAACTGTGTTTTTAGATTTTAAATTTTTGGTCCCCTTATCAAATTGGTCTGCATTAAGGTCGAAAGGGTCCAAAATTAAATTTTGTTTGATTTTTTACAAAAATTGAATTCTTGGGGTTCTTTCATATGCTGAATCTGGACATGTATTTAGATTTTTGATTATGGGCCTAGTTATCAAGTTGGTCCAAATTGGGGTCCATAATTTTAAAGCAGTGTAAGGGAGATAATCCATAATACGATGTTTGGATTACATTTGGATTACCTCCCTTACACTGCTTTAAAATTGTCTTAATTGTTCATTAACCAAGAACCCCTTGTTTTCCTCCCTTTTTGCCCCTAAATCCCAAACGGTCTGAGCCATAACCCCTCCAAAATCAATCCTAACCATCCCTTTGTAGCATGGAAGCTTGTGGTATAATTTCAGAGAAATTCACAAACTCTAACACAATTTATTGCCTGGAAACTACAAAAATGCCTATTTGGACCCATTTTTTGCCCCTTATTCCTAAACAGTTGGGACCATAACCCCCAAAATCAATCCCAACCTTCCTTTAGTGGTTATAAACCTTGTGTTAAAATTTTCTTGAATACTAAAGTTATTTCATTGTTTAATAACAATGGATGGTTTTCTAATTAATGCCTTACTGGTGATGAGTTTACCTTTTGCTGAGCAATAAACAACTGATGCAAACATGATCCTACTGTCCCCTGTGAAGCTCCTTCTATATCTACTTCAGGCTTCTGTAGTAATTGGGTCAAAAACTGAGACAACTCTTCTTCTTTATCACTATCATTTAAAAAGTCTGTTGTGAACTTTGTCCTCAGAGATTTTGCTTGAGCAATCATATTTTCAAGTGTTGTAATCATTCTTAGTAAATCCTAAAAAAATAATCAGTAGATTCTTACTTTTTAGTTTCTGTCTGAAAGAAGATATAAGTGCTATTGTGTATTAGATATATCTACTTTGGTTCAATACAAAATAAATAAACCATGCCCTTGAAGCTGTTTATACAAAGTTTACATACAAATTGCTGGGGAAAATATTCAAAATTGATATTTATACATGAACACTTATCAGACAAAACCTTTATCCATACATTCTACAACTCTAGATTCTTCTGACGAGAAAAAGTAACACTAGGCTACCGAAAGCTAAACTATTAGTTCAGTCTCTGTGGCCTAGTGATCTAGAGCATGGACACAGTGCAGGTGTTGTTGTCTTGATATCCCATAGCATGAATTTGAATCCCTGCAAAGGAGGAACAATAATTTGCTTCTGCCGACCTCAAAACGATCCAGAATTCCGCAATAAGGAGTTCCCAAATTGCATCTATGCTTAATTTCACATCCTTAAAAGTTGAATAACAGATGTTTTGTTCCATTTCTTCAAAAATTTAGAACAACTTGACATTAGTCCATGCTTACTAATAATTTTTAAAGAAATGGATGCTTGTAACCTATTTAATTTGCTCATTTTTAAAACATAACTTTTTGAGAACGTCGCATGGTGTCATTTCTTAGATTTATTTTTTCAAGTGAATGCTTCATTGTTGATAATCACTGTGAAGGTTTTGTGTATATATATCTTAATATATGCAGCTATGTATAAAGATGTGTATAATATCAAATAATAAAAATACAAATTGTTTAGTCTCTAAAGAAAGATTACGGCAGCTATTTCTGTTGAATAGGTGCAATTGGGTACTCGGTGCAACTTGGGTACCGTGACGTTATGTATATCTTCCACAACTGTAACAAAGGTGATATAATTATCCTTTATTTAATTAACCTGCAACCATTGTGTTTTTTCTATCTGAAAATATCAGCAGCATGGTTGCCTTTTTCATTATGTCATTATAAGCAAATATAGCGGAAAGAAAACTTTAACGCCACTAGATATTAGACATTTTATACACATGCAGATCAAACACAGAAATATATAAATCGTACTTAATCACATTTTTTTCTTCAAAAGTAGAAACCAAGCTGTGAACAGAAATACTTAATATTTTACCTCATAATGTTTAGCATTTTGGTTAAATGCCCTTGTGACTTTGGAAGCTCTAGTTATCACTTGGTCTAAAATGTCTTTCAGTCTGGGTATATCTGAATCATCTGTAATATTCAATAGTAGAAATATAATTCACACTTTATAGCTGACATACAATTTATACTTTATATTGGACATACAATTCACACTTTATAGCTGACATACAATTTATACTTTATATTTGACATACAATTCACACTTTATAGCTTACATACAATTTATACTTTATATTGGACATACAATTCACTCTTTATAGCTGACATACAATTTATACTTTATATTGGATATACAATTCACTCTTTATAGCTGACATACAATTTATACTTTATATTGGATATACAATTCACTCTTTATAGTTGACACACAATTTATACTTTATATTGGATATACAATTCACTCTTTAAAGTAGAAATATAAATCACACTTTATAGCTGACATACAATTTATACTTTATATTGGATATACAATTCACACTTTATAGCTGACATACAATTTATACTTTATATTGGATATACAATTCACTCTTTATAGCTGACATACAATTTATACTTTATATTGGATATACAATTCACTCTTTATAGTAGAAATACAATTTATTGTTAGTTTAAAGCCTATATTTACTCTTTCCATCTGATATAACGTAGAATGTTTTTTTTCAAACCATGCATTTGTATGTATTATTATGTGTAATGCTCCTTAAGTCAATGAGTTAAGGTAAGTTCCTGTTTATGTAGTGGAATATATTGTGGTGCTCATGGCATGTAAAGATCTGTAAACATACAGTGTTAAGTCAACTGGAACATTTCTGTCACCTGTCAGTACTCAAAAGTAATCATGATTACTTTAAAGAAAAAAGAAAAATAATCAAAAGCAATTAAGTAATTTGAATTTAGGTGTAATTACATGAAATAAGCGAAGTAATTTTAATTTTATTGATTACATTTTAAAGTAATTGACCTCATACCTGTCTGTGATATAGATATTCCACAATAGTAAGTCAAGTCATGGTAATAACATTCATGGAGAAACGACTTCAACTTACTGTTTAAATAATAAAGTATGCAAACCAAGAGTTTAAATTCTTTGCTTGCCAATTTTGTTTGGTTGTTTGCTCCTCAGACCTTGTAATTAAGATCGACACCTTAATTTAATGGGTAGGTGCAGTATAACAGTCTGTTTACTATAGACAAAGGTTTGATTGGTCAACGAATTTCAAAATTGTTTCCAATATAATATCCATTGTCCAATCAACTCTTTTTTTTTATAGTAAACAAACTGTTACTCTGCCTCTCCATTGAATTTAGGTGTCAATCTTAATTACAATGCTTGAGCAAACAACCAAACAAAGATTGCAAGCAAGGCCTTTAAACTCTTGGTTTGCATGGTTTATTGTTTTAACTGTTACCATATTGAATCCTTGGTTTAAAAGCTTCCATGTAAGTAACCCCCTTTTAACAGCAAGGTTAAAAAGTGTGACCAAACAGACATATTATGAAGAAACTTACCGTTTTCTACCACTTTTATAATTGCAGCATGTATCAAACATGGCATTAATTGTAATATAACATCAGCTGGTTTCATAGCGGACAGGAAATGTAAAACCTGTAACAATATATATAAGATATTAAATATGGTAAATGTTATAGAATCAGCTGATACAAAGACATAATCAAAGAGCAGAATGCTCTGAGGGATACGATTGCCATAGTTTTCATTGACACATGTATAGCAGTTCTGCCAAATTTTCATTAAACAAATGCATGAGATTTGGCCAAAATTGAAAAGATCCAAGAATACTGCCGCAAAATAATATGAACATGCGGGAGTCTCAAGCATTTTTGGCCAGTAACCCTGGTACAGCTGGATAGTATTAATCTCTAAACTAATTCAACTGCACATGCAAAATGTAACAATCTGAATAGTCACTCAACTTAAAGAATAGCCAATCGCCGTTACAAGTGTATGAGCCATGTACTTATTGTGTTTTATCGAATTATAGTTATCCTGTACCATTGTAAACTCGTACCACTAAAAAAAACTTGTACCAATGCAAACTCGTACCATTGTTAACTCGTACCAACTTATTTAAATGCATTCAAATTGTGTTAAATGATGAATATACATAATATACGTTACTTTCACCCAATACCTCTTAAGTCTGTAAAATGTATATAATTTGAAAGTACAATGACCAATTTGTAGCTAATGTTCCTTGTATATTGGATAGAAAATACTGTGGCAGATGTAGATAATTAAAGTATTAACAGTTTCACCCGAAGAAAATTTTTCATGAATAATTAAATCTTAGCAGTTAGTCAAAATGATTGCCAAAATTATTTTTACTGTCTATAAATAACAATGAAATGTAACTGATTCCTGTTAAGGGGTCCGCATTTTCCCCGCAAAAAAAGCATATGGCTTTCAACAATTGTAAACATAGCATTCAATTTGTGATCATGGATTACAGCTTTAATTAACTTAAATTGGATATATATATATTCAACATGTTCAATTTTAATAAAGTACAGTTAAAGCAATGTTTTAACTTTCCTCTGGATTAAGTTCTACAGTGGCGGATCAAGAACTTTTCCTAAGGGGGAGCCCGCTGACTGACCTAAGAGGGGGCTCGCTCCAGTCATGCTTCAATGATTCCCTTTATAATCAACCAATTTTTTTCCACGAAAAAGGGGGGGCCTGGATCCGCCTATGTTCTAGTTTGAAAGATCAGTTAAAACATTAATGCTTTAACACATTCTTTATTTTTGTCTAAGTTTACATTTAACTCCTGTGTAAAATTCAAGTAATTCAACTTTATTTCTATTAAGTTTACAAACAGAAACCCATAAAACATATTTTTTCTGAATGGTACGACTTCCCAGTAGTACAAGTTAACTTTTTTGGTTCCAATGCCGCGGTACGAGTTAACTTGCTTCCGTATCTTATCACCGTAATTCTAGGAGGAACCCTAAACTGGACCCCTGTTGTGTTCACTTATCGTTACACTGACCTTCGGTGCGAAGCTATATATAGAACGGCGGACCAGTTTAGGAGGAACCCCATTTCTTACTCTTTAGTTATTGAAGTTCCTTTGGGTCAGATGGCATGACTCCTTTCCGTACACACTCCTCTGTTTACATTGAGATCGTTCTTAATATAATACGACGTTTATCGGCATTTACGAGTTAATTCTTCTTGACCAATACTTCGAAAAGGGAGACAACTCGAAACGATAATATGGAAGATTCCATTTATGCTGAAGGGGTGTTATAGGAAATTTTTACGATGAAACATTTATTTTAATTTAAATTATGCATATGATTTAAAATTATGCAACAACAATAGCCCTCCATATGCAGACAGACATAGAAAGAATCCCATGAGTTTCAAATTAATCAATGAAGCGGGGAATCACTCAATCTATCAGATTGAGTGATTCCCCGCTTCATTGATTAATTGATACCCCTTGAAATCAGGAAAACTACACGCATGTGGGGTCTCACTAATTAGCGACAAAAATCGTCAAGAAGCGACAAGAAGAAAAAAAAATTAGTACAAAAAAGCAACAAGAAGCTATTTAGCGACAAGAATACATTTTGTTATCACATACATCAAAATATTTTTTTAGGATTATATTGAAAGATGAAGAAATAAAAAAATTTCGAGGAAGAGATTGTGTACTTTTTATATGAAGAAATTAAACATGTGTAAGAGCAAAGGAAATGTAAACGCTATAAAATGAAAATAAAAACAAAGATTTGTCACCTTCCTTTTGAAGGATTTAATAAAAAAAAAACATGAAATATTATTTCCTTCCTAACTGTACAATTAATTTTTCCTGATAGGACCAACATTAGCTGTGGCTTCACTCTAAGGTAATACACAATTCAGAGCATCAAATGAGATTAACTAGGTGCGTGTCCTTTGTTTAATTGCTACAATAACATCCATAAACACCTTCATCTATTACATGCACCAGAATATACAATTATAGTACCGAATAGTGAACACCTGACTGTTGAAAACTCAAGATTGTCATCAGTTTCCTTTAATCTTTAATCTATATGCATAACCATGATAAATATCGTTAAATGAGACAATACACTAAATCAAATGATGAAAAATATTCACGTTTTATTTATGTTTTCCTCTTGTTTGATTTCAGTTCTTAATTTGTATTTCACAATTTGTGTATGTATTTTCTGGACAATTATGCACAAATAATGCATTTTGCAAGTTAATTATATATTGTACAAAAATAGTTTTAAAAACAAATAAAAATCAAAATATATTATTGTTCTAAAACACAAGTAAAAGTAATACCATAAAACGACAGGGTAAAGGTAATACTTCCTGTGATACCTTATATAAAATATCATGTAAATAAATGTAGCAACTGAATTAGATTTACAAGTTTATTTTTTTTCCCTATCAAAATTAATTTTCCTGTCGTTGAAATTGTTTTCTTTTGCATATCTTTTTAATATTTATTTCGAATAAGTATAAATATAAATAAAAAAATGTTTTATTGTCGCTAAATAGTTTCTAGTTGCTAATATTATTCTTCTTGTCGCTTCTTGACGCTTTTTGTCTCTACAATTCTTTTTGTCTCTAATTAGTGAGACCACGCATGGGCATTAATACATAAACAAACCGAGACTTGCGATTTGGAACAAGAACGTTTATTAAATGATATGATGAATGGTTCTCCATTTCTTTATGAGAGTACAGTATCAAATATCAGTTTCATAACGGTAAAATATAGAAATACTCCACTTCAGTACTTGTGACAGAAATAGAATTATCGATCGGCGTTCAGAGAACTCTCGCAAGTTATCAAAATTTGGGAATTCCCTCTGACGTGTTTCTAAATTTATAAAAACACTAAATATAAATACTGTTTAATTCTGATTTTCCGTATTGTTAAAAACACGCATATAAGTCAAGGAAAATATCACACATGAAGATTATGAGTAAAACATTACAGGAAAGTTGTTTATGTTCAATTGTTTTGCTTGTTTTTACCTTTTAAAGCAAGACAATCATAAGAATCTGAGATGTTGCTGAATGTTTAGAATAAAACGAATGACGTGAGGGAGTGTATCATAGGGTCAATGGTAAAAGTCTACAGATTGCTTGACAGCAATCGTATCCCAAAAATTGGCAGTTGAAAAATTAGAAGGTTTAGTAAAACAGTAAATATGACATAATTTCAGCTGGTCGTGTGGATTTTTAACCTGAGTTAAACTTCAGAGTCAACTATTAGACAAATACAAATTATGATTGTTCATACTTTAATTAGGTATATATGGTGCAATGCTGTAATCTTTACCATGCACAAAAACTGTTTCTTTAAAATATATTGACCTATGACCTTGCTATCAACCATTTAAATTGAGTGAAAAGAAGGAATTCAAATACTCCAGCTTTGTCATGCCAGTAAGTTAAGACTTTGTAACATTGAAAATTGAAAATATTTTTTCCAAAACAGAACCAGCACTATTTAGAAGATATAATGCATATTGGTAATTATAGCTGGCAATACATACATGCTAAACATGGATCCAGTTAAATGTTACAATATCCATATAGGCATTTGTTAGGAGGGACCAGCAATAACAGACTAAGTTAATTTATACTGTAACAAAAACACTTCTGTATTTGGCACTAAAATGTTAAAGTGTTTGGTAAACCTAGTGTCTGAGCCTCATACAAAATGGTTTATATTTTTCTCAGATTGACCTAATATTGAATATGTAGTTACATATATTTTAACTTATACTTAAATTAACTAGTTTTCTAACAACTGGTCAATTCTATTCTAATCTTGTATTGCAATGTTTTAAAAAATATCATGTGTTAAATCCAAAATTTCTTTGTTAGAAATAAAAAAAATTGTAAGGGTTCCACGGAACCCAGTGTCTCGCCTACTTTTGCTGTTAATCACACACTCATCAAAAATGATGAAAAACAAGAATGTGTCCATAGTACACGGATGCCCCACTCCCACTATCATTTTCTATGTTCAGTGGACCGTGAAATTGGGGTCAAACCTTTAATTTGGAATTAAAATTAGAAAGATCATATCATAGGGAACATGTGTACTAAGTTTCAAGTTGATGTAACTTTAACTTCATCAAAAACTACCTTGACCAAAAACTTTAACCTGAACTTTGCACTATCATTTTCTATGTTCAGTGGACCATGAAATTGGGGTCAAAACTATAATTTGGCATTAAAATTACAAAGATCATATCATGGGGAACATGTGTATTAAGTTTCAAGTTGATTGGACTTCAGCTTCATCAAAAACTACCTCGACCAAAAACTTTAACCAGACGGACGAACAGAGGCACAGACGGACGGACGGACGAATGGAGGCACAGACCAGAAAACATAATGCCCCTCTACTATCGTAGGTGGGGCATAAAAATCAATAAAATTATTCCTCTCGATACTATCTTTTGATTGTCAGAAGCTTCTGTCCAAGTTTGGTAAAAATCCAGGCTAGTTTAAGAATCTTAAAAATGTTAAAAATACTTTAACTGCAGACTGTATGTAATGTTAACACTTTCACTACTGAATTTATTTTTTTCGCGGGATTCTCTGGCCGAAATTTATTTGCACGAGCCGTTTGCCTGACCGGGATTAATTTGACATGTGCTACAGCAAAAACGACCTCGTAGTTTCGGTCATTGAAAACTCGGGAACCGTAGCGAGTTGTGCGGTCAAATTTTGATAAAATGTAGATAAATATCATAGGTTGAGCGTCCGTAGACTGTTCATAGAGAAAGAAGCTGTTTACCTTAAAAACGCGTGTCGATAACGTAGATTGATTGAGTCAGAAGATAATTTTTGTCATTGCGTACCATATATCACTTTCACTTACATTCGGCAACGTTTCTTATGCACACTAGTGTTTCGAAATGCTATTTCAATGAGCCACTGAATTATTTTCCTTCAAAAACCGTTTCCGTTTTCGTTTTCTTGGCAAAAATACTTGTAAATCGAGACTGTCGTTCACGTAGATTTTGGCCGCCATTTGTTTACGGTTTCAAAGAAGAAAGATAACTCGGGTTCGATAACGGACAATAACTCTTCCAGACGATTTGTGTGAATACCCCCAGCGTTGATGTGCGATCATGAACTATTATAAAAGCTTTTAACTGCAATAAAAATCGGTGGGACTTCCTTGCTTTATGACTTAACCCCAGTAATGCATTAATTCTTCCAAATGTGAATGAGATGAAGCTTTCCAATAAATAAAAGTATTAAATCAAGCCAAAAAGTGACTTTTTTTTCTAAATCCATGAAATTTCCAATAAATTTGATTTGTGTCATGGGGGTTATATAATATAAAAAAATATCTAAACATAAATAAATGTACTACAGATAAGCAAATACTCAGCTGTTTCTAAAAAAAAAAGAGCCTAGTGAATTAATTTTTTTGGAAAATTGTAAAAATTAAAATCTTAACTATGTAGTCAAAATTTAGGATGTATAAGATAACATAAAATTGACAAATACATCAACTGATGTTTGTTAAAGCAGCACAAATAAATACCAAAAGCTGACAATTAATATTTTTAAATTTATTTTCATCATAGTTTAATTTATTAATCACATGAAGTACAGGCAAAGAAGATCATATTATATGCAGACAACTACTGGGTACTGTTTTACTTAAAATCATGATATGCACACACAGATGCAAGTCGTTGAAAAAAAGGATTAAAATACATGGTTTACTGCAGAATGCAGTTTTAAAATTCATTGATGGAAAGCTACAATTCAGGGATCTGATATAGTTTGTAATAACATTGTCAACATTTGGAAGCTATGAAATTTGTTTTATTTTCAATTTATTATGCTGCCTTGAATAGGAGGATTCATATCATAAATTCTAATTTTTAAATTGAGTGAGGACATATGGAAACTATTTTTTTTAATTTTCTGTTTATGTTGTTGGGCTATTGTTTGGATATTTAATGGAATGGTTTATCAAAAGGCAAATAATAATAACTTGAGTGAGGTTGTTATACTATAACCAATGTTACCAGTCTATTGATTAATCTACATGTAGTATTACATCAAGTAGCAAGTATTACTTACATATACATGTAAGCCTATATATATTAATGTGGTATGAAAATCCTGCTTACATGTACTAGTCCCATAAACAGTGTTAATTTAAGAAGCTGACTTACAAGGTAACAGCCACAAGACCCTAATATGGTCCCATTATCCTATTTCCAATTTAATCAGTCTTTTCTCTTTAGAGTTCTATATGACTTGGCTTCTAAGAGAAGCAGCAATTTCAATACCATTTGAAAACAAGAGGTGTTTCCTAGTGCAAAAATGGTTGTTTATATGAGAATTACAAATTACAATAACAATAGGCACTGAGTCTGCCACACTGGTCATTCATCTTTTGTGTTTGTATGCAACATGAGGGGGAGTAATTTATTATGTTCCACATAATTTTCAGAACAAAAAATTGAACCCCTATTGTTTTCAGAAACATACAGGAACAGTACTATTTTACAAAAATAAATAATGCCATCTTAAGATTAATCAGTAGAAACAAACAACACGTTATGTTTTTCACTTTGGAAAAAAAATCACTTCCCTTCAGCAAAAAAAAATTACTATTTTTCAATTCTAAAAAAACAAATAATTTTCCCTTCCCTTCTAAAATAAATATTATTTGTCACTTCCCTTCTTTGACAATGTTTTCTTTAAAAAAAAAAAGAGAGAGAGAAAAAAAAAACAATTTGTTACATAAAAATAATCATCTTGGCATCTTTCAGTTGTTTTACTCTCTGTCAACAGAATATTTGTTTTTCAAAACAACTTAAAAATTTTTTGTATGCTGAACCAGACATTTAAAAACCTCTGTTACAAGACGAGATACATCGTGGAAAATAATTTACACTCGATTAAAATACGAATAAGATTGCAGAATATTGTCTCATCTTTCCAAACCACTTTTCTTTTTAAATAACTAGAGGCTCTCAAGAGCCTGTATCGCTCACCTGATTCTACTTGGGTTTTTGAAATCATATGAAAAAATATAAAATTTGGCTAAAAGTGACAACACAACCTCATTGATAAGGAAAGGAACATGTTTAATTTCATTCAAAAGTCCCCCACTGGCGGCCATCTTGGATGGCGGATCGGCTACAAAGTAACAACACTTGGTCAGCACCTCATAAGGAACATTCATGCCATGTTTGGTTTTATTCCATTCAGTGGTTCTCTAAAAGAAGTCATTTGTATGCATTTCCCTTAGGGTCCTATGTTAAACTAAGTCCCCTGCTGGCGGCCATCTTGGATGATGGATCTGCTACAAAGTAACAACACTTGGTCAGCACCTCATAAGGAACATTCATGCAATGTTTAGTTTTATTCCATTCAGTGGTTCTCTAAAAGAAGTCATTTGTATGCATTTCCAATAGGGTCCTATGTTAAACTAAGTCCCTGCTGGCGGCCATCTTGGATAATGGATCGGCTACAAAGTAACAACACTTGGTCAGCACCACATTAGGAACATTCATACCATGTTTGGTTTCATTCCATTCAGTTGTTCTCTAAAAGAAGTCATTTGTATGCATTTCCCATAGGGTCCTATGTTAAACTAAGTCCCCCGCTGGCGTCCATCTTGGATAATGGATCGGCTACAAAGTAACAACACTTGGCCAGCACCACATTAGGAACATTCATGCCATGTTTGATTTCATTCCATTCAGTGGTTCTCTAAAAGAAGTCATTTGTATGCATTTCCCATAGGGTCCTATGTTAAACTAAGTCCCCCGCTGGCGGCCATCTTGGATGATGGATTGGCTACAAAGTAACAACACTTGGTCAGCACTCCATAAGGAACATTCATGCTATGTTTGGTTTCATTCCATTTAGTGGTTCTCTAGAAGAAGTCATTTGTATGCATTTCCCATAGGGTCCTATGTTAAACTAAGTCCCCCGCTGGCGGCCATCTTGGATGATGGATCGGCTACAAAGTAACAACACTTGGTCAGCACTCCATAAGGAACATTCATGCTATGTTTGGTTTCATTCCATTTAGTGGTTCTCTAGAAGAAGTCATTTGTATGCATTTCCCATAGGGTCCTATGTTAAACTAAGTCCCCCGCTGGCGGCCATCTTGGATGATGGATCGGCTACAAAATAACAACACTTGGTCAGCACCCCATAAGGAACATTCATGCTATGTTTGGTTTTATTCCATTCAGTGGTTCTCTAAAAGAAGTCATTTGTATGCATTTCCCATAGGGTCCTATGTTAAACTAAGTTCCCGGCTGGCGTCCATCTTGGATGATGGATCGGCAACAAAGTAACAACACTTGGTCAGCACCTCATAAGGAACATTCATGCCATGTTTGGTTTCATTCCATTCAGTGGTTCTCTAGAGGAAGTCATTTGTATGCATTTCCCATAGGGTCCTATGTTAAACTAAGTCCCCGCTGGCGGCCATCTTGGTTGATCGATCGGCAACAAAGTAACAACACTTGGTCAGCACCTCATAAGGAACATTCATGTCATGTTTGGTTTCATTCAATTCAATGGTTCTCTAAAAGAAGTCATTTGTATGCATTTCCCATAGGGTCCTATGTTAAACTAAGTCCCCGGCTAGCAGCCATCTTGGATGATGGATCGGCAACAAAGTAACAACACTTGGTCAGTACCTCATAAGGAACATTCATGCCATGTTTGGTTTCATTCCATTCAGTGGTTCTCTAAAAGAAGTCATTTGTATGCATTTCCCATAGGGTCCTATGTTAAACTAAGTCCCCCGCTGGCGGCCATCTTGGATGATGGATCGGCTACAAAGTAACAACACTTGGTCAGCACCTCATAAGGAACATTCATGCCATGTTTGGTTCCATTCCATTCAGTGGTTCTCTAGAAGAAGTTCAAAATGTAAATTGTTAACGACGACGACGACGGACGACGACGGACGACGGACGACGACGACGGACGACGGACGCCAAGTGGTGAGAAAAGCTCACTTGGCCCTTCGGGCCAGGTGAGCTAAAAAAGCTATGAAATGTGACAACACGTGTTTTTATGAACCGCACTATTTATAGACACTCCATTTTGTCAATATCCGGTTCTATTTTTAATGGAAGTGGACTTTCGTTTTGTCGACCTACATACTGCAGTACAGCCTTTCAATGAAAAGAAATAAAATCCGTAGCACTACAGACTCCTGGGAGTGTATAAAACGATGATAAAAGACTCTGATTCAATCGATAATGAAAGGTTGACTGTCAAACGGCAGCGAGAAATAATAATTTACAGTCGTGCACCTGATGACGACCATCAAAGTCTCGATTTCAAGTTGTTTTACAAATAATCTTCTCACCACTCCAAAATCTACGTTCATACATTACTTTTGTACAAGTTCAACGACTTTCATGACTGCAGGTTAAGTTTTCTAAATGTTTCAACTCGAAATGAAACTCCTGACCACGATTGTTTATTATTCCGCCATTTTGTTTTTCACGAGGTTTTTTCTTCTCAACAATCTTTGAAAAAAAACATATTTTGACAGCGTTTTTACGCCCGATACTAAAATATAGAATGCATTTGATGTTTATCGTAACATCTATGGAGCAACAGCACCAAGAAACATGTCTAAACGTTGTTTTTACTGTTTGCACTGTGACCGTCTAAAAATAGAAATCTATGTATCCTTAAGGATAATTTCGCCCTCAGCTCCGTGGTGCCAAAAGGATAATTTCGGCTCGCGCTCGAGGGTGCCAAAAGGATAATTTCGGTACGAAAGGGTTAACTGGAAGAAAAACTAAGTCCATTTATATGTAAAATACGGGAAAAATGGAATTTTATTTTTACAAAATTTACTTCTGGATACTATCTTCTGATCATAAACAAGCTTCTGGCCAAGTTTCTTACAATTCCAGGATAGTTTAAGAAAGTTATTAAAATTTTAAAAACTTTAACCACAAAGTGAATGTAATGTTTCCTGGCAGAAAAAACTTAGTCCATTTATAAGTAAAATACGGAAAAAACGGAATTTTATTTTACAAAATTTACTTCTGGATACTATCTTATGAACATAAACAAGCTTCTGGCCAAGTTTCTTACAATTCCAGGATATTTTAAGAAAGTTATTAAAATTTTAAATACTTTAACCACAGAGTGAATGAAATACTGGCAGAAAAACTAAGTCCATTTATAAAAAAAATACGGAAAAAATGGAATTTTACTTTTACAAAATTTACTTCCAGATACTATCTCCTGATCATAAACAAGCTTCTGGCCAAGTTTTGTACATTTCCAGGATAGTTAAAGAAAGTTATTAAAATTTTAAAAACTTTAACCACAGAGTGAATGTAATGTTTCCTGGCAGAAAAAACTAAGTCCATTTATAAGTAAAATACGGAAAAAATGGAATTTTATTTTTACAAAATTTACTTCTGGATACTATCCTATGAACATAAACAAGCTTCTGTTCAAGTTTCATACAATTCAAAGATAGTTTAAGAAAGTTATTAAAATTTCAAAAACTTTAACCACAGAGTGAATATTTGTGGACGCCGCCGCCGCCAGAATGTAGGGTCTCTATGTCTCACTTTTTCGACTAAAGTCGAAGGCTCGACAAAAATATGATATTAGTACACCTGAAACAAACTTTCCCCCTTAAGCAACTTTGATTATAACATATGATCGCTATCAAACTGATCACATGCATGCAAATAACCACTATATATATGTATAACTTCAACCCTTGAAATCTGAAATATAATTTTTTTAGATAGCCTTACTAACCTTTTCAGCTTCCTTTGTGTCATCAAATAATCGTTTCTGTCTATAAGCTGGAACTGGCTTGGCACTTTGCCATGCTTCGTACCATACATTCCCTGGTATTTGCATTCTCGGACTTAAATAACCTGAAATTATTTTAAAGAGTGAACAATAAGAAATACTTAATGAGAATCTACATTATTGTTAACAACAGATTTTACGACATTAATTTAAAAGTGTAAATCAATGTATTTTTATGCTGAAATTAGGACACTCTACATACCTCTGGTATCCATCTATAAGGAGACTGACATATCTTAGGCACCCGACCTTGGTTAACATATTTTAATTCATGTAGTCAATTTTGTTTACTTTTTAAGCCTGTCATCTGTTAATAAGGTACATCATTTTTTATATAGTATTTAGAATTTGAATAGGCAATTTCTTAATGTCTATTCTAAAAAAAACAAGATTACCTTCAGCATTATATTCATAACTTAAACTGTTCCTAAAACATATATTTACAATCTAATTACAAAACAATACATATGACCAAATTATTGCCCTTGCCATTATTGAGACTGTTAGTTCAATGATAGAATAAATCTCTAGCAAGTTGAGTCTTTTCCATACTACTAATCTACAAACCTTTAATGCTTACCATAGAAATTTACAGATGATTTAAAACAGTACACAAACCCTTGGTTTTTGTCTGTATTATTTTCACATTTATAAATTTGACCAAATTCTGTTCTTTAGTAAATCATTCTAACTATCCTTCAAATTTTGTCCATGTACGATTGTTAAATATACTTATAACTATTAATTATTACATTAAGATGTGCATCTGTGTATTATCATTTGATATACTTTTGCAGACAAAGTGAACATTATTATTAACAAACATTCTAAGAGCATTGCAAGACAATACATAGTTCCCTACCAGTTAGAAAATAAACGTACAAAAACAAAATGATAACTTGATCTCTAACTTGTCATGGGGTAAACTATATAACAAATATCAAGTAAATATCTTCAAGCTTGACTGAAAAAAAGTGTGGAAGATTGATTATTAATGTGAATTTTTTAAGTCAAAAGGACCATAACTCTGCACAAAATCATCAAACCGAAACAAAAATTGTACCTGATCTGTAACTTGTCATGATAAAACAATGTACCAATTATATAATAAATATCTTCAAGTCTGACTAAAAAAAGGGCGGAAAACTGAATATTTTTTTGAATTTACTTAAGTCCAAGGACCATAACTCTGTAAAAATTATCAGACTAGAACAAAATTCAAACTTGATCTGTAACTTGTCATGATAAAACAATCTATCAAATATCAAATCAATATCTTCAAGCACAAAGAAAAAGAGTGTGGAAAACTGATTTTACTGGACTGACGAATGACAAACAGACAGACTGACAGACGGAGTGCAAACATTAAGTTCCCTTTGACTTCTTCAGTAGAGGACTAATAAAAATATCGAAACCTTTAAGTGTTGTCTGCAACTATTCATTAGAAAAACTTTTAGCCATAAACTGTACATTAAGGTGGTACCCAACACCTTAACTAAAATTAATTTGGCTCGTTTATTTTTCTTCAAATTTTGACAAAATATTTACTATGATGCTTTGACAAAAATAATAAATTTTCAAAAAATTTGAACCAACCGTTTAATCAGAAAAAATACACTGGTTATATAGCAGTTTGACGAACACTTATTTTGATCATTGAGAAGCTTAATATTCCCTTAACAACACAACGTCATTAAAACGTTCTGCTGATTTTACAGAGTTATCTCCCTGTAGTGTTAGGTACCACCTTAAGTTGTACAAACCTTTCTGTTTTGTCTGTGAATTATCATTAGACCCTGTAGATTCTTCCTCTATCCAATCTCTGGGCGAGTACCACCTTACAAAATCTTCTATAACACAACCAGGATTAGCTGCCTGTAATGAAAATATATAAACTATGCTGCTGGACTTCTATGTGAAAGTACATAATGTCAAATTTCTTAAGATCACAACTTGCTGCAATGTTAAAGTGCATACAGCAATTCACATTTATTCCATTGGCAGTTAACTCATTTTTGATATTGAGGACAAAAAAAAAGTTATCTTTTCTAATTCTAATGGCATCTAATGAAATAAACAAATGATAAAATATTTGATATATATAGAATTCAATTTGACATTTTTATACATGTACAACACTTCTGACTGGATGACATTGCCAATGTTATTGGGATATGACAATTGCTAATATCAGATTTACTGGTTCTTCTATCTGTCCTTAACCTCAATCTTTTATTGAATTTATTCTTTTAATACCTTAAGGTGAAAATAATAAGGAGAAAACATGTGACCTGTATATTCAATGCTATATTTAGTAATCTGACTGACTGGTTATACATGCTTATTCTTATTCGAGTAAATTGGTATTAATTAAAACAAGATTAGAACACCCAAATATGTCCTGCTGCATATCAAATCTTTTTCAACTTACTTTAAAAGACTCCATGTCAGATATAAGACAAGCACTCTGCATCCTTGCTCTCAATTGTGCCCCCTCTGCAGAAGTTCCTAACCTGTAATAAATAATAATCATTATATACATGTATTAAACATATTTCAAAAAAGGCCAAATACATTTTGAATAGTGGTTGCTCACCATTTAATTTTGCTTTTAAAGCTATGAATTATCATTTTCAATTATTGACTGATGATGCAAACTCAAAAAGACAAAAATAAAACATTTGACATAACTTTCATAAATGATTTACTTCCTTATTGTCTCATTAAAAAGTAAAGGTTACAAATTAACCATAGTTTTGCTGCTCACCTGTTATTTAGTGGTTGTCGTTTATTGCTGTGTTACATATTTGTTTTTTTATTATTTTTTTGTACATTGTACATAGATCATGCTGTTAGCTTTCTCGTTTGATTTGTTTTACATTTGGTATTTCACGCCTTTTATAGTTGACTATGTGGTATGGTTTTGCTCATTGTTGATGGTCGTACAGTGACCTACAGTAGATAACTTCTAAGTTATTTGGTCTCTTGCAGAGGGTTGTCTCATTGGCAATCATACATCTTCTTATTTACATATTGTATGTATTAAGAGATAACAGGCTATTATTTCAGCTTGGAATTATTTTCAATAATGAAATTTGCATTATTTCTTGTGCTTGAAATTCTTAATAAATTTCATGTTTATTCTGTATCATAATGTTTTGAGCGGCGCATAACACTTACCATACAATGTATTTTGTATAGATAGTGTTGTGAGCGGCTCAAAACATTCTATTGAAAATGTCCTATCTTCTTTGTAATAGAAAGTGTTGTGAGCCGCATAGCACAATAAAATATAAAAAATTTCAAGCAAGTTTTTTATCTGTACACATGTTTTATTTGTTTGAACAAACTGTATATACCATGACTTACTTGGCAAGTATTTCAGCATGTTCTTCTAACATGTCTTCTGTCATAGGAGCTGGTTCCTGGGTAACAGGTATATATAACTGTTCCCCTGTACTTAATAATTGAATATCATTAAATGCAGAAAGCCGTCCTTCAGGTTTATGTGTCACAGAGTCCACAAATGATGATGATTCACTTAGTGATGTGTCCATTGTTTCACTAGAATCTTCCTTTTCATCAACATCTTTATCTAGTTCTGTTGGAGATTTGGAAGGAGAGTCTTGACATTCATAGAATTCATCATCATCATCTCCTGAACTATCACTTTTTTTTCTTTCTGATTTATTTGAAAATCCTTCTTTTCTTTTCCTATTTTCACTTTCACTTTTGTCATTTAATGCACAATTGTTTTCTACCTCCATTTCAGAAGAGTTTGAATCAATATTTTTTTTACTAGTATATCCTTTGAAAAGAGTTTCTCTCTGAATCTTTTTCTCTATACAACTATTCAACATCTGTAATAAACATGTAATAGAACACATTTTTAAAACTGTTTATCTGAAATTGAAGTGATAACTTTTTGTTGTTTACAATTACTCTCTATCTATTAAATTTTTCTCCAATAAACCGTGGGAAAAGGTTAAAATTGTCGTTACAGTCAGGCAATATCTGCTTTGAGGAGTTGACTGACAATTTCTGCAATTTTGTTTTATTTGTAGACTTTGAGATATGTGATCATTTTAGTTGTTTTAAGGTGGTACCCAACACTGGCACTAAAATTAATTTGGCTCATTTAATTTTTATAAAATTTTGTCAAAGTACTAACTTTGACCCTTTAACAAAAATATAAAAAATTCAAAATTTTTTAACCAACAGTTTTGTCAGAAAAATTACACTGGTTATATAGCAGTTTGACAAACACCAATTTTGATCATTGAGAAGCTTAATATTCCTTTTGCAACACAATGTAATTAAAACGTTTAGCTGACTTTACAGAGTTATCTCCCTGTAGTGTTAGGTACCACCTTAAAAAGTTTCTCTCTATCTATTTTGACCAAGTTTTTGTCTTTTTGTTGAGATCATGGTATATCTAGTTAATTTGCAATGTTAATAATTCAAAATGTTTGTTTTTACATACCTGTAATTTCTGATAAAGTAGACATGACCCTAAGTGTGGAGCAGATTTATTTATTCTGAAATATGATTAATTGTCAATATCAATTCTTCATTTTATCCATCACTTAGAGAGCAAAGAAAAATAAACAAAAGCAAAGTTAAATCATAAAACTATTTTCAATCGTCAATATATTAATATTACCATTAATTGCCCTATATTTTCTACTTTAAAAATACACAATGTGTTTTTTTATTAATAAGAATTTGCATTTGCATTTGGACTACACTATAAGTATACATTATTTTTGTCAGGTAATAAAAAAAATCACAGTAACAAATGCATACAGAAAGATTTCTGAATTTACAGTAATAATTATGTGGATTGATCACTGATCCATATATTCTTATAAAGCTGACTAAACTGTTAAAACCTGTAGAGCCATTTAGTCTTGCCCAATTCATTGAAATAAAGGTAGGGTTAAGTCAATTTGTGTGTGTAAGTTTTGTAGCTGTTTTGCCTGTTAAATCCCGTTTTTTGGCAAATATAGTGTGTCATTTGTTACCAAAACCCATCAGTATTAGTATTTTTGTTCGAGATTGTGTGTTAACATGCAGGATTTTTATAAAATTATAATTCCGGTAGGTTAGTGGTAGTCATGAAAACTTAGAAGTTCCAAAAAAGTTTTGGACATTAAAAATATTACTCATGACCTTACCCTTCTATTTCATATTTGTTCTCCCATCTGTATCTCATTTCCAGTACAAACTCCTGCCACATCTGAGCTAACCCCTTCAGACCTCCATTGTGTTTGTTAACTATACATAAACACACAGCTAATCTGTACACTAAACTATCTGTAGGTGCTGTCTTTAATCTCTTAGGTAATGACTTAAAAAAGAAAATAATCTAATTGCTTTTTCATGCATCAAACTTATAAAAATACATACTAGAATTCATTAATATTTCTAAATGGATAACAATTTTCATGGATTTCTAAGGTACTGGATAACCAGGAATTTAAATGTCAACTAATTAAAATTTTTCTAAAGGATTGTATGCAAACTTTGCCAAAGCCACGAAATCAAATATGTACAAAAAAAATCCTCAATCCATGAAAATTGGTAAACACGAAATAAATTTATTCACAGTATGAACAGTATGTCATCTGGTTTAAGGTGGTACCTAACACTACAGGGAGATAACTCTGTAATATCAGCTAAACGTTTTAATTACGTTGCCTTGTGAAGGCAATATAAAGCTTCTCAATGATCAAAATTAGTGTTTGTCAAACTGCTATATAACCAGTGTAATTATTCTGATAAAACGCTTGGTTCAAATTTTTTGAATTTTTTATATTTTTGTTAAAGGGTCAAAGAAAATACTTTGTCAAAATTTTATGAAAATTAAACAAGCCAAATTAATTTTAGTGAAAGTGTTGGGTACCACCTTAACCTCTGTAAAGAAGCTTAAAATTTAAATAAAAAAATACAACTTACTCAAATACCTATAAATGCCTGTGAATCAATTAGGGTTTGTTCATGCATGTAAGCATGCAAAATATAACATTCTGGTTTTTTTTTAATTGCATCAGTGAAGGCACCTAAGCATCATTTATCTGTACAATTTAATGAAATAATTAAAAACAAGAATGTGTCCATAGTACACAGAAGCCCACTTGCACTATATTTTTTTTTTATGTAAATTGGATCAAAACTCATTAAAATTAGAAAGATCATATCATAGGGAACATGTGAACTAAGTTTCAAGTTGATTAGACTTAAACTTCCTCCAAAACTACCTTGACCAAAAACTTTAACCTGAAGCGGGACAGAAGGACAAACGAACGGATGAAGGAACAGACGAATGGACAGACGAATGGACAGACGCACAGACCAAAAAACATAATGCTGCTTGTATTTTGAATGGTCGAGCAACTAACACCATGTGCATATTCAAGATGACATGAAATTACAATCACTATCCTATATGTTGATTAGTGACTTCTACAATTTTATAATCACCTCTAACAATGCAGTAAACTTTGAAGGATTATTATTTTCACATGTGTTTTCTTCCTCCCTTTCATCATTAGCTTTCTCTAATGGATCTTTGGCATCAGGAAACAAAAACTGAAAATAAATTTTGTGAAAAATTTATATTTATCTTCAACTTTTCTTTTAAATATAATATATCTATACCAGTATTTCTAATTATTTCGAAATAAACAAGATAAAATTGAGAACAGAAATGGGGAATGTGTCGAAGAAACAACAACATGACCAAATCTGACACAATTACTTCTTAATGACATAATTCTGCAAATAGACAAAAAGACATGTCATTTTTTTTTTCAATTTGAGATGTTTTCTTAAATAAAAATAGTTTCTTGGAAAATAAATACAGTATTCCACTATTATAATTTCCCCAAAAAATTAATCAATTAACACTATTTGATTGGTTGATTATTGGAGACTAATGCCACTGTCAGCACTATTGGGCATAACATAGAGGCCAGTTTTTATTGGTTAAGGAAGTTATGATATGACATAATAAATATTTACCAGCAGTATGTCATTAATGGTATCATGAGATATGGGTGCCTCTGCCTGTTTAACAGCTAATCTACTTCCTGCTTTAGAGACAACATTACTAAGTGAAGGAATGTTATAACCAACTTTATTCTCTGTCAGTCTGTGTAAAGCATGACTTATATCTGCAGTAGCATCTGAAATTATTAATGACAATAATATAGTAGACTATCCCTTGAGTAAATTTTAGTATATATGTATAAAAGATTATTTCTGAAAATCAAGGCAGCTCAAGGGCAAGTCATTGTTGGAAAGTTAACTTATCATGATGATGAACCGACATAATTTAAAAGATATTGCTAAATGACCAGAAACAATGTTGGGTTTCTAAATGATGTTAAAACCAATAGGTATTTTTTAATAGATCAAAAGCTTGAAACCAATAGGTATTTTTTAACAGATCAAAAGCTTGATGTGAATTTGAATTATAATACACTGTTAACCAAACCAGGGGAGATACTTCACATAACATTAAAGTCTATTTTCATAAATATACAGATCTATAGAAGGTATTTATCATTTCTTTGGCATAACCATGTTTAAACTGCATTTTATATTTGTGTATGCTTTATACCCCTGTGATCAGTGGCTAGGGATATAGCATTAACTTATCATTCTGTCCTTATCTCTTTCAATCTTTTAGAAATTCATCAGTAGTCAGTACTCTAGATGTTATACGTGTTGGTATTTAGCTAATTTTTTGGGGGGATCAGAAATGTAAATGGTGCTTTACAGTTCAAATTTATATAACATAAAATAAACAGATGTTTGCTTTAAGATTACCTCCTATTCTTGGTATTGTAGCCTTTTGAATTTTTTATAAAACAGTTCAACCTTATTTGGATATTTGTACAACACCTTTGTTTACCGTATTTTAGAATGAAATTACATGTACAAGAAACTCATTAAAACTGACTCTTTTCGGTAAATGACTACATTGTATAGTGCTTAACAAGACATAGGCAGATCCAGGGGGGAAAAATTTGGTTGATCATATAGGGAATCACTGAAGCATGACTGGAGCGACCCCCCTTTAGGTCAGTCAGTGGGCCCCCACTTATGAAAAGTTCCGGAGCCGCCACTGCATGATGGGATATATAAATAGTTCAACTCTTTACAAGTTAACCCATGATTGTTTCTATCATACCATTTTCTTCTTCATCAGATAAAATGTTCCACAACAAATCTCTTGTTGTCTCTTTACTGTAACAGTGCTTTAAAAACTTGTGTATATAAGTCCCTGTTAATAAACAAATTCAAATTAAAATAAGATTAAAAAAAGAAATATAAATTATATCAATTGTATTAATTCATTTTCTACTTGACAGCACAAAATTTGAAGTATAGTATAGATAGTAGAATATTAATATAACTATCAACTAGGCTTTTTCAGAATCTAAAAATTTGTATAAATTAAATAATTCATTTTTTTTTCTGTAAAAATATTTACACACTTTAGTTGCTCCAAAACTTATATCTAAGGGTATTTGCCTTCTGATTTTTTTCATTTATGCGTTATAACTATATACCCCAATGTACTTGTGGTCATGAATGGTCCACAAGTTTTCAGAGGGGATTATTATTGAAAAGCTAACAACAATGGCGACAATAGAAACCAAGTAATGAGAATAGGGAGCTCCAAAAAGAATTACATGTGATTTTTGTATTTTACATTATTTGCGTTCACTTTCTAAAAAGCAGCCAAAACTACCACATAAATTTTGAGATTTTTCCATTACCTTTAAGATATCAACAAAAGCAGTACCCTAAAAAGATGTCTACTGCAAAGACAAATGATAGTTGCTTTTATGTACTTCTACCAAAGGTTCATGTAAATGCCAATTTGTGATGATCAAATATTGATAATAATTCAATGATGTCACAGCAAGATTTCCACACTGAAACCCCAAAATGATATCATTAAATTCATTTACCAAAAAAATTGATGATTTTCATTTTTTGCTATTAAAGGTTGCCTATAAACAGTGGCACTTATCAAACCACCTTCTGTAATACATTACCTAGTAAACATCGTGGATCTTCAGTCTTATTTATTTTTGCTGTCCACTGAGGTGCTAAAAGTGGATCAAGATCGCTACAAGTATAAAATATCCCATTAAATAATCTGGTTATCAATTTAACAAGGCTAAATACCAAGAGAATTAATAGCAATTACACAGAAATATGCTATCAAAGTAAAATGTAAAATTTGAAAAACCTCAACTTTTCTGTGTCTTTCTCATTTCACAATGCCATATAAACCAGGAAGTACCTTATACATTAAAGGTATCAATTTCAGGTGTTTTTTTTAAAGAGTTCAACTTAAAATATAATAAAATTTAAATTATGATACCGTTGACTCCACTTAATTGAAAGAATACAAAATAAAATAACATGTATGACACATAACTTTTATTAGAATAAATAAGCATTTAATATGTTTTTAATAATTGGATTATGGACGTTTATCTTTCTGCAGGGATTATTTCTTTACTGATCTGTACTATTGATGTTATTTGACTTCGTAATTTGGCGTTTTGGATATAAGCATACTCCGCTTAATTGCATAATTTTGTCTGACAAATAGGCTATGCAAATAACCAGAATTGACTGTATTTCTTTTCACACTTAAATCGGTTTCTTTTTTTCTTCTAAAAAAACTTCCAATAATTATCATTGAACAAAGAATAATGAGAAATGTAAGTCTCTTGACAAATATACTTGACTACATACCTATAGTTTTGGTTTTCTACAATCATATCCTCTGAAAGACTATACCAGGAACAAAACAATTGTAGAGCACTGAAAAAATATGAAACAATAGGTTCTAGTTTGTAACAGACACTTGATTTTCAACAAATATTTCACCTGCTTCAGTTTTTAATGTACTATACATGTTTACTTAAAATGCCTTTAATTAATTAGGCAACCATTTTGTACTGAAATCTTAGTTAGGCATTAGTATTGCAATTAAATCTTATTTGGACAATAGCTTTGTACTGAAATCTGAGTAATGCAATAGCTTTGTACTGAATCTTCAATTGGCAATAGCTGTGAACTATTATATTAGTAAGGCATTATTTTTGCACTGAATTCTCAGTTGGGTAATTATTGTGTACTGAAATCTTAGTTAGGCAAAAGCTTTGTACTGAAATCTTAGTTAGGCAATAGCTTTGTACTGAAATCTTAGTTAGGCAATTTTTGTGAACAGAAATCATAGTTAGACATTACTTTTGCACTGAAATCTTGGTTGGACACTAGCTTTATTATGAAATCATAGCTGGTGATTGCTGTGTATTAAAATCTTAGTTGGGCAAAAGGTTTGTTCTGATATCTGATTTAGGCAATAGCTTTGCAATTTCAGGTTAGTTAGGCAATAGTTTTAAAATGAAGTTTTAGCTAGGAAAATATTACTCTTGACAAAAGATATATAATCAATGATTAAAGAATCTTGTAAGAGTCCATTCAATGTTCATTTTGTGATCTTTGTAGCTGTATGAGGGTCATAATAGCCACATTTAAGAAGCAATTAAAGTTTTACTATATTTCTAAGTCTCATAAATTTACAGTTTACCATGATATGAAGTTAGAACAACAAACATTTCTTTATGCATTTAACATGCTTGTAAAAGCTTCTGTATGCACATTCTTTACTAGATCTTTACCTGATAGGATCCTCGATTGCACCAAAGGGGAGACTACCAAATGATGAACAACCAATTTCATCTTCCATAGGAGAGGATAAATCTGTAACAATACATAGATTATAGTAAAATTAGTCAAAAAATAACTACAATATAAAAGAATAGGGTGTGTTTTTTTTTTAGAACTGATTGTATTATATGTTCTTCATGTACCAACCATTGAAAAGGGGAAGGTTTAAGAACTGGAAAGAACAAAATGAAATAGACCTAAGAATGACGCATGGTATGCTGACCTCTACACAGTTTACTGGATTGCTGTTGTTTTGGTTTGCTGTCTCATTTTAGTTGCCCCATATCTCCATTTTTTTGTAAAAGATAAAATCAGAATCAGCCTTTGGAATTTGTTTTGATTTTGTTATGGTCTCTCGATATACATGTAGTATGTTTTCCATTGATCTGAATTTGTTTATATATAAAAATACTGCAGCAACAACATATGAATTGACATATTTTACCTAGCCTTAAATCCTTGCCGACTCCATGTTTTAGAGCAAATAGGAATCCCAATAGACTCTACATATGTATTTAAACATTTAAACAGTGAATTGTTAGATGGCCTCGTTTTCTGATGTAACATTCACAAATCAATAAATTCATCAATTTAATTACCGGTATGATTTATTTGATTATTCTCATCAGTTAAAAAAACCAACTGATAAATATTTCAAATAAGCAACCAAATTTAATTTAATTTTTATTTTATTTCTTTAGATCAATATTTATATCTAGAGTGTTTACATATTCCCCAAATGAGCAATTAATTGAAGGAATTCTTCCTGGCCCAAGGGACATTAAATAATAGTAGGTAAGGATAATACGCTGAATGTTTGCCTAACATTATCCACAATTTAATGCAGCATAAGTTCATGCACTTATAGATTATACATTTTTTACATACGAGTTTCAATGTGGTAGTATCAATCAATTCAAAGTCTTCATTAAACGAAATGAGGAACTTAAATTGACAAAATGGTAAATAATCAGACCAGGGTTCATATCCTTGACCTTTAAAAAAGTAATTTCCTAGAAACCTAACAAAGAAAAAGTTGTAATTAACCAGCTTATTTCTGACATATTCCTTGCGTTTTGCAATGTGCAGTATTCATTAAAATTTGTTTTACCTATTTAGATGTCACACCTAAGTGAGATATAAAAAGCTTTACCTCTCATCACTAAAAACTGACTCAATCATTATCAAATATTTTACGAATATGTGTTATATTAACTCAAAACTGTGGCACAAAACTAATAACTACAGAAAAACAGGTAAATTCTTGATCTGAATTGAATGGCAAATCTCAAACTTTTGTTTAGGACACCATGCAAATACTTATGACAAGACATGATTTTCAGCCACAGTGAACATTTTGTTATTTAAGCTTTTTGGACATGTGATCGTCAACCATTCAATTAGTTCTTCATGCATGACTTACCATTAGGGTCTTCTATCAACACAATAATAAAAAAGGTTTTTATAATGTAATGAAAGATAGTGGAGTTATAATTGCATCGACTTTTCCATTTAAAAAAATGTATCGTTGGATTGGATAAGAAATGTCTATTCTATTACATGATCATTAAAAAATGGTGAAAAGGTTTGGTTTGAAAAGTTTCATAAATAAGTGTTATACAGATAAAGTAAGATGTGGTATGAGTGCCAATGAGACAACTCTGCATATAGTTTTCTTTTAACAAAAATTGCACAGGAGGAGAAATTGTTGAAAGATAAAAATCTAAATCAACCATTGAATTTAAAGCATAACTCCTCAAGTCTATCTGTGAAAAACTTTACCTGGTGGTTCCTGTGGCCAAGGGGAGTTAACCCATTCCTGGAGCTGATAAGTAAATCTGACAGCTACATCTACAGTTGGTCTAGGTGTCACTTGTGTTGCCTAAAACAATTTCAAGATAATGAGTTCATTAAGGCCAATTAGAATTAATTGATAGATTTTCATCCCCGCCCGCCCATCTGAAATCGCCCCGCATCGAATTTTTTTATTTTATAAAATTTACGATTTCCGGATTTTGTTCATTCCCGTTACCGGTAACCGTTAAAATTTCGTTTCATTCAATGCTTCCTGTTTCAAATTTCGGTTTTGTACCTCGAGTAAATCTAACCAAAATGATTAAGTCGACCTTTCCGCTGCTCTATGATGACAACATCATCTTCCGAGAGTAAAGATTGATAACGAGAATGACATGAAATATTGGTGTTACGAGAAAAACGCTGTTTCCAAGACTGCAAATCGCGGTATGTCACAAATTTCTGTGATTAGAAAACTGCGGACGTTTTTATTTATGCAATGACTTTGTCTCAGGAAATTTAAATTGTAAATGATACCCAAAGCACAAGATTCTTGGAAACCATTGATACAGAAAACATGACTGAATTATAGATATTGAAACACAAGCACGAACTTGTCCGTTTATTGAATTTAAAAAGTCGACTAACATACGCATTTTATTTGATTTTACCCATGGCTGTCTTTTTATGTTGACAAACAGCAAATGTCCGAATACACCCAAAAAAGACTCATTAAACAACAACTTTTTTTTATTATTAAGTTCATGTTTTACATGATAATTATATTTTCATCTTGCATATAAAGTACCAACCCTATTATTTTCAACACTCTCTGAGTTTTCATTTTATTCTGTTCTCATAATAATTGTGTTGCATACCAATGCATTTGCTTCATTTTATGGTAATACAAACCATTGTTTAGAAACCCAAATACATTTTGTGTAGGTAGTCTAACTGAAGAGAGTATTTCTCACACGTTTTTGTTGTTTTAAAAGTTTTTAAAGCCGCAATTAGATATATTTATTTAAGGATTTGAAATATTATGTAAGATTCCTCATACTTGTGTATATATGATATAAGCTTATTACTACACTTGCATATATGAAGAACTCGTCCCAAAAGGGTTTCATATGAAATAAAATTTAAAAAATAAAATCCTCCCATTATTTTCAAAAATTTTGATGAAAATCTACTAATTAATTTTAGTTGGCCTAATAGTATATTTTTATTTAAGATTTAAGATAAAGTATTCACAGATTTTGATCTTTTTGAGAATAAATGTCTAAATATTAAGGTAACTGTGATATAACATCAATACAAACTGTTTCATTTGTTTCTGGTTACAAGATGTTTCACTTTACGCATTAAAAAGCTACATGTCAAAAATGAATAATATATTATGTTGTTAAGTGACCATGACTATTTAGGTTCTCCATGTGATGGTCTCAAGAAGTTAAGTATACAGTATCCTGAATGATGATTAAATTGTTTTTGTTTTTTTAATTTTACCAACCAGTTTTGACTTAAAGACATCAAGAAGACCAGCTAGATGTGAATATTGTTGTGGTATACGAGTCAAGTGTATGACATCAAACTCTACAGACATCTCAGACATAACACTGGTCCCACAATACATCTGTCTCCATGGCTGTTGTATCTGTATAAACACAGGTATTGAACTGAAAGTAGAAAGTGAAAGTAAATATCTACCAAAAATACACGTCATTGGGCTGTTGTATCTGTGTAAAACAGGAATTGAACTGAAAGTTAAAATGGATAACACAGCAACCCAAAATATGTGTGCATAGTAATCACAAAGTCACTGTCGTGTACAAAATAATTATATGCGATGATGATTGGCTGTTTTAAAACAACCAACAAAAAATTAATATGCATATTCAAGATAAACACATGTTAATGTAATATGAATATTTACATTGATTTGTACTGGACAGAAACACTAAGTCGTTATTTTATCATGCTAGTTCACATGTAACTGTCCCCAGGAAGACATGTCACCATATCCAGGCACATTATTCTGACTCTGAGAAGACCAGTTTCTACTCTTACTCCTAATATGCTGCGTACTGAGCCAAGAAGCAGCAAATAGCAATCTTAAAGTCTTTAGTTTGACCTGGATTGGTTTTGAACCCATGACCTCCTGCACTCCAAGGCAAACACTACCAGAAGCCCAGAGGAGGTAATTTCATATGAAATGTTAGGATATTCCATTTTGCTGAGAAGAGAAAAATAAACTACCTTGATGAATTGGTGAGTGCTACTGACACAGAACTGAGTAAAACTTTAGCTCTACTCTCACTGTCTATTGCCTTGTTTCTGTCAGCTGGTGTTATTACTATAAATTCTTGTAAACCATACCTGCAAAATAGTTTATAATACAGTATCCAGTTAACTTGATGTTCTGTCAACTCTGTGACAACTTTTGTGAAGACTTTTTTTCACGTTATACATCAAAAGAGAACTTTTCATCAATTTATTTTCGAAAAACGCATAGATGTGGTCATCACAGAAGCAGTTATTTAATAGACAATAGACAATACTTTATTAATAAACCTCAGACACATAGGTTTACAAGAGGACATCATATATACATGTATACACATTTTTATACTCAATAAATTCACACTAAACAAAATAATGCTACATACATGGTAAAATATAGCAAAATTTCAATTTACAAACTACCATAACATTCAATTTAAAATCTAAAAGGTTTATTCTTCGTTAAGTATTATATATCAAATATCAATTAGTCTTCCACATGGACATTATACTGTTGATCTCTTTATTTTTGTGTTCACACAATTTTCTTGGATTAATGAAAACTTATTTAATTTAATTTTTGCTGAAGTCTACATACACACGGTAACACACCTATAGGAAATTTGAAATTCGTTCAACATATAATTTTGTGATTCAACTATACCAATGAAATCTATGAAAAATTTGTATCAAATGAATAATACTGAATACACAGTACTCCTAGAATACCTACAGTCTGACAAGACAATGTGCCTTTGATGGAAAGTCATTATCTGTACTCATTAGATCTGTTAAAACTGTTGGGGTCTCATCTGTTAAAGGAAAAACATATCTGTACTGTTAAATCACAAATTTTTGTTAGCATTTTCTGGAAATGTTGAATACAAATAATACTTACAAGATTGATAAGATTTTCATTACACATATTATGTTGCAATTTTTTGAATGAATAAAAGAAACATGGCAAAAATTTTGAAATTACAGTACAATAAAATCAGGGAATTAATCAAAAATGGAAAACCTGGATCATGCTTAAGCATTTAATGGGCTCAAATTACGGAAAGAAAAAACCCTGATAAATCTTTTATGTATTAACAATATCTTGGTGTAAAAAAGATCATCCAAGAGAGGCAATGCCCTTATGACACCGTGTATCTAGGCATATCAATAAAGTAGGTATTTTAACTTCAATCTCTAAACTTCTGAAAAACAACATTTGTAACTTATTAGTTAAATGCAAAAGCGAGAAAAAAAAATGAATTTCAATTCAAACAATGTTTGTAGTTAAAATTTGAAATAATGTTTTGATCATCAGATTAGACAAATCTTTATTGACATGGTTCTGAATGGTGTATGTGCTCCTTAGGAGCCCCTGAAAGGCCACAAAACACTTTCTTATTATTGTTATTTACCTTCTTTTTTCTCTTCTTCCTCCACATCATTGTCAGGACTTTGTCTATCTAGTGACTCTGACTTACCTTCTTTTTTCTCTTCTTCCTCCACATCATTGTCAGGACTTTGTCTATCTAGTGACTCTGACTTACCTTCTTTTTTCTCTTCTTCCTCCACGTCATTGTCAGGACTTTGTCTATCTAGTGATTCTGACTTACTACCAGATATATTTAAATAGTGATATGTGATAAGAAACTTAAAATCAGCAAAGCATATGTCATCTGTCTTCTCTAACCATTCTCCTGTTGTAAACTCATTCTGAAAGATATTTATAATCATGAGAACCAAGTTTGATTGATAATAAAAAAATAAATGGAGAATGTGTCCATGGAATACAGATGATGCCCCTGTTTGCATATCATATAAAGTTTTAAAGGGACATAACTCAAGAAGGGTAAAGATGATTCAACCCAAATTCATGTTTGCTTTGAGGTTTGTGGTAATTAGTATTGTGTATAATTTCATAACATTTGGTTGAGTGAAACTAGTTGGAGAATGGAAACCAATGTCTCGACGTACCTACAGTAGCACAAGAGTAAAACTTAATGCACACTCCGCTACAATGGAAGTATAAAAAGAAGAATATTAAACTTTAACTGCATAAATTTTTAGCGTTCAAATTGATTTTACTGTCATCAGGAACGATCAAAGCTGAATATTTAGAAAGCATGATTGATAACAACCTAAACAATTAAAAAATATTTTTTTCATGATGTAGCATAATAATGGTATGTATCTGAACTTTTGGTGCATTAAATTTATTTTAATATTTAGAAATTGGGTTTGCTGATGGATAAAAGGAATGTTTTGTTTTTTGAATTCGTTTATATGATCTCCAACTTTCTTTTGAATTCTGAGTTTTAGAATGTTTAAAATATAAAAGTATTCATAAATACTATCTGCAGGGAAACATATTTAAACAGCCCATGTTATATTAAGTTTGAATGAAACAGATAAATATCCACAAGAAATTGTGTAATATTTCATAACATCTAGTAGTCAGAATATACGGATTAGTAAAGGTTCAATTTCATGACTGACCGGCTGATTTTATTTTCTCATAAAGCTAGTTACATAATTAAAAAGAACATATCTAGACATAACTTAAAGTACAATTATCACATGGATGAAACAATACAATGCAATAAAACTTTAAATGTAGACTTTCACATTTATAATTTAAATAAATTATATAATATTTTCTAGTATTACTAAATATTTGAGATAAATAGTTGATCAAAGTTATAAATATTAGGGTTTAATAGATTTAACAAATTGACCAATTTTGCTGTAATGATATAAGGATGATTTGACTATTAACTTGATAGTTTCCAATTAGACATATGATTTGAGCTTAACATCCTGTATGACCCTTCATTTGAACAATCTCTGATAATTATAGATCATTATAGATATGGTATATGGATTTATAAAACATAAACAAAGAACTTACCTTTGCAGCAGGTGCCTTAGGTTTATTATTCACTAGTTTCCATTCATGTAAAACTTCTTCAAGTCTGGCTATAAATCTGACAAAGACAAAAAACATTCAGTTTTTACAGACAGTTCACCATGAATGTAACCATGAAACAATTCGCCAAATGCTTTAATTCATTTAATTATATACAATGGTTGACAATGTCACTCAAATAAAAATATGAAAAATAATTTAAAAAAAAATACTTTTAAACATATCATGAAATTACAGGAGCATATTGGTTAAGTAAATGTTCTTTTACTTAGTGACAACATTATTATTACAAAAAAATATTGATTTATCAAATTGAAGTATGTTTATAAATTAGATTCCCCACATCTATGTATAAGATCTATGTTTTGCATATCACTAGAATCTTACTGAAACAATAAATAGGTTAAAGCCTTACTTGAACTACAAATTACCCATTACAAAATGGAATGAATATTGTTGCAAATATCATGGCTTTGTATATCATGATATATGGTAACTGTTTTAAATCTTAATATTTTCCACTTTTATGTAAATTTCCCAAGATTTAAGGATTCATTTTTATGAAAACTAGAATCTAAATATTTACAAATTTAGAATAAAAATCACATACAAGAAATTGAATCTTGTAATTTAGATATGAATATGATAGATATTGTTCATAAAGACAAACATTTGTGTTAAATTAGCGGATTGGTTTTTAAATTTGCTGTAAATTCTCCATTCTGAAAACAATGCATGTATGATAAAAAAATGTATTTTTACATGGAATCAGCCCCCCCCCCCCCCAAAAAAAAAAATAAATTAACAATTGTTGTTTTTCCTGCCTCCCATACTTCTTTAATTTTCAGAATACCCAAACACATTTTATGAACGTGATGTAAACTAATAACTTATAATACAAGTTTATGCTGACAATTTGGTAATTCTAGTGTATATGGACTATAAATAAAGTCTAACTGAAAAAAAAGGTGACTCTTGTGGTACCTTGATAATGCAGCTATTTGTAATAGGATATTCAATGGTTTGAGAATTATATACCATTAATTCTAATATGACGTCCTTATTACGCTTTGTAAACAAAGCTTTGTTCTAATGAGCACAAAATATGTTTGACACATGCGCACAAACTTACTGTTTATATTAACGTTATTTCAATCGTTATCCATTAAAATATATACATTTAAGCAGCTAACATAAACTCTTATTGTATATTTTCATAAAACAACATATATTTTCCCTGCACGTAGTTTTTAAACTTATCAAATTTGAAATGTAATGTAGACTCCTCGGGGAGGAAACGGGAATAGTCAAAGATTTTTACGGTATTTTCGTACGCTTCAACCTATAAAAATACAGTATTTGTCCTATTAGAATCGAAATAATTCCTAACGCTCAGTGTAAAATATCGACAAATATAATGCCTACCCATGTTAAAATGAGCATAGAGCATGACATGAAGGAATTATTTCTTAATTCTCAATCAGTTAATATTGTAAGTAAATCAACCAAATATAACTCTAAACTCCAAAGGTATTAGAATAACACTGTTTTCCCAATCCAATATTTCCTATCACATTCTATCAACATAACTGAAATACTTTTAAATACAGATCTTATTTTATTCACTACTTTTATAGACTATAACATTAAAAATCCATATTTTACCTTTCCCAATCTGAAGCTGTTGTAAAATCAGTTATTTCAAAAACATCTGCATCCTACAAATAAAGAATATTTGAAATATTTTACCTTCGACATTCTTCACCTGTCATCATTGTAGGAGATAATAATAAATATGATACATGTGGTTGTCAGTTATTGAACCAATAATGAGGGTACATACAGCTGGAAGACAAATTATATATAATTTCATTTTTTCACCTTTAGTTTTTTGACACCATAAACATGATAAATGACAAGCCAATTTCACGATCATTTGTTTCTGATAATAAATAATAAATGAAAGGAAGATTGTACTTTATAAGTTATTGAATTATTCAAATACACATATATTAGATGTTGCACTTAGTCTTCTATGTTTTAGGTACTGGCATTAGGTTCTATGATAAAACAGGTGAGGTTTTTCATGTTACTCAGGATTATGTATCCATATTTTTGTATATTTCCTTTTAAGGTATACATAGCCAAAATAAAACTGGAATGTCCAAAAAAAATATGAACCACCTGTTCAAGGAGCTAAAGCACAGCAGGCAAAATAAAAATGTGTTTTCAAATAATCTGCATCCTGAATGTATAATTTCAGGTTTTTTTAAATAGACATGTATTCAGATGAAATGCATTTGCAGATCCAGGATTTCCAAAACATTGGGAGCCCGTGATAGACAATGTTAGATGTTGTAAAGATGTAAAAAGCCTATGCATATAAGCATTAACAATGTATGTAGCACAATAAGAAGAGCCTTGGCACTGACCACTTGCACCCTTTCGGGCCCTTCCCCTAAATTTGCCTTTGATTTGTACAGCCTCAAAAAAACATCAATGGAACGATACAGTCAGTACCCAAACTAATTACAAGTATTTCTAAACCTGGGTTTGAAATAATGATATCTGATGTGAAGGAGGTATGTTATTACAACTATTTCGCCTTTTTGTGCTAATGCGGCGTAAAGCAAACAACAATCAATCAATATTACAACTATATTTTTTTTGGATTTTTTTATGATGACTTACAGCTTTGGTATTAAATTTATATTTATCGTATTTTCCATAGTCTTTAACATATCCCACCAGCTGATCAGAATATTACTGTTATACATGTATATATACAGACCCTCAAACCTGAAATACTTAGTTATGTAACAGATGGTCCTGAAGGGATACCAATAAATAATTCATTCAGAATAACTTACTAAAAGAAGTTTTAGTACTTTTGGGGAAATTAGGCTTTGGGGATGCTGACGGGTTAAAATATTGATGTGCTATTATTCTATTGGTTATTCATTTATTGACAATATATACTCATTTAATATTACATTAAAGAAATCTGAACAATGCTAAATCTTTAATGGACCTCTGACTTTCATAAATGTTAGACATTGGATTGGATGGGTGAGCACATTATTGTTTATTGATGACAAAACTTTATTTCAACCACTTTTACTCAACCTATCAAAATGGCTGGCTGATATTTTACAAAAGGCTTTTCCAAACTGTATCACTGGATGTTAAGCAACAATCAATCAATCAAAACTGTGTCACTGGATGTTCAAAGTAACCAACAAACAATCAAAACTGTGAATTGGACCTATCAGAAATTGTGTTGCTTCATGTGAACATTGCTAGTTCGGACATTCTGATTGGTCCCAGGGGCGGATCCAGCCATTTTAAAAAGGGGGGTTCCAACTATATGTCCTCATTCAAATGCATTGATCGTCAAAAAAAGGGGGGGGTTCCAACCCCTGGAACCCCCCCCCCTCTGGATCCACTACTGGGTCCAAACATCATTAGTGAGGACACTATGACTGTGCAACTTAAATTACAAAGACAAAATTACAACTATTGGAAAGCAACTTTTAAAAACTTGACTTACATAATAAAGCTGTTAGTTTTTTGTTTGATTTGTTTTACATATGTCATTTCAGGGCATTTTATAGCTTGCTAAGTTGAATAGTAGTCTGGGTTTGCTCCCTGTTGGAGGCTGCAGAAGACAATAAATTTTAAAACTGCCCACATTGAAAGCAAAGTCATATAAAACTATTAGAGAAGTGATAATTTAATTACAAGAACCTTGTAAAACTAATAAATTTAGGAAATTCTTGACGTAATTTTTTTGTAATTCAAAATTTCTTTTAAGTTTTGAAGTGAAATATAAATAACACTGGCATGTATTTTTCTGAAACATGTATAAAACAAAGTTTTAAAAAAATATTTAAGCTGTCATAAATTTTTTATCAGGTATACAAACATGACAAAAATTTTGAAAATGAAAATACAAAGTGAAACTAAATTTGGTGTCCCTTCCAGCTTATTGCAGCAATTAGATATGATTAAAAGAGAAAATTCTTTGATGAATTTACCATCATTGAGAAATCTTATAAGGTATTGAATGTTTTTAAATGATTGGACCAGGGAATACAATTATTTTAAAAGTTTAAAAGGCTGTCAATTTATTTCTTTATGATGTGTTAAATTTTATAATGTTGTTGACTTATTGCCTACAGATAAAAAGCAAAGATCAGTGACCACAGAAACGTTGACATAATCTCCAGGCATTATTTTTATGTCTTGACAATGAGGAACATTAAAAAATTTAGATTTATAATTTTTTTCAAATATTTTCTGTTTTACAAAAAAAACATGAATATCACAGTGTACATTTGAAAACTGTAAATTGACACTTATTGTTCTTTTGAATAAACTTGTATATAAAGGTATTTATTTCAAACTTATGTTTAGTTTTATTCCATATAATTGTTGGTAATTTCTAATTAAAAATTATTTCTATGATAACTTCAATAAAACTACATTTTGTATATCAATGTAAACAATATAGAATCTGTCAAAAAAGCAATATGATTTTGCTGGATATCAAAACCCCATTCCAACACTCTAATAAATGTGTAAACATTTCAGAGAACAGTAGGAACAAGAGGACAATAACAAATATGAGAACGTTATTAAAAGCCATCTGTCGGGAATAGTGTAACTGTAACACTAGCATACAGACCCGAACTAATCAATACACTGTCAGTGATTGTGATAGACAAATTAACAAGAGTATTATTGATTGAAGGTGTTAACCAGGATATCATCCATTAAACCTAAGATCCTCCACAGGAAAATAGGACTTCTATAAACATATGACATGGCACTGACATCAAAACTTATTATCATGTCATTATATTTTGTTCTGACTGTGAAAAGCAAAACAATGAGTTATCTGATTATACGGTGAAGGTTCTACAACAATTGATTATCAAAAATACAAATCATATGCATTGGAAACATAGACAGGAATAAAAGGTAATGAGGAGTATAAATCAATGAGACAGCAACCCAACAACAACAAAATGATCATTAGATATAGATCTACAGGACAACATTCACTATTCAACAATAAAGAGGTGCCTATACAATACATCAAGCTCTAAACTGTCTTTTAAAAAAAGTGTATACAAGTTGTGAAAGAATTTATCAGGAAAAAAATGGACCTCCAATTTACACCCATATCTCCCAAAAGAAAAACTTCAAAGACTAATGTGTAAAATATGACTTGAATGAAGACAACACAGACTTTGCAGCCACCAGAAACACTTTCAAGGCCTGTCAACAGTTGTTATCAAGTCAAGTGGTATTATATAAATATAAGATTTGATATGATTTTCTGTGTCTTAATGCCACTTATAAGCACCCCTTTAAGGCTATTACGAAGCGGCCAGTTATAATTGGTGGAGGAAGCCGGAGTGGCTGAAAAAAACACCAGAGACCTTAGATTGGAAAACTGACAATACTAGTCAATTAAGATTGGAGTCAAGTGAAACAATAGTGTAACATTATGAATTGATTTGATTCTTGAAAAATAATCTACAGCTAAAATTATAAAACTGACGTCAGGGAAATAGTTTAATGTTAGACAATACCAAGGATTTTGCAAGGTATAAATGGAGACAGATGAAACTCAATACTAGACACTAAACTAACTGTATAAATCCTCTTCAGTCTAAAGTTCCACAAAGCTGTTAATCTTAGTACCAATCAAATTGTGTTATATGATCATCATAGTTAAACATCATGCATTTATAATAGTACAAAAAAGGAGGTCATAAAAAATCCTTGGTACAAGGAAACTCAGGAATGATAAAAAAAAAATAAAAAATATCTTGATAAAATTATTTCTGATCCTGCTGATACAGTATTTTGTTTTCAATATTACCAATTTTTACTATATATATTGAAATGGACAACACTTCCTTAAAAAGAACCAGATGTTAAGAAAATTTTGACGAAAAATTTCTACCAAATTAGGTCCTTTGAATTATTTCAAAAGGTTGAATTACTACATCTGCTTCCCTGTTTTGGGCACAGGTCAAAATAATTTATTTTTTTTTTTTTGTATAGAGTAAAGTTGTGAAGTCAATATTTAAGTTGGTAACTTTATTTTTAAATCATCTATTCTCAATATGAAAATTCAAAAACTGTGATATATACAGTGTACATGTACAAATGTATGTATTCATGTACATGTACCGGTAGTATAATAGATTTTAGACACTTCAGAGATTACTAACAAAATTTATATGAAATTAGACAAAAATTAAGTTTAAATGTAATTTAATAAATATATCAACCTATCTATTTAGTATTTATCCAGAGAAATATAAAAAGTAGTGACAACTCACTGGAGATGTATAACAACATACAGTGTATGGTAAAGAGACATTTGGAGAAAATCATTTAAAAATTAATTATATCTTGAACAAACCCATTTCATCTTATAGAATATAGATCCAATGATTTATCTTTAGAAGTCAACACTTTGACTTAAAATGTATGGAAACTGTCTTACAAATATTGTTTCTGGTCTTGTCAAGGTTGACCAGGCTATTTATATACATTATGACATTATTGGATTATTTAATATTATCTTATTAAATAATTGTTTTCATGTTTGACTTGTTTTACATTTAATCATGTCAGATCTTTTTTACATGTAGCTTGATAGAAATGTATAAGCAGTTAGGCTTCTAGTCCAAATAATTATGACGTCTTGAAAGGCTATTATAATTTTTTTCTTTGACGCCTTACTTCGAAGTAAGGCGTCAAAGAAAAAAAATTATAATAGCCTTTCAAGACGTAAGGCGTCAAAGAAAAAAATTATAATAGCCTTTCAAGACGCCATAATTCCAAATTATGACGTCTTGAAAGGCTATTATGATTTTTTTCTTTGACGCCTTTCTTCGAAGTAAGGCGTCAAAGAAAAAAAATTATAATAGCCTTTCAAGACGTCATAATTATTTGGACTATTAGGCTTCTGCTCATTGCAACATTTAAACTTGCCTTATTGTGACCTATAGTTGCTAAAATCTATGTCATTATGAAAATAAAAAGATGTGGTATGATTGCCAAGAGTCCCAAGACAAGCATGACAAGACAAGAGACCAATTGGCATAGAAATTAGGAACTATAGTTCTCAATACTGGTTTCAATAGTCAGCTATAACAGGTCACAAACTGAAAAATGTTGAACAATTCAAACGAGAAAACTTAGGTCCTAATATTGTTCATCAAACCAAGACTTGACCACATACAATCAACTTTAATTATTATAGGGTAAACAAAAGGGATTAATAAGGTGCATTAATACATTTGTGATAAGCCTTTAATCCGGTTGATGGAAATGGTTGAATATTTTTAATCATCATATTTTATGATTCAGATCATTCCTTAACCTCCCAGCACCAGAAGTCAAATAAGGCCTCCAGATGGAATGATTTTATAACAAAACAAATAAACAATTACAATTTGCTTTTGAAGCAATCAGGACATGTCATAATCGATTATGGTATTAGGTTAGAAGTTAGAACCAATTATTCAATGACCCTGTTTAAGCTGATTCACCCCCCCCCCCCCCCCCCAGTCAACAGGTGTAACTAATTAATAATAAAAAAAAAAAAACATGTATTGGTGTTTCGAAATCTCATTGCAAGATAACCCTGTAAACTTATGCATATTAAAACAACTGACTGAGACATGAACAATGATGTATAGAGGTTAACTTTTTGCTAACTGGCTCTAACATAATTTTGTTACTATGTACATGCTGTACATGAGTGGCTTGTGTCATGATCAAAGCTAAAAAAGTAAAAAAATATTTGATGCCAAAAAATGAACAGATGAAGTGTCTGCAACCAATAGCCTACAGTATAGAAATTATACAATGCCTAGCAGAATAAAATTATTTCTAAATTAAATCAAAATACTGAAAGTAAATACACTTGAAATATGGGAAATCTTTTTTAGTTGCAGTTTGAATTACATCTAAAGTGAAATAAGAATTTTAATGGACTGATGAAAATTGACAGATCATAATTGAGATCGTGGCATTAACAGATGTCTTTAAAAATCAGCGATTAAAACAACTCCTTTAATATCATTGCAAAGCAACTTCGTTTAAATAATGCATATTGGAACCATAAACACAACTAAAATAAAACAATACAAACTTCATCTGATGCCATTCTTTCTTCTTGTTGACGTTTCTTTATCAAAGGGAAATAACTGTAGGTAAATTTCCGGTCTTCTTGCAATCGGGACCGTCTCAAGATACACAATATTTTTAGTAATGTTTAATCAATTATAATTTTTGAATTTTAATCATCTGAGTCATTTGCTGTATTATAATTATTATCCTTCTTTTAACCGAAATCTAGCACCACCAAACTTTTTTTTATGATCTTACTTTATTATCTGACAGAAAATGTGTGGAGAGGGGGGTCATGTGTGTTACAAGTGTTAATTTTTCTGTAATCCGTTAATTGTATTTGTCACTTATTTGGAATATTATTTTGTATTTTTCAAGCCTATTCAATTAATTTATAGTTTGTTATATAAACTGTTTAATTATTTCGATATGGCAGATTGAATATAGTATGACACTGAACAGTTGCAACTCCGTACAATTGTATTCTATGCTAAACTATTAAAGGGGCACTAGCTGTCAAAATCATGATCACCGATTTGACGGAAATTCGAATTAACTATCGAGATGACCTCCGTAATCTGCCGATGGTCACTTCACCTGATATTAACATAAACATAAATATAAATAGATCGAAGACCTTGTGCAATTAGACTTTTCTATGTCTGTTTGATTAATGTTTTAAGTTAAAACAATATATCTGTTTGATTTGGACTTTTTTTTATAGTCTCAGTATGGAGAACTCCCTAGAATCAGAGATCTGTGTACAACTATCTCTAAAAAAATCTTGCGTCTAACGTATTTTTTTTTTTATTATAAAGCTCGAAATAAAAATTTAAAAAATGAATGCCAATGATGTATAAGAAATACTTGAGAATAAATTTGTTAAGGTTAAGAGTATGGTTTTAATCATACAATTTATTCCTGTCCACGTTTAAAATAGTCACAGAACTTTACTTCACATTCATTTGTTCCATTAATGATCACATCCTCAATTACACTTACTGTTTTCATTATAGTTTTCTATGTTTGTTTTTGTCTATGTATTTGTGATGCCAAAATTGTTTTTTGTTTGTTTTACAAATAAAGAATTATCATATTCTACTATTAGGAAGTTAGTTTGATTCAACGGGTTTACAACCTCATCTTAATTTTAAGTCAGTTTCAAGTATGAAACAATGCTTGCATTTCAAGAGAACTGTATTTCTCTAATTTTCTAAAACAAAAGTCTCGCGATTAATATTTAAAGACGAAGGTAAGGAATACACAGATATAGCTGAGGTAATACATATGGAAATTAGCAAATTCTATAAAAATTGAAATATTTCCCTCCTTTCGAATATGTTCATCCTTTTTCATCACGTTTATTCATTCAGGTCCAGTGATATAACATAATTTCGCCTCACATTTTTAAATTCAAAACTACGGCCTTTGGTTAGGAAAAACCAATAATGCTACAACAACAAAAAAGTAGATGTTGTTGGGAAAAAAAATAATCTTCTTATATTTTTGCCAAGAAATAATTCGATGTGAGCGAACTGCAAAAGTGAAAAAGGTATTGCATATACGCATGTAGGGTTAGAAAGTGTCCAAAACACCTACCCTTAGTTGTCACAGACTTATAGTGGTCAAGGTTAAGCTTTCTCGGATTTATAGAACAGTACTATAAAAAAAAAAAAAAGGCATGCGCTACATTTGATATAGGGATTATTTTATATTTATCACTATGCGCACGTTCGAGGTGCAACTGTGTTAATTTTAACTTAAATAGGCCGGTTTAATGCTATGCCTGCTTTGTCTGCTCTCTAGTGCACATGTACTTTAATGTTTACATAGTTCATTGTCCCCAACAGTTTGATAGTGAAACCTTACCAAATACTCAAGATACAACAAAGTCTTGTTTTTTTTATTATTAAAAACATGATACGTAGTTAACAAAGTATAACCATTGCTTATCGGGAAAGTGGTCATCTTTCTTAAACAATTAAATGTGTTGTTTGTCTTTTCCAATACTAGAAAAAGATTTCAGGTGTTATCAACCTTAGATTGGTAGTGATACAAAATGTATAATACGCTGATAGATATCAAATCTCATTATCAGTCAATATTCGTTATGACTGACGTAACAGTCATGTGGACATATATATTATATATAGGATAGTTTACTAAACTTTGTAAGTATGCTATTTCAGAAAGTAAGGCAAATAAACCATATTTCATAAAATAGGGCGAATAAACGAACCAGAAGTACATTACAGCTATTGACGTTTATTCATTTCCCTATCTGTTTGATTATTCATAATCTCTTTTAAAATGTGAGCTGCGTCGGACATAAATCGATCATAGGCAAATGAAATTATAATTATTATGAATACCTATTTCGGGTCATTAAAAAATCTATTTGGAATTAAAGTCTGTAACTATTTGAAATTGTGTTATAAGAACCCTACGAAACAGGCCATCATTCATCATTTAATTCGTATTTGAATGTCTAAGAGACAACAAACCGACCTAAGAGCAGAAAATAGCACAAGGCCACCAAAAGGTCACCAACAGCAGCTCTTCAACACAGCGATGAAATCTCACATCCGGATTCAGGCTTCAGCTGGCTCACAAACAAAAACATTTGCATTAGCTGTCGATTTCTATCAGACGCAACTCATATCAAACACTCTGAGTTCCATCATACACATTGTTTTATTTTGAATGTAGCAGAGTCATATTCTTAATATTCTGTCATGTCCGTGTCCCCTTTTCTGTTTAAATATAGAAATGCGGGATAAAATGACCGAATGAAAAAATAAAAAAAATAAATAAACCATGTCCATTTTATATACTGACCGTGAAACCAGTTAATAAATTGGTGTTGCAAAAAAAAAAAAATTATTAAAACAATAAAAAAAAACACGACTGAAATGTAAATTATACATGTCATATTAGCGAATGTTTACTAATACTGATAGCAAGCTTACTTCATTTGTTATCAATGAAACCATGTTTTCTTAAATTTTGATTCCGATTTCGTACATGTGAAAATATTTCCTCTAAAAACGTCGTATATAAGTATTCAAAGAAACATACACATGATATATTAGTGCAAAAAGTATAAAAATAGAAATATAGGATGAAATGATAAAACTAACAATGTGAACACTAGTAAATTGGTCAATAAATATAAGATTATTAGTTCAAAGGATAACTTAAAACACCTCAGCAGGTTTGAATAACTTTTTGGAATCAAATGATGGTCGATGCATGCATAGCAGGAGATGCTTAGTTATCTGTGGTTAAGCTAATTATAAAGGGGAAAAAATATGTTTACAAAATCTTTGTGTTAGAAGATTTTCTTAACCAAATACTCAATCCTTCGATTGCAATTAAACCAAACAAAAACCGCTACTTTAAAGAGATAACTCTTAGAAATCAAGACACAACAGAAAGATCATACGTTCCCATCAAGGGAATATACTCAGAATCGAAGTCTTTTTTTTATGGACGGAAACTATCTTGAGAAATTTTCAATAGCCAGGCAAAGTCTTAAATGTACATACTATACATATGGAAGGTATTTCAGGTAATGTATTATTTCAAAAATCATATGTATGATACTATACAACACAAACTAAAATATTATTGTAATAATTAGACAATCTAAGCACCTTGTGATATGGGAGATTCGGGAGAGAAGAGGAGTTTATTACATACAGTGCAAGAAACAACTATAGACGATAAGACACTATCCGTTACTTCATCGGCTGAGATAGAGACAAGTGATCGTTACGAGTATGTACCACAGAGTCAAAATACCCTCACATTTGAAGATGACACAGCCAAAAGACTTAAAGTGAGGTGAGTACACAAATATAGATATGCAATGATAAGATAATTTATTTTTTCCAGAACCACGATACTTTACACTGTTTTGAGATTTCAAAAATATTGATGTAAAAAATCCCCAACATTCTGCAACATTTATCCCCCTGGTGGGGTATCTGTTGCCCAATCTTTCGTTTCCTGTGTAGTTCTTTTTGCCTTTTTGTTGTTTATCTTTTGGATTTGGTCATGGCATTGTCTGTTTCTTCTTTTGGCTTGGTAATGGTATATCTGTTTTTCTCTTCGCATGGTCATGTTATTGTTCGTTTTCTTTTGGCTTTGTAATGTCAATGTCTGTTTTTCTTTTTTCTTTTTAATTTGTCATGGTATAGTCTGTTTTTCTTTTGACTTTATCATGATATTGTCTGTTTTCCTTTGGCTTGGTCATGTTAATGCTGTTTATCTTTTTGGCATGGTCCTGGCTGTGACTGTTTTTCTTTCTACTTGGTCATGGTAATGTCTGTTTTTCTTTAGAATTTGAATTTGTCATGGTATATTCTGTATTTTTTCTTTCATTTGTCATGGTATTGTATGTCTTTTCATTTGGCTTTGTCATGGTGAAGTCTGTTTTTCTTTCGCTTTGTCTTTGTATTGTATGTAAAAACTAAAAAGTAAAATCACAAAAATACCGAACTTAAAACTTTCAGATGTTTGGTTATGATATTGTATGTTTTTCTTTTGGCTGGCTCATTATATTGTCTCATTTCTTTTGGGTAGGTCATGGTATTTTTCTGTTTTTAATTCGCCTTGGTAATGGTATTGTCCGTTTTTCTTTTGGCTTGGTTATGGTTTTGTCTGTTTTTCTTACGGCTTGGTCATGGTATTGTCTGTTTTTCTTTAGGCATTGTCCATTGTCATGGTATTATCTGTTTTTCTTTAGGCATTGTCTATTGTCATGGTATTGTCTGTTTTTCTTTTGGCATTGTCCATTGTCATGGTATTATCTGTTTTTCTTTTGGCATTGTCCATTGTCATGGTATTATCTGTTTTTCTTTTGACTGGTTCATAGTATTGTCTGTTTTTCTTTTCTTTTGGTTTGGTCATGGTATTGTCTTTTTCTGTTGACAAAGTCATATATTATTGTCGGTTTTTCCCTTTGGTTTGGTCATGTGTCTGTGTTTTTGTTTTTGCTTGGTCATGTTTTTTTTTGTTTTTCTTTTGGCTCGGTCATGGTATTGTCGGTTTTTCTTTTGACTTGGTCCGTTTTCGTTTTACCTAGTCATGGCACTGTCTGTTTTTCTTTAGGCTTGGCCATGGTATTGTCTGTTTTTCTTTTGGTTTGCTCATTTTATCGTCTGTTTTATTTTTTCATGGTCATGGCTTTGTCCCTTTCCTTCCAGTTGAATCGTTTATTTGCTCCCATTGTATTATTTCCCCTTTTCCATATTTTTTAAACACTGTATACACACGTCAACGTGATTTTGGTGTGTCAAACTACGGTATAAATATTTTTTTCCATTTGGTTTTTCATAACTAGATTTTTCAGGAAACACATCTTTATGTTATGTTAGGAACTAAAGCATTACATTTTGTATTTGCTATACTCACATATTGTATATGTAGATTACATAATTTAACAATGATAAGCATTATTTTAACAAAAATGATCTCGTTACATAGTTGTTTTCAGATATGCACAAAAGATCTACGATAAATGTTTCTTCTGGTACCTTTGATAACTATTTACACCACTGGTTCGATGCCACTGCTGATGGACGTTTTGTTCCCGAGGTTATCACCAACCCAGTAGTCAGCATTTCGGTGTTGACATGAATATCAAATATATGATCATTTTTATAAATTTCCTGTTAAATAACTATGAATTTTTTGAAAAACTAAGGATTTTCTTACCCAAGGAATAAATTACCTTAGCCGTATAACTTTTTGGAATTTTGGGTCCTCAATGCTCTTCAACTTTGTACTTGTTTGGCATTATAACTACATGTATTTTGATCTGAGCGTCACTGAAGAGTCTTATGTAGACGAAACGCGCGTCTGGCGTACTAAATTATAATCCTGGTACCTTTGATAACTATTTCTTGACAAAAAATACAAGAAAACATCAAAGAAACTGAGACAATTATTGAAATAAGTTTGATTGGTTGACCTGTAATTCGATTCATATTGGAGAAGGGTGTCCACATTTGTAATACAGTCCATCAATTCTTGTTTCAGCAACATTACAAGTCTGATGCATCTTGTTAAAGGGAATGTAGGTACAGGGATACTAGCTATGCCCAATGCAGTCAATAATGCTGGATTATGGGTGAGATTCTTTGTTAATAACTTTTGATAGGAAATAATTATAAGAGACTGCTACTAACGATAACGAAAGGAAAAGGAAATACCATAAAATGAGACGAATGACGTCTCACTGATTTGTTTTTAGTTGTTAGCTATTTTCTGCTCTTAGTGACTTCGTTTTAGTTTCGTTATTTTTTTTATGTCACATTTAGAAATTGACAATGAGGGTCGGTTGAAAACAAAACTTTACGACAAAAGATGATTTCAGCTCTCCAATTGTAAACTTTCCATTTCTAAAATAGCAACATTCCAGCAGCACCTGTATACGGGGTATATATCTCCCAATTGATACGATATTCACGTGCTTGCATTTCCTAGCATGATTTTCTTGATAGATGGTTGTTGCTCACAAGGAAGCTATTAAAGAAGAGTTCCAAATGGTGAAGTTGAAATCATCCCTTCGTAAATTTTACGATCGCCATCACGAGTTGGTTGACCGTTATGGAATAACCGTTTCACAAATGATATCGGATATGTTCCTTACGTCGTAACTACAATCCCCTTCCCTTTCATGAATGTGACCTACCTAATTAGACTATTTACCGGATTTGTTATCACATAAGCAACACGACGGGTGCCACATGTGGAGCAGGATCTGCTTACCCTTCCGGAGCACCTGAGATCTCCCCTAGTTTTTGGTGGGGTTCGTGTTGTTTATTCTTTAGTTTTCTATGTTGTGTCATGTGTACTATTGTTTGTCTGTTTGTCTTTTTCATTTTTAGCCATGGCGTTGTCAGTTTATTTTAGATTTATGAGTTTGACTGTCCCTTTGGTATCTTTTGTCCCTCATTTATTCCAACTTGATCTTGGTTGTAAATTGTCAGTTTTGCTATTTTCTTTAAAATGAAAAGCAGAAAAATATCACTGAGTATAAGGCTGCACTATATCTGAATTATATAATTTCTGAACAACTTCCTGTTGAAATACAAAACCGTCGTCGAGAAAAACTTCCACAACTGAAAGAGCTGAGACAGAAAAACATCAAAGCGTATTTTGTTAGAGATCAGATCTATGTCGGGGGCAAAGAGTATACACTATAGGAAAAAAGCAGGGAAAAATTTAAGAACTTAAAATGTCTTTCATGGAATATTCATGGACTGAATTCGGTTTTTGAAGATAACACTTTTTTAAACCTAGTGAACAAATATGACATTTTGTTTTTATGTGAAACTTGGTTGAAAGATGACAATAATATAGAAATCGTTGGCTTCGTTAAATTATTGAGTCTAAATAGAGATAATAACATTGGAACAAGGAATGAGGGAGGTTTAGCTATTTTTTAGAAGTTATTTGATAGATGGTATTTCAATAGAAAAAGAACTGAGTTTTGGAATGTTGTTATAAAATTTAAACATGATTTTTTCAATATACTGTATGATATTATTGTATGTTTCTCTTATATACCTCATGAGAGGTCAAAATTTTATGTAATTAATGATATTGATTTTCATGAGATCATTGAAAATGTCATTTTAGAGTACAATCACAATAGTTCAGTTTTTGTTTGTGGTGACTTAAATAGCCGCATAGGTATAATTGATGACATTTTAGAAAATGATAATTTAGATAGATATGTTTCTAGTTTCGAACACATTGAAAACCCCATAATTCCGAAACGCCATTCGCTAGATAGTACAACCAATGCGTACGGTCGAAAGCTGTTACAGTTGTGCTTCAATACAGGTCTAACGGCGGCGAACGGAAGATTAGGAAAAGACCAGGACGGAAAATTTACATTTTGCACATCAAAAGGTAGAAGTGTAAATGACTATCTTCTCTTATCACCAGACGATTACAAACTATTGTCGGATTTTAATGTTTTAGAATTCAACGAACATTCCGACCATGCACCGTTGTTTTTTGAACTCGTTTTAGCAGATGCAAGCCCAATAAACGTATACCCTAAGACTCATAATATTTTAAAATGGGACAATAGTAAAACAAACGATTTTGTTGAAAGTATACAACAACAAACAGAAAATTTAACATCATTAGTGAGTAATATTTCGAACGCGGATAATATGAATAGTGCAGTTAGTGATATTTCAAACATTTTGTATAACAATGCTTTTAAAGTTTTTGGTCGTTCGATTCTTATACGAGATAAAACAAATACAGATAGACCGGATAATGAATGGTTTGATGAAAAGTGTGCATCTGTCCGTGATCAGTTCCATCGTGCTCGCAATTTCTTCTTTAGACACCCCACAGAAACAAATAGACAATTGTATGTAACCGAAAGGAACAATTTTAATAAGGTGAAACAAAGTTCAATTACAAGCGGTGAAAAGGCGAAATTTTGTGTAATGTGGCGAAAACAAACTCTAGGAAATTCTGGACCGAGGTTCGTAAAAATAAAAGAAACACTGGTTGCAAAATAGACAATGCATTAATGTTAAAACACTTTGAATCTATCCTTGGAGATAACCCACCGGATTTATGTGACGAAGTTTTAAACCTTATGAACAATTCTGTTTTTGAAATTTTGAATATAGTACATGACCTAGACACTGAAATATCTGAGGATGAAATTAAAGCCGCAATACATAAAATGAAGTCAAGAAAGAGTGCGGGAAATGATGGCATAATAAGCGAAATGCTATCTTGTTGTCCGATCTTATTTGCACCAATTTTGAAAATTTTGTTTAACTTTATTTTTTCATCTGGAATATATCCTGATCACTGGACAGAATGTTTGGTCATAGCGGTTCCTAAAACTGGTGATTTATCAGATCCAAACAACTATAGACCAATAGTTTTAGTTAGTGTTTTATCCAAACTATTCACTACTATTTTAACCACTCGTTTATTGTCGTGGTCAGAGGAAGAAGAAAAACTCATCAACAATTAATTTGGCTTCAGACCCGGACGATCTACTATAGATGCAATATTTGTATTACATGGAATTATTACTAATACTCTTCAACAAAAGCAAAAACTGTACTGTTCATTCGTAGATTTCCGTAAAGCGTTTGACAAGCTGGACCGAAGAATACTTATGTATAAACTCCTTAAAAGTGGAATTAGCTCCAAATTTGTTACTATTGTGAAATCTGTCTATTCTTCTGTTAAAATGCGTGTTAGATCTGGTGGTATTTTATCCGATTCGTTCGATAATTTAATGGGGGTAAAACAAGGGGAGCCCTTGTCGCCTCTTTTGTTTTTATTCTTCATCAATGACTTGATTGAGGACATTCATATTGATATGCGGGATGATGCCGTTACTGTGAATAATATTCTTATATATCTTATTCTTTTTGCGGATGACACTGTTTTGTTTGGAAAATCACCAGAATTATTGCAAGAACTTTTAGATAAATTATTGAAATACTGTCATAAGTGGAACATTGAAGTTAATACTGAAAAAAACAAAAGTTATAGTATTTAGAAATGGATGGCAACCAGTAAGTGCCAGATTCTTCTACGACAATGAAGAGCTAGAAATAGTAAATTCCTGTATATATCTTGGCATGATGTTTTTATTTTAATGGAAAATTCGAACAGACTCAGAAACGTGTGTCCCAACAGGGATCACGAGCTTTATCGTCATTGTTAAACTCAGTGAAAGATTTGTACTTGTCAAAGAAGAAACAACTTTTGATCTATTTGACAGTATGGTGGCATTTGTTCTTAATTATGCTTCGGAAATATGGGGTTTCAATCGAGGTAAAGATGTTGAGATTATTCACAATCGTTTCTGTCGATATATTTTAAAAGTTGGCAAATCTGTCCCAAATTGTTTTTTATATGGAGAATTGGGCCATTTTCCTATGTATATTATGAGAAAATTTAGAATTTTGAAATATTGGTTGAATATGTTAACTAACAAAACAGCTATTGTTTATGATGTTTATAAATTGTTACTTGATGATGCCAATAATGGCAAAAAAAACTGGGCTTCTAATGTACGTGACTTACTATTTGATATTGGTCTCAATTATATATGGTATCAACAATCAGAAATACATACTATTGGTTTTTTTGATGTAATTAAGAATAGAATTAAAGATAAGTATATACAAAGCTGGTTATCAAATGTAGAAAAGAGCGAAAAACGTAGTATTTATAAGGATATAAAGTTAGAATTTAGATTTGAACATTATTTAGATTTTTGTTATAATTCACACTTTTTAACTAAATTGCGAAGTGGTACATTCAAACTGAACATTGAAACAGGAAGATATACTAGCATGGCTAGAGAATTACGTTTATGTAAATGTTGTAATATGCAGTGTGTTGAAAACGAATACCACTTTTTATTAGTATGCCCTGCCTATAGATCAATTATGCCTATATATTTGCCAACATTCTATTGTTCTTGGCCAAACCTTACTAAATTACAGTATCTATTTAAATTAAAGTCTGTTTTACATATTAAAAGATTGTGTAACTACATTAAATCTGCTTGGTCAATCAGATCACATATTGTTACTTAATGTTATTTGCTTTCTTGTAATGATTTATATGTATTGATCTCTGCTGTTTATCATTTGTCATGTTGTAAATATGTTTTTCGTTGCTATAGCATATATATGCTTTTTGCAATAAAGTATTCATTCATTCATATATCGGCACATAATTATGATTTAGTTATCTTCACTCTCATTGGTGAACTGATTTTAAATAAAATATTGCTTACATTCTTGTTACATAGTGTATTAACTGTTTATATTTCATCTTCAGGTTGGAACATTAGGTATACTGTTGATAGGAGGTATCGCCGTACATTGTATGCATATGTTACTTAACTGTAGTCATATACTTAGCGAAAGGTAAGACTTATTTCAAAATTCAAATACCATTGAAATTGTTATTTTTCGAATTTTATTTGTATTTTGTGATTTTAATTGTATCATTAAATTTTCCTCTGCATGATTAGGATTTTTTGTTGTTGATATACGTACGTCTAGACGGCAGTTTTGGGAATTGTTGACCTTCGAAATGAATAACGCTTGCTTGAAATCAACTAAAATCCAAATGTTAAATTACTTGTAAATCACCGAATTGAAGTAAGACTCATTAAAAGTGCACCTGTTTTCGGATAAGTGCGTATTATAAACTCATCATAGATAACAGGATTGAAATTTTGTATTTATGTTATGTTGCTTCTCATATTTGAATAAATGTCAACTTTAGAGTTAAAGAACCTTCACTGGATTATGCAAGTGTCCTTGAAACTGCATTTAAAACAGGACCCAGACGTGTGAGAAGAATTGCATGGTTTGGACGGTAGGTATTTATGTATAGTCCGTTGTCCACATCAGTGGGTTGTTAAGAACAGATACAAAAAAGTAGAAAATCAATTTTAATACAAACTATGATGATATATATGCATATAGCTAATCAAAAAGAAAGATTGGGATATAGTAAGGTATAATAAATTACATAACTCAAAAGAGGACAACCAAAACAATAGAGAGTTAATTTTGCATTAGAACAAAACTTGATTATTATGATTTGGATTCTTTTAAACTATATACTGGAAACCTTTTTACTGTGTAAAGTCCAAGGGTACCCAGATCTTTCTCTACATTGTGATATATATATATATATATACGGAATCGATGACGGCTTTGGGTTAGAACACAACAGAAAAGAGAATAGAAACAGGGAATGTGTTAAAAAGACCAAGTCTAAAACGCTACAAGAAAATCCAGCAAAAAATCAGCTGGCCAGCAACAATGATGTATACTAGTTTAGATAAAATGACGACACACTACACTCCGGAACATTGAAATGAAACCAAAATAAAAATATACATATAAAGGTTTCTGACTTGGGATGGACGCAAACATCCGGCGGGGTTAAACATGTTTGTAAGATCTGAACCCCCTCTTTAACTCTTATCAATGCTAAACAAACAACCACACAATAATATATTTGATGTATTTTAATATTTTGTTGACCCAAGTATCGGTGAGTAAATACAATAAAGAAACGTTTTGTAAAAATCAAGATGAGAGTGAGAGAAGAACCCAGATATTGTTATTAACATTTTAAAACACGTTCACCTAAATAGTTAGTTTGATTCAATAAAGTAATAATTCCTTGAACATTTTGTTTTTATTTTTGTTTGTTCGTGAATAAGAAATTATTGTTCTCATAATTTGGAATTCATAACTTATTTGATCAACTGATGTTTTATTTTATATTTGTAGACTGTTAGTCAATATTTTCTTAATCATCACACAAACAGGATTTTGCTGTATATATTTGTTGTTTGTTGCACAAAATATAAAGCAGGTAAATATTGTTAAAAAAGTAAACTAACAAAAATACATAACTCCGAGGTAATTAAAAACGGAAAGTCCCAAATCAAATGGCAAAATCATAATCAAGATCTCAAACACACCAAACGAATGGATAACAACTGTCATATTTTTACTTGGTACAAGCATTTTTTGAAGTAGAAAATGGTGGTTTGAACTTGGTTTTATAGCCAGCTATACCCCTCACATGTTAAGTATCATCTTCAAATAATAGCACATAGTTGATTTTGTTGTATAGAGATTCTCGTAGTTGGTTTAAGTTCAACAACTGGCATCTTAAATGATTGAAAATTTTTGTAACACGGCTTTTTGAAAAATTGAATATATTCGAAATATACACTATTGCCTATACAAAGATTCTTATACGAGTTAAAGGAGATTGAAACATCGCCCTATCTGACAGCAATCTCAACATAAAAAATAAAACATCTTAACGTTTTCATCTGTTTTAAATGAGGGACGAAAGATATCAGAGGAACAGTCAAAGTAGTACACAGCTGACATTAAAAGCGAATTCCTTACACACAATTTGGTTACAGTACGAAAAAAAAGGAATACATATATATTTAGAGGGACGGAAACAACCATACATACAATATTAATTGAAGTTAGGTATACATGTTATAATACATTTTGTATATACATTTCCTCAGCCAAGGACGGGTAGTCCAATGGTAGTTGTTGGTTGACGAAGGCTTACATGTTTTACGTTTATTAGTATTAACTTGAAGAATGCCGTTAGTTTTGTCTTTTGATTATTTTACATTTATTTAACTAGGGGGAAAGGTGGAAGGCGGTGTTGGATATAGCTAAAGTAATAGGATTTTACATATTGTAGAAGTCAATTATGTGACCTTTCAGAACTGTTAATATCTTTTTCATTTTGTCCTTGATAAATAGTTGTTAAATTGCCATTCGAGGCACATCTCTATGTTTTTATAATGATACAGTGAACTTAGATTTATTAACTATTTTTTTCAGTTTGTAGATTCGTTCTATCCAGACAGCTTATCAACTATACATTATTTACTCATTGTTACAGCTGTGCTAATACCATATACATTTATAAAAGAATTAAAACTACTAGCTCCTTTTTCTATGGCAGCTAACATATTTAACTTTGTGGGACTTGTGATAATTTTCCAGTATTTATTCCAAGGATTACCGGACTACAGGTCAAGACCAGCTTCGATGCCTTTTGATGATTTACCGTTATATTTCGGAACAGTGATATTTTCTTATGAAGGTATAGGTCTTGTGAGTAAATACGTATAACTTTACACAAAATATGGAAAAAACATATTTTTTTTTGTTTTTATTAAAAAGAATGGATTTTTTTACCCTCGGGTTACTTCATAGATATGTATTTGATTTTGCCATGTGATTATGGACTTTCAAAATTGATTTTCCACTAAGTTCAGTATTTTTGTGATTTTACTTTTTTCTTCCTGTCAGTAAGTTGGAAGCTATATCTAGAAGAAACATCTGGTGCATACAAATGAATGGTCAAATTTCAATATGGTACCTATAAAAATACTAAATGATGATAAGGATTAACTAAATGAAAAGACAGCCTTCCTAAAAAGAAAACACACTTGCTTATCGTTGTTTTAAAACATAATACAAAAGATATGTATGTACATTTCATAATTTGATCAATGACTTTTAAAAAAAAATCCCATATGTATTCATAATTGGGAAATTGAAAAAAAAACCACACATTCACACACAAAAACTACACCTTACAAATATGGTCTTTTGGATAGATGTCGAATTGGCAATTATATACCAAATTTCACAGAATAAAGCAACCATCATCATTATAAGAATATCGTTAACGCATTAATATATATTTCAAAATTTCAGGTTATGCCAATTGAAAATAAAATGCAATACCCAAGTGATTTTAGAGGCCTTAGTGGTGTAATGAACCTAGGTATGGCGATTGTGACAAGTCTTTACACAGCAATGGGTTTCTATGGCTACCTGAAATTTGGGGGAGATGCTTTGGGCAGTATAACACTAAATCTACCAAATGACAATTGGTTTGTTTCAATTTCTCTTGTTTGTTGAGTTTTAATCCTGCAATTGTAACATTAATTTAAAACTACGTGTCATTAGAATCATTAGAATTCCATATGCATACGGTTGTTGACTGTAAGAAGGACTGTTAAAATATGTAGAATCAAACAAAACAAATACGAAAAAGATAAACTTGAAACCAAAGAAGCATTCAAACTTATAAGATGAAAACACACTGATATCGCCTTAGCTAAAAAACAACAAAAAAAGTTTACAAAACACTTCATAGAAAACTATAAACTGAGAAACAGGAACCACGCCCAAAACCAATATAACCATTATTCTGACTCTCTTCCCTGTTGAAATATAGTATCATTTATTGCAGATATATTTTTCTGTTTACATTCTTTCATAGTTTTCAACTGCAGAATAATTGTAAAAATCACATCATCATATAAGAATTCATCTATTGGCATCAATTTTAAAACATACCTGTCAACTGACCCGTATTCTGCGGGTGTGACCCGAGATTTTCACAATTCTGAGGGATCACCCGGAACACCCGCCGGGTCATTTGAAATAACCCGGGAATTCCGAAAATGACCCGATTTCACCCGTATTTCTTAGCCTTGAGATTGATTTCATAAGTAATATTCCTTTGAAATACCGGCAAATTCGTAATTCTTCCATGAACAGGAAGTTCATCTAGCTATGTAAACTATCAAATTAAGTGACCCATTAAGTGCATGGCTTCACTTGACAGCTTTGGTGTCAAACTCACTGTTAACTAACATCAATTACCTTAGCTTTAGGTTGTAAATAAATTGCACCATGTGGTTTACAAACTGAACTAGAGTTACTTCCCCTTATTTGTCACCATTCAAAATTATTCCTTATATTTACGTTTTATGGGTGAAAAAGATTAAATCATAAAAATATCAAATTCAAATACATATTAAAAATAACTTTTCATTATTTTTATACCTTTATACAATTTAAAAAAAAAGTTGAACATTATTTTTTACTTTTATACTTCCTTTAACTGTATTACTATATTTTATCATAGTCTAATTTCCTTGTTCAATGAAAATATAGTATGGTTAAAGGCTACATAGTCAATAGTCTCAAACATTTAAGAATTACATTAAATTCTAGTGTTTGATGATTGTAGTATTTTCTCTCCAAAAGTAAAGCACATAAGACTGAATTACACAAATTTTTAAAAATCTTTAAAAGTGCAATGAAATAATATTTAATAAGATTTAAAATGACTTAACAAAGTGAACATGCATTGATGTTTTGGTATCTTTGATATACATTATAAGAAAATATACCATAAATACTGAAATTCAGCTCGAAAAAGTTCGTACGCGTTATGACCTGAGATTTGATTCTTCAATGCAGGTCATGACCTGCATTTTTATCGTCACAGGTTGACAGGTATGTTTAAAACCTATAAAATTGAGGCGACAGTAGTTTACTGATGTTTAAATTGCGTCAGTTTTCAGTTTTCATCGTCATTCATCAGAACTCTGTATGAGCATTCTTTTTGAAATGAGAACGTCCTTGTTTATGAATACTGATAATGGTTTTATCACCAGATAATTATGTCAGTTCGAAATGCCTACAAACACTCTAAATGCAGTCGTAACTTAAACATCATACGTTTTCTATCAAGTATGCAATATGGTCTATTCAATATACGAGGTTCTCTATTTTTGAGAGTTGTTGCCTTCATTTCATTGATAATATTTTTTTTCTATACTTTATTTTTAAGCATCCCATTTTTTTTATTTTTCCTTTGGTCCATCTTCATGGTTCTTATATTCTTTGAACCTTTTTACTCCAATAAACATATACTAGGTGGTTGTTCCTTTTTTATTTGCCATTGTATGGTTTGTTGTTGTGTGTGAGACAAGAAGAACATTTAATACATATATTGATAAGAAGATGAGGTTTGATTGTTAATGAGAAAACTCTTTATCAAAGACAAAGTGAAATAGAATTTAACAACTATAGGTTACCGTACAGCCTTCCACATGTCTAAAATAACACATTTTGCATTTAATTACTGAAAAGGTAAAACATGACAGAGTAGAATCAGAAGTTAATTTTCAACAATAAGATTTTCTCATATAATTGTAGGTTATATCTTTCTGTGAACTTAATATTTGCTGCATCTCTGTTTATATCATATGGACTGATGATATATGTGCCAGTTAAAATAACATTTCCGTGGATAGCTAAAAAATTAGGTTCGAGCAGAAAAGTTCATATATATGCAGAATATCCATACCGAATTATTATAGTATTGTTTTCATGTAAGTAAAATGTGAACCTATAGTATTTTGGTTTAATGTGTTAGTTTCTTTTATTAGTAAAAAGAAATATTTTTGATATGACATTCAGCAATTTATAGAACATACAAAAAAAGATGTCAAAACACAAAATACTGAACTCCAAGGAAAATTCCAAAAGGAAAGTCTTTAATCAAATGGCAAAGTGTGTAAAAAAAAACCGACCTGTCATTTCTACTCCTTCAAATATACCAATCATAGATACCAGGATAAAAGCTTTATTCGCAAAATAGGAAAGAAACCAAAACATGAGCAAATAAAGTTTCATGGGTATTCATAACAATTATTTACAGAAAATACAAATAAGTAAATATGCCCGTGGAGACTAAGCTGTCCTTAGTTACACCCGTCGTGTTGCTCGTGACACACAGATGTTCGAATGAATGTCGCATTCGGTAATGCCACAATCGGAAAACAAGGCCGGATGATGGATACCACAAGATGAACATATTCGTTGTGATCTGATATTCGAATACAAAATAAAATGATAATAATCCAACGGTACAATGCCAGGAATTTGGATTATGTATGTTTTCTGAATTACCCTATAGAATAATAGAAATTAAATTAAACTGTCAATTGTTCTTGAACAATTGAGAGGTCTTTCCTTTTTTAATGTAAAATACATGTTCCAACAGACGTAGAATGTATTGAAAAGGTCAAGGTCAACCTTAAAAAGCTTGAAAACACACTAAAAATCCTTTAAATAAGGTTAAAAACACTAAATTCGCTATCTGGGACATGACCTTGACCTTTGACCTTTTGACCTTTGTCAAGGTCATTGGTCCCCAATGCCATTACTGAAGACCCCAAGGGTGTAGGACCTTTGGTTATACAGTAAAAGCTGATTTTGTCTTTTCAAAAACCTAAAACAGGGGTTATGCCCCTTATAGAAAGGTCAAATCTCTTTGGTCAAAATGTAACAAAGTTGCGCCATAATGGCCCAAACATTTTCCACCATTTAAAACTTCTGTAAGTATAATGGTTTCTGAGATTATCCCATAACAAGGTGTTAGGTCAAAGGTCAAGGTCAACATACAAATTTGACCTTGAGGTATTTTTTAAAGATACATGAAATGATGATGATTGGTGAAGATCCTATGTGTCTACGACTTACGGTTTTTGAGTTTTGGTGGCCAACCGACACCGGTTAATTTTCATAGGGGCATAACCCTACCAATGAGTCGTTGAATCTTTTCGATCCAAATGTAACGAAGAACCGGGGTCTGGTCCTGAACAAATTTCACCCTTCATTTTTTTTCTACCTATTACGGTTACGGTGTTGGAACGATAACAAGGTTTTTGGGTTTCGGAGGGATTACTCCGAACCGACAAAATATTTCGACTCACAGGGTGAGTTCCGGATAGGTATTCATGACACCGATACAAAGTGTGAACATGAAAGCGACACGTCTTACGGTTACGGAGGGAAATTTTGTCAAAGTTTGGCGGAACAAGAATAATAATAATAATAATAATAATAATTAAAAACCAATTGTTCAGAGAACAATTGTAGGTCTTTCCACTAGTAAAGATCTATTTTGATATTGAAATATGAAAAATCAGTTTAAAATGTTAGTTCCTATGGCTTTATGATGTATTTATATGAATTTAAAGCAAAGGTCAAAATCTAGAACGTCGTATTAACATATGACCTTGACCTCAATTTCAAGGTCACAAACCAAGGACCTTAAATCAAAAGACCCTAGGTCTTTAATATGTTTGGTTAATGAGTAATACCACTTTACGCGTAATTCTAAATGTAAGATGGACAAAAACTCCCATTTCTTGTATGCGCACCCTTTCAACCAAAATATACAAGTAAGGAGATGTCGCAACTTGCAATTTTGGAAAAAATATTTGTCGATATGTCATACGGTATTTGAAAATAAGTGAAAATAAGCCAAAATCAAATTTTAGAATATGACCTTGACCTTTGACCTTGACCTTATTTTCATTTTTTTGGACTAAGGATCTCAAATCAAGAGACCCTAGGTCTCCATCACTTATGGTTTACCAGTTAGAAACGCATATCACCTATATCAAATACATAAGGGGGAATAACTCTCATATGGAGTCTCTGGATAGCTTCGACAAAATTAAAATCCTAATCCTGAAGATGTAACGAGCAATTTGGTAAAATAATTTTGTCGTAATCTTTTACGGTTGCGAAGGAGTAGTGGCCACAAGAAAAACAGTGTTTGGGGAGATAACTCTTACAACGTTAAGTATTTTGTTACGCCATTGTCAGTATTTAAAGCGTATAAACTATATGATATCATATTCCAAATATCTAAGCGACATCTTTTGAAACATCAATATTACGCAAGAAAAGAATTAGGCGGAAGAAAAAAAATAATAATAATAATCAGAACAAAACCTATAGGTCTTTCCACGGAAAGGTGGAAAGACCTAATAATCAGAAGAAATACAGTAAGGTCTTTCCCTTTAGTAAAAGGAAAGACCTTAACAAGCGTTGATATAACACGATTCACTGTTTTGAATTTGAGTTAAACAAAGATTTTGTTTTGAATTTGAGTTAAACAAAGATTTTGTTTTGAATTTGAGTTAAACAAAGATTTTGTTTTGAATTTGAGTTAAACAAAGATTTTGTTGTAAACATATTTTTATATACTGTGAATTCACACCGTATAAGGACGAAATTTATTATCGTGATAATGGTTCGTGCTTTATAGATTACGTTTTCCACATTGTTCCAGGCCATCTATGCCTGAGAGTTGAAAACTCGTAGAGTCTCGACTGATTCAATATTTTCGTTATTAATAATATTCCATGTAAGTACACAAGTGCGGACTTCTCTAGGCTCGCCATTACTTGTAAAAACTCACATAGGAGACCATGCTTTCTGTAGTACAAAAGACGTGCGTGTCGTCTTCTCAAGACTCGAGATACACCAGTCACTGTTTATTTTCCATTTGCTTATGAACTATGTATTCATCTTTAGTCAGCAATTTGATAGTGATGAGTAATTATTATTTAACGTGTTTGCACTTTTTAAATCTGTCAGAACCTACTTCTTACTAGTTTTCGATACTGAATATTAAATGTTTTGAATGAACTTAAAAGAGTTCGTCTTACTTTTCTTCAGTACGTCAGATTATAAAGACATACTTTTCAGGCGACGCAACAACCCTCACATTCTTGTTTTCTTATATGCATGTAGTGAGATAAAAGAATTTGCGAAGTAGAATTAATGTTTTAAATTTACTGGGTTATGCAATTTGAAAGCAGTTATAAATATTTTCTATATCTACAAAGAAAAATATGCATCATCGATTTTACTGCAGTGGACATATTTTCCAGTTCCGAATATTCATACAATAGATATAAGAAGATGTGATATGAGTGCCAATTAGACAACTCTCCATCCAAGTCCATTTGTAAAAGTAAAGCATTATAGGTCAATCTACGGTCTTCAACTCGGAGCATTGGCTCACACCTAACAACAAGCTATAAAGGGCCCCATAAATGACTAGTGTAAAACCGTGCAAACGGGAAAACCACATAAAAGAGGGGCTACAGATACCAGAGGAATAGTCAAACTCATAAATCGAAAATAAACTGACATGGCTAAAAATGAAAAAGACAAACAGACAAATAATAGTAAGGGGATTGTAGGAAGAAATATATCCACATAATTTTTTGGTCAACTACTTTTTTTTTTTATCTTATTCTTATAACTTGAAGAAACATTTAGGAAGCATTAGAAATGTCTATATTAAGAATACATTTTTCTGTTTGCAGTGGGAGTAGCAGCGGTGGTACCACATTTAGATCTACTAATATCTTTAATAGGGGCCTTTGCAAGTTGTGCACTTGCGCTCATGCTACCACCTATAATTGAAATGTTGACTCTATCAATGGAGCATGGACAACTTCCATGGTGGAAATTAATAAAAGACATTTTAATAGTTCTATTTGGTTTTGTAGGATTCGCGACTGGAACATATTCTGCTGTTAGGGAGATTATTAAAACTTTTTGAAGTCATAATTTTTATTAAAATGTCATTGTATATAATAAATCATCACATGTGTCTCAATGAGTTTTTTTCTTAACGTTTAGTTATTTCATCATGGCCCAGAGTGTTCATAACCTTTCCGATAATAAGTTCATACATACCATACCAATTTAGACACCAAAACTGTAGTATGTTAATTAGATATTAAAATAGTGAGACATGACAGTTATACTTAGCATAAACTGTCGAATATATTCTTGATGAATCTTAAAAGACAATATTGATAGTAAATTAATTGTTTCTGACATTGAGAACGAACAACTCATTTCTTGTCATTCGTGATGTGGCTCAACTACAGATAATGATTTCAACCCCTTACAGTCCCAAAAGTTTGATTAGTGGATTTGGTCTTCTAAAACTGTAACAAAATCTAAGACTATCAGAGTTAAGGGTCCTGACAATCTAGACAAATGGTGCTATTGTAAATCAGACTTGTATTTCGGACGGTTTTCTGTTTCACCCTAATACGACCGCATATTCAGACTGATAAAGTGTACTTCTCATTTACATGTGCAAATCTCTAGGAAATATTTGGAATCAAATATTCATTATTTCCATGTATAACCTATCGTGTAACTTGCGATAGAGTTTTAAACTGATCAATTTTGATTATAGGTAAACTAAATAGCACCGTTCTTAGGAGACGGCTATCATAAAAAAATATACAACTGTTCAACATCACCAACGTAGAAAATTTTATTTCAAATCGGTTTTCAGTTATCGTTTGTAGTCCAAATAATTATAAAATTGCTTTTCCATATCATCTTTGTCATGGAAATTGTTTGAACAAATATTTTGAAACTTATTGTATATAGTTCGAGATTGCATGTTAGTTATGTAAGAGTGTCACTGTTTTTATATCCTTTAGTGTTTTTCGTTGATTTAATATGTTCATTGTTGTTTTGTGGTTTTCATGTTGTGGGACCACAATTATATTATTTGATTGTGCGTTTCTCTGTTATGAATGTTCTTTGTGTTTGCGATGTATTTGTCTCACGTAGTGCTGTCATTTTAGCGATACTTTTAACATTAACATGTCATAAAGTGGGAGGTTTGGCTAGCCATTAAACTGGTTCAACCCATCATTTTTGTCTTTAAAATTCCTACACCAAGTCAGGAATATTGCAGTTATTATCAAATAGTTTGTTTCTGTGTGTGTTGGCGTTTATTTTTGTTGCACTTCGGTGTTCCTGTTGTTCCTTTGTTTTCCTTTTATAGTTGATGTGTTTCCCTCGGTTTTGGTTTGTAACACTGATTTGTTTTTCTCTCTATCGATTTATGACTTTTGAACAGCGGTATACTATTGTTGACTTTATTTTAGCCTGGTATATCATGTACAATATCATACACAACGACTTATTTTTTTAGTGTTTGGCATAGGAATCTACAAACCTCTGAAATAAAGTATGTGTTTACCTTATTAAAATTTAGACAACAATAGTTTACCAATATTCAAAACTCTTGTGGGGACAGAACATAATCAATATATCTTAAAATGATTTCAAAATCTTTTTTTTTGTTTTGTATGAATTCAATTTCATATGAATACTAAAACAAGTCCGCCATTAGGGGTGCACAATTAGTACCCATTAAAATAAACCGACTGTTGAAATATCAATCCATCAACTCAACAAATATGATGTCGATCAAATGGTTTAGTATTTTAATGATACCATCATCAGTGTGGTTTTCACAAAGTAAGATGTTTCATTACCCTATACAAGCTAACAAAGAGAAACAATAACATTGAAGGCATGCAGAGCTGACCTTAATTTTCCCATGCATACTAAACATCGAAAAACTGAAAAAAAAGAATAAAGCACATATGGGATCTGTGAAAATTTAAATGATTTGATTCAAGCATCACTGATTAATGTTTTGTAGACAAAATGTGCATCTTACAAACAAAATTATAACAATGGTGTCTTTGAGTTGGTTTAATTGTGTTCAAGAAGAAATGTACATAATCAGGCACACACATATTTTTGCAAAGAATCTTCAACTTGAACAGTGTGTGTACTTTCAAAAACATCATGATATTGATAATGAAATAAACAATTACTAGTATAAGAAATAGATATTTTTTATTCATCTGATAATAATATGTATAACAAAACATCCATGCATAACAGTCAAATGACAGTTTTGTAGAAAAAAATGGAATATGTATGAATATTATAATGATATAATAAGCAATAAAATATTTAATCCATGCTAATAACAGAAACAAGATGTGTAAAGGCTATTTATATGTAGTCTTTTAACACAATTTTCTAATTGTAAAATTTTGACAATCAATACTGTAGATTTGTATTATACTTTAATTACTATTTTTTTTTAATTGAAACAGTGATACCTTTATGCATCATATGTCCAATGGTGTAGCACTAAAGATATATCAAAGAACCAAAATCCATCCCCCCTGTAATGTAAATCCTTGCTTCCATTCCCAGCCTCCTGATTCTTTTTTTAATTTAAAATAATTCCATTTCATTTATATAACAAAAATGCAAACAATGAATTAAAAACTAGGATGTGTCTTAAAGGAAACCATGCCCAACTCTCATTATATTTCCTTGTTCAGTGACCCACAAAGTCTGGATAAAAATACCTAATTTTGCATAATATGTTTTTATCATAATATATATAATATGTAAGGTTAAAGTTGATGTGACAACAACTTTGTGGTAAACTACTTTTAACTAAAACTTCACCCTAACATGGAATGGACAAATAGACGTCTATTGGACGGACAGAGAGAAAGACAGACTTGAAAACATAATGCCTCCTACAATCATCTATAAAACCATAACAGGGAAAGAAAACCTACAGTCAACAGGATAACAATTTAACATTACAATCAGAAATATCTGAAAATTGAAGTCTTTGATAAGATAAATTGAGAATGGAAATGGGGAATGTGTCAAACAGCACAAAGCAAGAAACAACAATGACTAATCTTTAAAATTTAACCATATTAAGGTAGATCAGGTGTCTTCCTTCATCTTGGCTTGTAAAATAGCATAAACAAATAGATTAGATCTTCAATCAAACATGCAGGTCGAGCATGTGTCTTTTGCCATCATGGATTGTTAAATAGCACAACACAATTGGTAGAGATCTATATTCAAATAGACAAAATTTGAGACAGATATGCATATCAATTGTAACTTTCTTTTTAATTATATAAAAAGAAAGTTATAAAATCCATTTTTTTTTCTGAAAGCACATTATAAAAACTATCTTATCATATTTGATTTTAAATTTCAATCCTTCAGATTTTTTCTATTTAAAACAAAGCGTGTAAACTAGATTTAAGATTCACACATTTTCTTATATTGGAGAAAAAAATGCCATAAGCAGCATTTTGGAGAAGTATATTAAAATTAGAATAAAATTCTGTTAGAAAACTCAATCATTCTTTATTTAGACCACTTATCTTTTGAACAAGTACAACTGCCTCATTTCTTAACTTTGAGAAAAAAATCAAAAATTATTTTGATACAAATACTACCAAGAAAACTGACACAGGAAATATTAGATTAAGCACCAATTATAACAATTATTATATATTATAACACTATCACAGACAATCTTCAAACACGCATGTATACATAAAATATCATTTTCATTTAATCCAGATCTGTTTACATGTACAAAACAGTGCAGACATCTAATGTCAATTTTATCTAACCAAATAGTATAACTAGTTACAGTCAAGATTTCTAAATTCAATGGCTTTCTTTAAAAGCAGAAAAAAGAATCAAATTATCATAAGCATTTTAACAACATAAGATCTACAACAAGAAAAAATATATTTTACATTTAATTGAGATTCCTCTGCTAACCAAAATAGATTTGCACTGGACCTTATGTTTTTTCAGTCATTGCAAAAAGCAGAAAGACAAATGTTTACATGATGACACATTAAAATGTGTGCTGTATTATAAAGAAATATCATAAAAATTGTATACATGCAGTATATTTAATACAACTTTAAATAACACAAATACTATTGCACCTTTTTACTTATCATATTCTTTACAAACACAAAATACTTAAACAATCAAAGTTACAAATTGAACTCGAGCTTTATCAATCCTATGTTAAATCTATGGAAATGTTCCCATTCAGATTTTTTTAGGCATGGATCCAGGATTTGATGTTAGGATTACCCCTGAAAATTAGGATTACCTTATTTTGAAACATAATTGACTGTCAGTTACCTTTACATCGGGTGCCGTATATGGTGCAGGAAATGCTTACCCTTCAGGTCTTTAATTACCATTACATTTTCAATTACCCCATCCCTGCCTTCAGGAGCACCTTATTTCACTCCCAGTGTTTAGTGGAGTTTGTGTTGTTTCTTATTTATTATTTATAACTGTTGATGTAAGTGTCTTTTGGTTTTATGAGTCTTTGTTTACTCCTTGGTTTTGATTGTTATTGTCTTTATTACTTACTTTTACTATTTTTAGGGGGCTGAACTGTGTCTGGTATGAATTATTTGTATTCACTGATTTCCAGTTATTTCAAATCTACATAAGAAATAATTAATTAATAAGTGTTCTATTATTGTACAACAAGCAATGCATATATATATAATAAAAGGATTTGAAATATGACTATTATAAGATTCCGTTAAATGGTGTACACGTGCAAGAGAGATTCAGAAAATATATGTTTCAAATATGGGTTTCAGAAAATGTATGTTTCAAATATGTTTTTTTTTTATTATGATATTAAGAAAACAAAATAAAAAATAAAAAACAGTTAAAAAAGCTACCATAACTACTTCATTTCAAACTTTTAAATTATTGTACACTAGTCAAAATTTATTTTAAATTAAATTACAATTTTTCAATTGGATTTATATAGTTTATGATATTTCACTGTGTACCCCACTTCAAACTAGTTGTTAATTGACAAAAAACCCTCTTCCCTGCCCCCCCCCCCCCCAAAAAAAAAAATAAATAAATAAATAAATAAATAAATAAATACAAAAATTAAATAAATCACATTTTGTTTATTAAAAATATATCATATAATACAACAGATCTATTTTTTATATAACACTATTAAAAATTCAATAATTTATTTTAAACAAAACCAGACCAGTAATTTAACACTTGAAAACAAAACAGCACACTTAAAATATATAAACTCCCTCCATAGAATATTTCACCAGGCCATTTAGAAATATTGAAATTACAGAAATGATCTAATAAATAAATATTGACAATTTACAGAAAAACTATCAAATTTAAAGTTTTGAAAATCAAAAGTTTACATACATCTACGTGCATTCATTCCTCAGTTGATCACAAAACAAGTTCTTCTGATATAAGTATCTACATTTTTAATCTTCTTATATATTTTCTTTTTGTGATACAATCTTATTGCTTTAGAGGTGATTCAACTGAATCTGTTGGTGTGCATGAAAAATACCCAATAAAATATGAAATATGGCCAATTAAAATTAATTGCTAGATTTTCATCCCCGCCCGCCCCTCTGAAATCGTCCCGCCCCGATTTTTTTTATTTAACAAAAATACGATTTCAGGACTTTATCATGTCCGTTACCGGGAACCATCGATAATTTCGTTTCATTCAACACTTCCTGTTTCAAATTTCGTTTTTGTATTTCTCCGAGTAATCTAATAACGATATGATTGAGTCGACATATTCTGCTGCTCTATTATGACAACATCTACCGAGAATAGAGATTGATAACGAGAAGGGCATGAAATATTCGAGTAACGAGTAAAACGCCTTGTCATTTAACGCAAATTGCGGTAGTCACAAGTGAATCGAAAACCGTGTTTTTTCTTTATTTATACGATGACTTTGTGTCAGGAAATTTGGACTGTAAATGATATCCAAAGCGCAAGAATCGTAGAACAAATTGGTACAAAAAACATGACTGGATTAAAGAAATTGACACAAGCACGAATTTGTTTGATTTATGACCGTATATTGAGAAAAAAAAGTCGACAAACACGCATTTTAATTCCCTTATATATACCCATGGCTGTTGTTTTTGTTGACAAACAGCAAACACCCTCTGTAACTGTCCCAATACCCTCAATTTAATTATTAAAAAACTACTTTTTGGTTAAGTTCATGTTTTACATCACATAATTACTTTCCACACTGAGTTTACATTTTATTTTGTACTCATAATACTTGTGTTGCATACAATTGTACCAATACATTTTATTGATTTTATGTGGACTACAAACCATTGCTTAGAAAGCAAAATAAATTTGGTGTAGGTCTAGTCCAACTGAAGAGAGCATTTCTCTTCCCTTTGATGTATACTATAAATAGGTTTCTAAAGCGGCAATTACATGTATAACAGTGGTTGCCAATTAGGGATTTTTATTTAAGAGTTTAAAAAATAGTGTCAGATTCCTTATACAACATGTATATACATTATACAAGCTAGTTTTCCACTAGCATATACCCCGCGGTATGAAGAACTTGTGACAAGGGTTTCATATGAAATAAAATTTAAAAAATAAAATCCTCCCACCCGCCCCATGTTTTTCAAAAATTTGGATGAAAATCTACTATTTAATTTTAGTTGGCCTATGCAGGATGTGCTAAATTGTGTTTTATACATGTGTAAGGTCAACAAAACTGAGCAATAAACCGTGTAATAATGAAGATCGAGTCCAGAAAGATGAGCAAGTATATAAAAAGTCATTATTCAATTTCAAAATAAAAAATTTTAACAATATATTTTAAGTTAAATCCAAGCATTTCAGGTAGTCATTTCATTCTTAAATTTTAAACTAATTTCATTTTTTTATTCTATATTTTTTTCTGATTGTGTTGAAACACACATTTTAAAAACTACTCTTTAATCACACATGCTAAAAAAATTTCTATAGGTTATTTTTGACATTACAAAAAATGAATTTAACCATAACAATCTTTATATCTTCTCATTTTAAACCATATTTTATATCATTTCATAAAGTTGTTAAGATTTGTAAGCTGTGGTGTCCATATGAAACCAGATGCTCCGCAGGGCGTAGCTTTATACGACCGCAGAGGTTGAACCCTGAACGGTTGGGGCAAGTATGGACACAACATTCAAGCTGGATTCAGCTCTAAATTTGGATTGTGATTAAATAGTTGACACAGCATAGGTTTCTGACACAGAATGAATGTGTTCTAATGAACTTAAAATTTTTGTTTTCTCTTAGAGCAATTCACTATGCTGTTGAATATTAATCCTCTCAAAACAAGAATGTGTCCTCAGTACACGAATGCCCCACTCGCACTATCATTTTCCATGTTCAGTGGACCGTGAAATTGGGGTAAAAACTCTAATTTGGCATTAAAATTAGAAAGATCATATCATAGGGGACATGTGTACTAAGTTTGAAGTCGATTGGACTTAAACTTCATCAAAAACTACCTTGACCAAAAACTTTAACCTGAAGCGGGACAGACGGACGGACGAACAGACGGACGAACGAACAGACAAACGGACGGACGGACGGACGCACAGACCAGAAAACATAATGCCCCTCTACTATCGTAGGTGGGGCATAAAAATGTTTGAAGAAATTTTCTTTTTTATTTATGAAATTTCAAATGAGAAAAATTGAACCCAATTTTTTTAATCACATCCCCCTTTCCCTTATTCCAAAACTAATCTCAATTAAAATTTCTAATGGAGTTTGAAACAATAACTACTCATTTAAATACATCATAAAATATTAAGATGTAAAAAAAACTGCTTATCACTGAATGTTATTTATTATAATTTATCAGTTGGTAGTAAAAAGTGAATATACATTGTATATTGTATATAACAAAGATTTAAGTTGATTCTGGACAAAGAAAGATAACTCCAATTAAAAAAAAATCTTGCTATTGCACAATATTTTGCAATTAGATATTTCTTGCTTACTATTCTGGACAAAGAAAGATAACTCTAATTAAAAAAAAATTTGCTATTTCACAATATTGTGCAATTAGATATTTCTTGCCATTGCGCAATACTGTGCAATTGAAAAGACTTGCTATTGCACAATACTTAATATAATAATTTTAGATCCTGATTTGAACCAACTTGAAAACTGGGCCAATAATAAAAAATCTAAGTACATTTTTGGATTCAGCATATCAAAGAACCCCAAGATTTCAATTTTTGTTGAAATCAGACTAAGTTTAATTTTGGACCCTTTGGACTTTAGTGTAGACCAATTTGAAAACAGGACCAAAAATGAAGAATCTACATACACAGTTAGATTTGGTATATCAAAGAACCCCATTTATTCAATTTTTGATGAAATCAAACAAAGTTTAATTTTGGACCCCGATTTGGACCAACTTGAAAACTGGGCCAATAATCAAGAATCTAAGTACATTTTTAGATTCAGCATATCAAAGAACCTAACTGATTCATTTTTTGTCAAAATCAAACTAAGTTTAATTTTGGACCCTTTGGACCTTAATGTAGACCAATTTGAAAACGGGACCAAAAGTTAAGAATCTACATACACAGTCATGACAGTTAGATTCGGCATATCAAAGAACCCCAATTATTCAATTTTGATGAAATCAAACAAAGTTTAATTTTGGACCCTTTGGGCCCCTTATTCTGTTGGGACCAAAACTCACAAAATCAATACCAACCTTCCTTTTATGGTCATAAACCTTGTGTTTAAATTTCATAGATTTCTATTTACTTATACTAACGTTATGGTGCGAAAACCAAGAAAAATGCTTATTTGGGTCCCTTTTTGACCCTAATTCCTAAACTGTTGGGACCTAAACTCCCAAAATCAATACCAACCTTCCTTTTGTAGTCATTAACATTGTGTTTAAATTTCATTGATTTCTATTTACTTAAACTAAAGTTATTGTGCGAAAACCAAGAATAATGCTTATTTGGGCCCTTTTTTGGCCCCTAATTCCTAAACTGTTGAAACCTAAACTCCCAAAATCAATCCCAACCGTTCTTTTGTGGTCATAAACCTTGTGTCAAAATTTCATAGATTTCTATTAACTTAAACTAAAGTTATAGTGCGAAAACCAAGAAAATGCTTATTTGGGCCCTTTTTGGCCCCTAATTCCTAAAATGTTGGGACCAAAACTCCCAAAATCAATACCAACCTTCCTTTTGTGGTCATAAACCTTGTGTTAAAATTTCATAGATTTCCATTCACTTTTACTAAAGTTAGGGTGTGAAAACTAAAAGTATTCGCACGACGACGACGACGACGACGACGCCAACGTGATAGCAATATACGACGAAAATTTTTTCAAATTTTGCGGTCGTATAAAAATTGCTGGCTGCAATTTTCTTAAAATACAATACTATATACTCTATATCAGAGAGTGGATAGAATAAAAAAATTAAATCTAATAGATGACAACTTAACCAAAATTCAAGTTTACTTTACTCTGATACCTTAAACATACAAAAAATGAAATCAGGAAATCAAAAAACATTGAGCAAATGATATTTCTATAAACGATGTGAATTGGACTTGATGAAATTTTTTTTTTTTACAAAAATAACTAAATACACATCATGAAGAATAGAGTTAATGACAATATACAAAGAATACAAAATGTATTAATGAATAACATTATGCAGGAAATTTCATAGTGCACCTGAGTCACACAAAGATCTATAATCAGGAATGTTTTGAACGAAGTATTGTCTATCATGTCTTTCACTACTCATACTCCTCATATTTTAGTTAAAAATTTTTAATTATGGCTTGTAAAGCTGAAAAAGTTCCAGTAGCAAATCCTAATAAACCGAAAGCTATAATTATAATGTCTTTTATAACCGTCCACCACCGTAGTTGTCCATCTTCAACTGACAAGGTCAATAGTTCAATTATAGGTGGCAACATAAGTGCAAGAGCACAACTGGCAAAAGCACCAATCAGAGATATCAGAAGTTCTAAATGTGGCACTGCTGATGCTATTCCAACTGAAAAAAAACAACAATGATACTAATATGGTTATCAATTGTGAGCTGGAACTATTTCAAACATGGTTTTAAGAGTTAATCACCTTATCAGAATCATAATATTGAACATGATCCATTCGTTTCATGGAAACGTAAAATTTTCCTTTTTAGTGTAACAATATGCAAGTTACATACAAATGATATATTATATCTTGATGCTGATGATTTCAAATGACAATAATAATAAGTTAAAAAATAATGATGGGTGGCCTTTGTATAAATAAGTTGGTGGCAGGATGCTCTCCTTGGGCCATCTCATGCCAAAAATATCTATTTTGACTACTTTACTTCCTATTTCTTGACCTGCAGACACTTAAAGGGTAACAGGTGAAACTTACCGTACTCTTGAAGATAAATATACATGTATGTAAAAATTAAACCATTTCAATGACATATACATAACAAGTATGAGTGCTGATTTGGATCGGTTAAAAATGAGTTTCAACTCAACAATTTGGAATTAAAAATTCATGGAACAAAATTAAATGGTAAACAGTAAATTTTGGTGAAGAATGAGGTAGGTTTGCAGCTTAAACTTCTGTGAGGTAGGAAAAATGAGCTTGTATCTGAAATGAGCTTGTGCATCTTACTGAAAAGCATTGATATTGGAATGAGGAAATTGAAACTCTCCTCATACTCATGTTAAGAACTCCTCAACTTACCATAAAATTCAAATATATTTTCTACAATTTAAGTAAAAAATTCATAATACGTGTACAGACAAGGTAAAATTAGAAACAATTTTTATTCTCATCTCCATTTGATCTGTTCTTGAAAACAGGCTATCCCATAACATTTATAAGTGTATACTTAGAACACTTCTTAATGAAATAATAAACATTAAACTGTGATTCCAGTGGTGAAGATAAATCAAAGAAAAGGTTAAAAATAGAAAATAAAAGGCAATAGTTGTAGAACTTTTAACCCACCCCAGACTTTGTTAAATGTTTATATCAAGAAGTTAAGTAAGGGTAAACAGAGTCAATATTCCATCCAAAGGAAAGTTTTAATCCAAATGCTTAGCTATATAGTTACATGTACATACTGATAGATACATAACAATACTTTTGCATATTTTTTTTCTTCAGGATTTTTTAAGTTATTTGATGTAATTGAACTTACATGTGATTAAAACTAAAATAGTTCTGTATACATATTCTGACCAATTCAGCCATCTTCTGGATGTAATTTTACTAGAAATCCATGGCCATGTGATTTTTATAGGTACATAAAACTGTAATCCATAGGTTATAAACATAGACAAAGCAAATAACAGGTTTACTGATATATATAACCTGTAAAACAAACAAAATATATATTAGAAATTTAATCACTTTTTTTTTGCAAGAAAGTGCTTCTTGTAATTAAAGCATATTAACTAAAAGCGTATTTGAATATCAAACATAAGACAATGTCTTAAGCCTCGGTCACAACTTACCGGATAGCATAAAGGGACACCTAACAGATGAAAATAAAAGTTGTCCATTGACAAAATTGACATCAATTGGGAGTCCGTTGATGTACTGACCAAATAAAACTGATGCGTAACAAATGCATAACGGACAAACACCCAATATGCAACGTACAAGAAACGGAAACGTTACTGACAGAACTGATGTCAAACGTACATCCAACGGACGAGAACCGCATAAAAGGGACACCTAACAGAAGCTTACCGGATAAAACAGATGAACAAGATATACGGAAAAATTAGAGGTGACAATAATAATACATGTAAATCGCATAAATATTCAAAAATGTTTCTGTGTAACTGGTTTTGGTTTGTTCTTCAAAATGCTGCCAAAGAGCAGTAGCTGGCCTGAATAAGAGCTGCTTGATTGTGAAGATGTGCCCTTACTCTAAGATCAATTATGAATAATAATAATTCATGAACCTTAAAAAATCTAATTGACATTTCTTATGCAAATTTTTTCATTAGCATTTATCCGTTTCAGATTCGTTCATCATCCGTTTTATCCCTAATACATCTGGTAGAAGTCAGTTCACATTCGTTCAACATCCGTTTTATCCGTTTAACGTCCGTTGGTGAATTTATCTGCCAGACCTCCAACAGATGTATAACGGACAGATTTCATTTTGGTAAATTTGTAATTCGTTGAATATTTGTATTCATGGTTCACCTGTACCCTTGAAATCCAAGACAATTTGTATCCAACGAATGATAATGAATCTACAGTATCTAAGTTTGTGGTTAAATACCAGATGCTTACCAATTTTTTGCAGGTAGATTGAGAGTGACACTTCCTAATGAATCATCACCAAACTTTAGGTAACCATAAAAACCAGTAGCTGTATATAAACATGTGACTATAACCATTCCTAGGTTTAATACGCCTGAATGACCACCAAAGTCATGTGGGTATCTCATTTTATTTTGTATTGGCATTACCTGTAGAAAGGAAATTTAATTGGTGAAGATCACTTTGGATGTATTGTAGCAGGAAGTTATTTCAGGAAATAGTTACAATTAAGAAAGCATTTAAAAGAATAATTTACCAAAATGAAATCTACAGTTTCGATCTTAAACAATGTTGTTTATGCCATTGCTGACACATCTAAAGTCTCCAGGTACAATATAAAGACAAACCATAGATTCATTGAAGAAATATTAAAGTCTGAAAATTTCTTAAAACAAACTAGGCAAGGGTTCCAATGACCCTGGCTAGCCCTGTAGGTCTGAAAGGACTTGTTCAATAAACAAATTTGTTAAGAATTTAAAGCCATATTTAATAGATCTCATTTAGTGACCAAAATATTGAAGAATTTCAGATAACATACAGCTATCACTAGCAACCGTATTCTTGAAATTTGACCTATTGACCCCAAAATCATTTAGCTCCTTCCTTATATGTCTTCCAACTTGAAAAGGTTTTTTCTCAAACTTAGCAAGAAAACTCAAATTATCCAGTACACTCTGGTAAAAATGTGTTTAAAATACACAGGACAGACAGATTGACAAAGCAATGACTATATTCTCCTGGTAGTTTTTTTTCCACAGGAAGCTTACTAATGCAACTTTTTCACACTGTCAACAATTTACTATACATACCAAGCCAATTCCTTCAAATGCATAAATAGCTGTTCCAAAATACAGTGGTAGCTTATCTAAAGATTTGTAAGCTGGTCTTTTGTCTGGATTAGGTAGTCCTTGAAATAAGTCTTGAAATATGATGATGAGACCAACAAAGTTAAGTAAATTGGCAAATGTAGAAAATGGTGCCAGGTTCTTCAGATCTCGTACAAACGTGTATGGTATAATCAGTGCAGTGGTTATAACTATATAGACAAACACAGGTGGACCTCCTTTATGGAAAGAATCTATCACCTGAAATAAATACAGAGGGGCGTGAAGGGGGGTATCTGCACGGAAGAAAGCGAAATAAAATTGCCATTTCACCATGGATGGACAATTAAAAATGTCTTGCACGTTGATCTTTTTACCGATTTCACTAAACACAGTGAATAACGAACCTTTTTTACGGTTGCACATGAAATAAAAATGACAAAACATAATGCACAAAAATAACCCTTTACCACCCTAAATACAAATTCATTGTGATTAAGTATTTGGTTTAAAATGATATCAAGTTGAAGGCTCAATTTTCTATCAACTAAGAGTAACCAAGTATCATTTTAAAATGCTAATTGAGTATCAATTTCCATATAAAACGATGCACAGATGTTTCTTGAATTTTGTCAAACAGAACTGCATTTTCAAAATATATGCTTTAACGAACAAATACTTCTACTAAGAATATGTATAAAAACTTTGATACTAGCAAAGTCCATACGGATAAATGTTTACCAATATTTCAATTCACCAGCTATATGTGTATGTACAACATCAATTTTCTCAACTTCAGTCCATTAACTTCAGTCCATTTGCTTAATGTATATTTTATGAGTGTTCATATGCAATTGATGTGTACCCCGGACAATCACAGGGAAACCATGAGAAAGAAGTTGTCCTTTGTGAAAGGGTTAGCTAGCTATAAAACCAGGTTTTATCCATTAGTTTCCTATCAGGAAATTCCAGTACTAAGTCAAGAATATGACAGTTGTTTTCCATTTGTTTGATGTGTTAGACTGTTTTGATTGTGCAACTTATTAAGGGACTTTCTAAATTTTCCTTGGGATTTCAGTATTTTTGTTATTTTACTTTTTAATCAAGACCAATACAGGTATCATTCATAAATAAAAATGTTTAAAAAAAAAAGAGGCAAAAATACTTATTGAGAATGGAAACAGGGGTGTGTCAAAGAGACAACAACCAACCAAAGAGCAGAAAACAGCTCAAGGCCACCAATGGATCTTTAACACATATACAGTGAGAAAATCCTGGGCCCTAATAATCAAAAATGTGTACAATACCTGTTTAACATTTTGCGCTATAAATACAAGGTAAACACAACAGAATCCTATCTGTGTCATCACTAAAAATATATTGACCACCATTCTGAAAAAGAAAAAAACAAGGTAAACAAGATTCCTAGAAGGTTTTGTCATCATATATGTAATCATTAAAAGTAGAAACTACTCATTTTGATTTTGTGAAGTGTAAGCAAAACAGTATCCTCCAAAAGGAAATTAATGCCTGAACCACATCAAATGATGGCCTATACAGTAAAATGTAACATAAAATCTTTCAGACACAAACATATAATAATTTTTTGAATATATATGAAACAATAAGATAAGGACCGACAGATAAAATACCTTTGACGTACTTTATACACAACATGTATCTAAATAAAAAATAAAAAATAAACAGCTTTCCCAAAAAAATATTTTGATACGTTATTTTTTCTTCATATAACTGAAAATGTGTAAGCCCAATATAACATATAATAATTAATACCTTGCAAAAATTCTGATATTTATGTATTTATACAGAAACTCTTGACAATTGTTTATATATAATATATACATAAACTATGATACATGTAATTAGAAGTTTACCTTCCTACACTTGACCATCGTCTTAGTCTTTCTGGTCCAGTTTGTAAAGCTGTTTCTAGTATACTTGCATAATCTAAAGTAGGTTTATTAACTCTGCAATAAAATTATTAAAATACACAACTTGTAAATATATTAATACCAACTACATCAAGTTATTGGTGTACCATTTAACATTGTTCTACAAAATTAACACTATGTGTACCTAGAACTGCTGTCTTTTATGATACCATACCTGTACACAGAATTAACAGTGTTTGTACCTTAAATATGGTCTTTTATGATACCTGACTTGTACATAGAATTAGTACCTCAAACTGCTGGTTTTATTTTATGATATCTGACTCGTACATAGAATAACAGTAGTTGCACTTCAAACAGCAGTTTTTTTTATGATACCTGACTTTTACAAAGAATTAACTGTAGTTGTACCTCAAACTGCTGTCTTTTATGATACCTGACTTGCACCTCAAACTGCTGGTTTTTTTATATGATATCTGACTTGTACACAGAACTAACAGTAGTTGCACTTCAAACTGCTGGGTTTGTTTTTATGATACCCGACTTGTACAAAGAATTAACAGTAGTTGCACTTCAAACTGCTGTCTTTTATGATATTGGACTTGTACAAAGAATTAACAGTAGTTGCACTTCAAACTGCTGTCTTTTATGATACCTTACATGTACAAAGAATTAACAGTAGTTGCACTTCAAACTGCTGTCTTTTATGATATCTGACTTGTGCACAGAATTAACAGTAGTTGCACTTCAAATTGCTGTTTTTTTATGATATCTGACTTGTACAAAGAATTAACAGTAGTTGCACTTCAAACTGCTGTTTTTTATGATACCAGACTTGTACACAGATTTAACCATTCTTATGATATTATTCCTTCTATTTAGAGTTAACAGTAGATTTACACTGATGTGTTCTAAGCTGATTTACCTTTTGCAAAGAATGTTACAACAATTAAGTAGCATATGCATACAGTAAATAGCAATCCCTCCAATGGCCAATATACCAATGGTTCCAACCTAAGATAAAAAAAATCATGAAATAAGGTAATTAGCTATATGTTTGGAGAATCATGATTTATACTACTTTAAATTTTATAATAATATCTTCTTATCTTTGTGTGAGAGGCTGTAGTCAATAACAGTGAACTACATTTTTACATTAATTAGGTCGCTTGTTTTTTTGTTTTAATTGTTACATTTGTGATTTCGAGGCCTTTTATAGCTGACTATGCAGTATGGGCTATGCTCAATGTTGAAGGCCGTTTGGTGACCTATAGCTGTTAATTCCTGTGTCATTTGGTCTCTTGTTAAGAGTTGTCTTATACGCATTCATACCACATCTTCCCTTTTATATATTCAGTAAAGGTTATATATAAATATGAATGAAAGATGTAAAGGGAACATTAATGAGACCTCAACCAACCAACACAAAATCCTCAAATGATCCCAAAGTGTCTCTAAATAAATCAATCTCTTAATCACCCAAACATTGTAAATGCATTTAACAGAGATTATCTAGGATCTCCCTGCAATGTCTTTAAAGAATAAACATATTGAAATATAACTTAAAGACTCGGTGATTCTTTACTTGTCAAAGCACATTAACAAGTGTAGTTGTTAAACTAAAGTATTAACTACTCAACAGAAGAAAAAAACATTCCTCTAAATAATTTTATCAACATCCTCTCCCACCTGCAAAACACAGGTACAATGTATAAGGAAAACAATGCTACATAATACTGTATCAAATAATGGTTGTATTACAGACAGAAAAATTGAAATAATTAATCTGGCTTTCTGCTGACATAGAAGTAATGTTGTCCTACATTCTAGTATCATTCATTGTACTTCCATGTACATTTTATACAGCTAAGTCATGAACAATGCAAGAAGAATGTCATTAATCATGCTCAAAGGTGTTGTACAAAGTTTTAATACAAAATATGCTAAACAAGTATGATGACATAAATTTCAATGACAGTGCAGTGATTGGATGATCCTGTTATGTCATGAAATGAAGTCATTCATAACTAACCGCAAACTTGATCTGTGATCCAGGAGAAGAGACGAAAAAGCGCTTTGACCAGTGGAAGGCAACAAAAACAGCCGTGATACCTGCTGACGAAGTCCAACAAACTACCAACACACAAACAGAGGCAAGAGACAGCGTAGTTGGACATGTACTAACACCAACTAAGTACAAAGGGGAACCAGTTGGGGTTGTAGTCAATAGGGATATTGTCACCAGTCCCTACAACCCCAACAAGGCCTGCCACCGCCTGGTATTTTACACCTCCACCAAAGACAGAGGCAAGCGCAGTAGGATCGACTATGAAGATGGGTTTGACATCGACCACCCAGACCTACTGCGCACACCACAGCACACATCGCCTGTCTACACTGAACAATCCAAAGAGGTAATACAATCAGCCATACAAGCAGCACGACCTGATACTCCGTACCAGCAACACCAACGCAGTCGGAGTAAATGAAGGCAAAAAGACCGACAGACTCCAGTCTATAGAATAGGTTGCTACAGTCCGCGATATCCAGACAGGATAGTCGGACTCTAAACACCCATACATCATCATCATCTGTGACTCATTTCTTATTTGACATTCTGCTTTTACCTATCTGATCTGGATAAAATCTTACCCATAATCCAGCATTTTTGATTGCAGATGGCATGGCTAATATACCTGTTCCTATGTTGCCTTTCAACAGATGCATCAAACTTGGACAATTTCTGTAATACAAGTAATAACAGCTTTTTAAAGGGTATATCTAGATATTGTTACTAAAAATATCCTTAACTTGAAATACAGATAAGTTGCTTAAATGTTTGTAGGAGACTATTTACCCCTATTGAATTGATGGGAAATGTTATTGTTAAACAACAACACCAGACATTTACATCACATATAAACATGTAAATGTCTGGTGTTGTTGTTTGTTGTTGATAAAAGAAAATAATAGGAAACTTGAATTCGCCTTTTCAGAATCTAAAGGACTATGGGTAATTCAATTGTTCATACACCAAATTGAAAATAACATTATGTCATTGGTTGAATTTCAATTGTTTAGAACGTTTTAAACCAATCACAACGTTTTTGTGTACGCTTTCAAAAATATTACCCAGAATGCACTACATTCTGAAAGAGCGAATTCATAATAAGTACTGACACTACAAAGCAGCTTTTAGAAAATTTGCCATTATATATGTTGTGGCAAAAAACATGGTGATTATAATATTATCATATTTCTAAATTGATTACATTGAACATCTTATTTATTCCATCATACCATTTTGACAATCTAAGATAGCCTGCCACCATGAAAGGATTGAATTGCCAAGATACAATGTAAAGAAGTAAATAATCCTAACACTGTACATGTGTCTTTCACAGGGTAGTCACCATTCTTTTTTTCTTCCTTTTTTGGGTCCATTTGTAGAGTAAATAGTCACTTCCAAATTTTCTGTCGTGTTTGTTTTAAAAGTTTGGAAATTATCAATATTCAGGCAGGGAATTTTAAAGCATATCTTCTATTGTTATAAAGTTATTCATCAGACATCTTTAGATATCATATGTTGTTGAGCGTCTTTGTCTAATTTCACAATGTAACATATATATCATCTTTTTTGACTGACAGTCTTTTAAAGAAAAAAATTGACAGCCATCCATCCTCCTCAAAAGACCTGTTATTAATTATTACAATACCTACCCTACTTTTTGTTGGTTTTTGTCTTCCTCTATTATAATACTACTTTGACTTTGTGGTATGTATTCAGAATGGCTACTCCAGTGTATCTCAGCAGATGCCATAGACTGGTCACACGATGCTATATTTCCATCTGGTAAGAGCTTGCTTTCCTCAGAATTTTCCATCATCTAAAAAAATTATTTTAAACACATGATGAATCTCAAAATTGTTTTTCAAGTACCATCTAAAGCACTTAAATGATCCTAAGGGTCAATAGAATTTAACACAGAGGTCAATGGTCAAAGGATCAGTGAAGTGGTGTATCTAATTTTAAAATTTTTTTTTTTAAAGATTTATAAGGATTTCATTAAAATGTTACAAATATTTAATAGTATTCGTGATCAGTTCTTATATTTTTTCTTAAAATTAAAAAGGAACTTTTATTGGTACAGGGTATAAATCAAATCAACTATATTTCAAAATAATAAAATTAATATATATGTGCTTTTTAATTGTTTTAAGCTTGTTCAGATAGTCAATGGTCATGATGGTTTAAAGGAAATGTTGATAGTATATATATATATTGAAGCCAATTAATTGGTTAAACACAATTCAGTTTGTCATGTTTGTAACCCTTGCAGATACTTTTTTTTAATGTTCACACGACGATTTGATTGTATGCAATTTATTAAAGTACAATGAAGAGTGTTTTCAATTGCAATAAATGTTGAAATACCACTTTCCTATATTCTTACTTCCTTATAATGCTTATTTTAGTTACAGAAAATGAATGGTTTCCTGTATTATTCATACATGTACAATGTATAATCATGTATTTGTCCAAAGTTTCAGTTATATCTTGTATAGTTGATTACCTTTAAAGCTGCATGTATTTGGCAAAAACCTTTTCAAATTTTTGAAGCTATCAATGCTCTTTAACTTCAGCTTAGATTAAATGTGTGTCTGATGTTAAAAATTGTAAGCCTGGTACAGTATAACATATTGTAGGAGTAGGAGTTTTCTTTTAATTATCATGATTATACATTTAGAGTGTTTTGCCTTAACATTGACATTAACACATGACAAGAGTAAAATCCCTTTGTTCTTACTGTGCTATAATCTGGATAATGCACAGCAAAGGTGTGCATTAACTACCTCTGCACAGTTCAAATCTATTTTTACCTTTAGGGGCGGTTCCTGGATTTTGAAAGGGGCGTTACTCTATCAAATTAAAAAAAAAAATCACAGGGCGTTATTCTATCAAATTAAAAAAAAAAAATCACAGGGCGTTATTCTATCAAATTAAAAAAAAAAATCACAGAGTGTAGCAAGACTAAAGACTATATTGACGATTTTAAGCTATAACACGATACTATGTCCAATCCAAGGGTTAACGACCTGTTCGCCCCAACCCACAAATCCGCATCTGCCTTGAAATTTTGACAAAGTTCAACTTTGTACAAACATTGTAGTTTCAAAATAGGAAAAAGAAAGTTTCTCATTCATTTATTTTTTTATCTAAGCTGGGACATAAACTATTTTATTATATTTTGTGTACAACGTAAATCTAAATTAGTGTTTTAAAGTTAGAAAGATAGTTAAAACAATTTTTGGTAATTTCTGCCAAAAAGAAATATATCTAAGAATATCTGAATAAAAGAAATCTGATTTGGATTAGGTTCAGACTCAATGGAATTTATAACGACTTTTGAATATTTATTCCTATAAAGGTACTATTTTTGGATCCAATTTAATGAGGACCATATTTAAGCTTGTTTAAAAACAGGGTGATTAGCTGAAGATCAATCAGACTTCATTTAGATGGACGTGTCTTAAAAAGTAAAGAGAAACATATTTTCTGTTTATTTAACATTTTTAATTTTTAATTTATGGAATACAACATCTTCCTCGGTTCTTTTAAGAATATCAGAGAGGGAAAGAAATTCAAAAGCAATTAATCTAATTTAAACTCAATAACCCTTGCAGTTACTTTTTTTTAATGTTCATACGACGATTTGATCGTATACAATTTATTAAAGTCTTAATCTTAAATAAAAATTGGGAATAAATTTAACAGAAACGATAAAAAAAAACATAAACCATTAAATCGCTATTTTAGAATGAGTTTAAATATAAGAAAAAGATTAATTTAAAACTTACCAAAGTTGTATTTCCCCCTTTCTTTACCCTACAAGAAACTTTCCTAGGATCCGTGAATTGTAGAATAACGTCCACATTTCTAAAACGTTCACGTAAATTGATTGCATCATGTGTTAAAACAGTTATTGGACAATCAAATCGGTATATGTCATTTAATCTGCACAGCACGAGATGACCCAATAACCCGAACTCCTACGTTGTTCAAGTTATTTGGTCATCTCGTGCTGTGCAGATTTAATGACATATATCGACTTACTTGGTCAATAATTATAACTTATTTTCCACCAAATTTGTGACTTTTCCCTTCATTTATCAAATATACAGATATACATGATATATGTAAGTTTTTTCTTCCAAAATTGTGACTATATATCTATATTCCTGATTTCCTGATATATAAAGAATCTTGTCCTAGATTTTGACTTTTGAGGAAGGTGAATCTTCATAATTTTAGTTTACGGCTTAATTAGTCAAGAATTCTAAGCTTAAACAGCAGTTAGAAATAACATGAATAAACAATAATCTGATGGATACTAAAACATATCTCATACATTTTTGTACTTACAAAATTCATCATGAGCAGTACATATCTATCATTTTATATAAGTTATCACAATGAAAGTGAAAAAATAAAGAAACAAAAATGTATTGATTATAAAAATTACAAAACAAATCTGTAATTGTCGCTTTTCAACGGTATATCTTCCTATGGATAAATGTGCATGTGGCAAAGTCTTGAATATATGTATGCATGGTATGTTTGTACTGAAAAATGCCTCCTATATCCAAAGAACCCCTTGAAAGCTGTGAGGGTACAGTGGCATCCATGTACATGTATACTCCTTATCAAGATTAATGGATGAATGGAGATGTGTCACTAACAAATATTTATGACAATTATTTCTACAAGGACAATCAATTCCACCCAACACAAAGGGAGTGCTAGGACACCGGTAAGTCTGTTATTACGGTGGAGGAAGCCGTACTCGGAGAAAACCATCAAGCTATTTGTCGGAAAGAGACAAACCAGAGAGATCAGAAGATTGATCTGCAGGTAAAAGTGGGGAACAACTTTGACCAACCGAGGCCCCCAAAGTACCCATTATAGTTAAAACTCTGGTCTTGGTACCACAGAAGTCAGAGAAGCAGGTCAGGAATAACCACCAATTGGTGGATTTTACCTCAATTGACGACATCAATATGGTCTGCAGTCATGTGATTATGAGTATTACTCCACAGGTGAATGGAGCTCTTTGTTAATACTTGACTTTCATTATTAAAAGTCAATCATGGTCAATAGTACAGATGTTTCAACAAAAGAATTGTTGTACACATGCATTCTCAAGAGATGCAGCAGGCTTTGACAAAACTGAAACTATTGGAGGACTCAAAAATGGACATAAAATGGGTTACAAGTTGCAAAATGATGCTCCTGTATCTCACACTAGCATTTTATTACAAAAAAACTTGCATAAAACATGTACATCAATTGGTCTATACCAATATATGTCAATTGGTGGATTATTTGTCAATTGAGGTACATGTATAATCCACCAATTGGTCAAGAAAAGTGGGGTATTCCCTGTATTTAGTGTACATAACACCCCAGTTTTCTGGTGTTAAAACAGTATACAGGGACCTCCTTTTTTCCTATTCATTTTATGGTATGAAATCTACAAAAGCACACATTCTTCATGTGATAACAATGTTTAATGAAAGCAAGTATTTCAAGTCTAATTTTAACTCACAACAAAACAATTCCTATGTTCACCAATTCATACCTTGATCATCAATTATAAGATAACAAAAAGATATGTTAATGACTTGGGAATTAAAATTCGATGAATGAAAATTTTCAATAGAAATGAACATATTTCAGTTATGTTCAGTTACACCTTGGTCATGCAGTTTGGTCAATAATTCTTAGCAAAAGATTTGTATGTTTTTCGAGTTGTAGAAAAAACAAGGCTTTACTTATTCATGTTTTGTTGTTCCTATAATACTTTGAGTATTTATTCAACTGATGCAGTTATAACGTGTGCCCTTTTGTAAATTTCATGCCATAAATTGAAAAATAAAAACACATTTAAACTGGTCTTGTTTACACCAGAAATCAGGGAGGTTCCCTGAAAGCAGGGAATTCACGTGTCCAACATTTTCTGACTTGTGCCCAACCTGTTTGAAGTCGAAGTCGAAGACGAAGTAGATTGATTTCAAAGCACGATTCAGACCATTTTTACTCAAACATTTTATCCTTTAAACAGGAACAGAGGTAAAAGACAAAGCCAATCAACATGATCAAGGTGCACTGAGTGGGTTGAAAAATGCTTCAGATTTTTCATATCGTGTGGCAAGGCATTATATTATGTTTGTTTTCCTTGATTCCGAATCATATAGACGCTTCAATGCAAAAATGCCTAGATTTAAAACGCTTGTTGACTACATCATCGGAAAGATTAACTCAAATAATTCAAGCCTTACCGTCTCCGATTCTCTCCACCTTTTGAGGTTAATGTAGTGATCGATAGGGAGCGTTATATAACGACTGGATTATTCGGGTTATGGAAAGGTATGACAAAATACCAACGCACGTTTACTACAGCATCGGAAAGATATTGTGACGGGAGTGCTTCCCTTAGAAAAACTTAGTAGATACTTAGTCAACTGTAAGCGGTTGAGCTAAGGAAGTACTTCTTTAGCTCAGTCGGTTAGCGCGCTGCCTAGTAACACAGAGGTACCGGGTTCGAGTCCCGGTGGAGACAAGCAATTTTGTAATGGAATTCGTGCTCTCATGTTACATTGGCACCCAACAATAATAACCCATGGTTAGAAGAATTACCTAGCCAGGTTAAATTATAAATATAAAAAAAGATGAAAATATCATCAGGCCAAATAAAAATATATGTGTGGTTCCAGTAACCCGACCGACTCTACAACCTTTATTTTCATTTCTGAAAAAATAAATTTCAAACGATCTAATATTCCTGAACTGAGAAGTGTGTGGGAGGGTGAAAATCACCTTTTTGATCAGGTATACTGAAATTTCCAGAACCCCAAGTCAGAATCGAACTCAGGACTTTCAGCACAGTAGCCATCGGTCTTAACCACTAAATCACGAACCCACATTTGTATTGGAAACTCATGAAAATAATTTGAGATCCAGAATATAAGATCAGCTGATTACAGATTAGTCATTCAGCTATTCAATGCAATTATTAATTTACCTCGAATTCCGGAAGCTCAACCAAATGACGTTTAGCTCAATCAACTGATAAACACATTATTCAGAAAAAGCATCGTTTGGAAATAACTCTAATAATACAAAGAAGAAGCAGAATCTGAAAAAAAACTCTTGAATCTGGTAACTTAGAATCCAGTGCTACTTAAACATAAATAAGAAACAACAACGGACTTGTTAAATCCGGTTTTTGAACAAACTAAATCAAATCAAATAAAATAATTTTGGCAGTGGCTATTTTGTGGGATTATTGTACCGGCTCCTGCAAAATAGCCACGCCATTGGCGCTTTTATGCCGACTGCGGCAAAATAGCCTTCTTGGCGATATTATGCCGGCTGCGTCAAAATAGCGATTTATTTGGATTTTTATTATTTTGACAGTTAAGTTAAGTCTTCTCTAAAACATTAATACAAATGAATATTAAAATGGCAGTGGCTATTTTGCCGGAACAGAGATAAGTGACTGTGGGCACTGAGTTTGCTAAGAATTAGACAAAACTGATTAAATAATAGTTATTATCGCTAGCAATGTAGAATGATATGGAAAATTATCGCTAGCAACTAAGGTGCCCGTTGTCAATGATTGCAATTATTTTAACAAACGGCATTGTCATATGTAACAAAAACACGTAGTAGACATGGCCGTACTTGTACATCCCAACAACAAAAAGACACTAAGTTCTGATCATCTTGAGGACTAAAAACCCTTAAAAGTTATACCAAATACACCTATTTAAAGTAATCTATTCTTGAGGTAGAAAAGCCTTCTTTTTTCAAAAACGTGAAGTGTTGTAAGCAATTGATTTATAATTATGACCATATCAATAATAATTCATGTCAACGCAGAAGTAAAATACGTTTCACATATGAATCAAAAAGCTCTGAAACAAAAATAATTTTCAAAAACAAATTATATTTAATAGATGCATGTTTATTGATTCACCCACTTTTGTTTATAAATCTCCTAACAAATTTTACGTATTTATACTTCTTATCGTTCGCCTTTACACTTGAATACCAGTCTCTTCAACAAATGTGGTGGTCTTCTGTAAGGCATTTAGTGGTCTCTCTGAGTGGTGTTTCTGAGTGCCATATCTTGTCTCTCAATGCCTGATGGATCTTGCATGACTGTAAGAGGTGTGGTATATCCTACTCTACTTCTCCACAAGGACACCAAAGGTGGTAGTTTGTTCAGATTTTGTTAGCTGACGATAACTGTCTTGATGCTGTGGAGTGTTGAATAAAGATTTGATGATAGCCTTAATCTCTGTGTAGCAGACTGGATTTTCTTCCTGTTGTTGTTCAGCACCATACTCTGCTAATTTATCGACTTGTTCGTTACCCCAAACTCCACAGTGTGAAGGGATCCACTGAAGTACTTTTGTCAGATTTTTTATGTTGTATAAAGCTTGTTGGAGTTGAGGTAGCTTGTAGTTCTTCTAAGCTTGTAGCACAGAAAGGGCATCAGTCAGTTGTGTTATCGATTTTGTTTTTGATGGAGTGTGCAGCATGAGTATATGCTTCTTCTTCAGCTTTGTAGTTTGAACAATGTAGGCCTGCTGGTATTGCCTATGATTGTTGATCTCCGTTGGGCAACTTAATGTATATGCCAGCCCTTCTTTTGCTGTAGCATTTGTGGCTGACCCATCAGTACATACTCTTACCCAGGTTTCTGAAGGGTAATCTTCTTCAAGCATACTCATTGTTTGTGTTTTCTTAACATTGCTAGTCTATTCATCTTTGGTGGTAATGAGAGGAACTGAGGTCTGGATGTTGACATTTTAAAGTTAATCTTCACATGGGTTGTTATTCATTGTGAAATCTATAGGTTCAATATATTTAGGTAGAGCTTCCTGGTGTTTTCCTCGTAAGGCTCTTGTCTCTAATGTAAAGCTTGATCTTTTGATTCTGCTTGAGGAGAGTTGGTTTAGTCTGGTATTCATTGGGTGGTCTTGTGAGCACTGATGTCAGTCTGCATGATCTCATGTGCTGGTGTTTTCTGTCTTACTTCTTTATTACGTAAAGCTGGGATGTTGTTATTGCTTTCTTCTTCATAACCTTTTGCAAATGCATTTGCAGCAGCTTTTCCTGTAGTTGTTTTTCCTTCAACTTCAGAGTTATCTTTTTGCCTATACTTTTAGGCCATCTAGGGGAAGAAAACTCTGCATCATAACCTCCGCTGCCTTGCGGCCACACCTTTATGCCAGAGAAAGGCTTCAGGAAACAACCTCTAGAAAAATCAAGATAAGGAATCTGCAACATCCTTCCTGTACTTCCGGGACCAGAACAATTGTTCCGAAGTAAAGGGTGAGGCAACCCTTTCAGAAAACATAGAGTGCTGAAGACGGCGGTGTTGGGCTATACAGCGCACAATTAAAAGACCACAACACCACGCACAAACAGCATTTATGACACTTACGTATCTATACCACATTGGATTTAAATTTTTGTTTTAAGCTTTATAATGGAAAGAAAATACAAAAAAAAAAGGCAATCGACGCGCAAAATCAATAATTTCATTTTCATTTTTGAACACTGCTGGTGGATTGGTAGTCAGCGATGATGTTTATTATCTTAATAGTCAGAGCTTGGGCAACTGTAGTTACGTTTATGGTCGATCTTATGTGCTATTATTCACATGCTCACCTGTTTTGAAAGAACATCAATCAGTGTAATTTCAGAATGGAAAATACGATGAATGCATCCCCCCCCCCCCGATTTTCAGGTGTGTTTTAACTAGCCAAAGTTGTATGCTAATTTTTTATCAAACTCTTTGACATAGTCCATTTACCATAACTTTACCTAATGTCTAAAGCTTGAACGTGATTTCTTACTTTTCTGTTTCACTTATTGGTTTTGAGTAGCATTCAATGTAATTTTATGGAATCGACGTCAAGGCAATGGCACACACGTAAATTTATGATCGGTTTAAACTCCAAGCAAACTGATGATCTCTGGCTAAGACTTTCAACTTTTAAAAGACGTATAACCAGCACGTGATATACCGTCGTACACAGATAATTTCAACCTATTTCTATCGATTTAAGCAGTACAAAGCTTTTCACAGTCACACCACTCAATTCTAAACTTCATTACAAGCACTGAACACATTATGAATAAAGTCTTGAATAATAGGTCCTATCAAATAAAAAATCTATTGAAGTTATCCGTAATAAGAGGAAGAATAAATATCAAATGTGATCGTTTTAGAAGGTAATCATTCAACTGCGGAAATGGTTTTTATTTAATAAACTATAACGTTTTTAAGGGCATACGATACAGTTTTGAACCTGTATTTACAAGTTGATGAAAATTTGCATGTAGGCTATTTTTGACCTCATTAAATCAAATATGTAATAAAAAATATACCTTCATGTGCTACTTTTTGAGTAAAATGAGGTCGAAATTTTGTATATTTGCTCAAAATTCAGATTTGTGTCCGTATTTTCCGTTTCGAAAGAAAGACATAACTTTTTTGTTTTAAAAGATAAACACAAAATGGTTTTTGTTAAATAATCGGTTATTTCTGTATTTTATAAGTATCATTAAAGATTATGCAATTTTTATTCCGAAATAACTCTATATTTATCAAATGTTCATGAATAGAGGAAAAAACGTCATTTTTTGCTGCATGTTTATCAAAATTAAAAAAATTGCGCTATTTACAGTTTTATAAAATTTGGGTCACATAATCTCCTTGCAAAATGAAAAAATTGCTGTTTTAAAAAATAGGGGTCCATGCACTCGTTTTCAAATTAAATCAGTTTGAATGATAAAAATCAGTCGAAAAATGCATCTTTTCCCGATATGTCAGAGTTTGACGTCGCGAAAATAACATTTTACGTTAGCAACGTCATTACATTCCCTATAACTGTATCGTATGCCCTTAAGTCGGACAACAAACCTACTTTTCCTGTATATACATTGAAAGAATACATCACGGACCTTTGACTGGGTAACATAGTTAATACGGAAACATAAGCATGAACATCCGTGCTAAAATATTGTATTATTTAAAATTTCGTAATATAATATCATTAAACTAATAAAGTAAGTTTACACACAAAAGACATAACATAAAACCTAAATAATCGTATTCAATGGGTGTTTCTAAATTTTTCTTCCTCATGTATTTAGCTTTGATGTTACATTTGTTATTCTCATCGGATTTTGTCTAATGCTTAATTCGTTTTTGTGTGTGTGTGTTACATTTTAATGTTGTGTCGTTGTTCTCCTCTTATATTTAATGCGTTTCCCTCAGTTTTAGTTTGTAACCCGGATTTGTTTTTTTCTTTGAGTTTCGAACAGCGGTAAACTACTGTTGCCTTTATTTATATTGCTGTATTTACTGCAAATCTTATAATCAAAATACGCGCAGAGACTATTTATTAAGAAAAAAAATGAGTTCAACAGAGTAAGCGAAACTGGCTTATGGTTATCATTCAAAGTAATAGATCGTAAATCAAAAAATGGCTTTAATGGAATATTTTCAAAAGTGATATATGATGGTCCATTTCTTTTGTCGCGTTTTAGTTTTAGTATTACCAACAACTGCAACAAGCTTACATGTCATGTTATTGACAGAATAATAATTCCAATAAACTAAGATTAATAAGATTAGTATGTGGGTTAAACGTCAATGTGAGAAACTCAACGACAAAAATAAGCAAGACATATAAATGAATGCTTATGTCAATAGCCATTTGTTTTTTTATATGCAGTACTTGCATTTATATTATATTGCTAAATAGGCAGATGTGCATCGATATTTACAACAGCAATCACCAACAAAAAGTAAAGTAAAGCACAGCTGAAGTGCACTTTTTGGCAGAGTCGAAAGTCCAGTGGGTCAAAAGCCACGATGTTCTCAGTTTAGGTTGCAGTCTTGTAATTGACTGCTCCATAGGCTTACACTCTAAACAGCTGATCTTTGAAAATAAAAAAATAAGAAATGCTTCGTAGAAAAAATAATATTATTTTCAAACTGGAGTTGCAGTACAAGACTGATACATTTAGAGATTCACTAGGTTCATGAAAGTCATGAACAAGCAGTGTCGGACTAATGAGGGTGGTCAGATCGAAGTTGTAATTTCCAAGTTTAATGTTGATAATTTCAAGATTCATGTTGATTTGGAAATCCCTTAAGATTAAAGTTAAAAATTCCAAGATTAAGTTGGAAATTACATAGTTTAAGTTGATTATTCAAAGATTAATGTTTGATCATTCCAAGATTAAAGTTGAAATTTTCAAACTTAAAATTGATAATTCCAAGAGAAGTGTTGATAATTCCTGATAATTCTAAGATTTGAGTTGATAATTTCAAGATAAAGTTGACAATTCCAAGATTAAAGATGATAACTTCAAGATTAACGTGGACAATTTGAAAAAGATAAGATAAAAAAGGATGGCCATAATACGCTTCCGTAGATACTAGTCTATTTAAATTTTCAAATAATTTCAATGGAAGCAATACAAGGTTTGTCATAAACATCCAATTCTCCAAATATCAAGAGATGACATTAAGATTATAAACACTACCGAATGTGGTTTCTAATGAGGAACCTACACTTGAAAACCAGTCCAAAATGAGTGAGGAAAATTCTAGTTTTTTTTATAACGGATTCCACTTGTTTTACTTGCTAATAAAAAATGAATAAACACAGCAGCGAGGTGAACTTTGTTATTCTATAGTTAACATGTTGTAATGAAATGTTACATTATTTATTTATGTATTTCGCTGTCGTGTGTCTTCTTGCGTTTATCTGTTACAGTACTGTAATTCTGTCACGTAATGTTCTCATTTTATAGGTAGTTTTAACACTGCAATATAATCGAGAGGTTTGGCTGGTCATAAACGAGGTTCAACCCACCATTTTTCTTGAAATATCCTGTACCAAGACAGAAATATGGCAGTTAATACCAAATAGTCCGTTTCAATGTAGTTTTTGTTTGTTTCAGAACAATGTTTCTATTATTCCACTGTTTTTCTCTTATAGTTGATGCATTTCACTCGGCTTTGGTTTGTGACCTGGATTTGTTTTCGCTTAATCGATTTATGACTATTGAACAGCGGTGTATACTACTGTTGTCTTTATTTCTATTCGATGAAATTATTGGTATGATTACTACACCCTGGTTTTAGTGCAATCAAAACTACATGTCATAATACTGTAGTAAGAAGAGGTCCACATATTATTGTAACCAATGTATGAGTAATGGCACGAGAAAGACAAATAAAGCTTCAAACGTTTGTTTTTAATCGAATTAACTCCTAATCCAAATTAATATGTGATATCACTCACATCTTTATTTGTTAGGTCCCTAATTTGACTTACGAATACATACAGAGTCTGGCTTACCTGTATCTGATCCATATCTTTAACTCATTGACAAACTCTGAAAAGTCTTATAATTGTGACTACATGATCTGTTATGTATACACACAGCGAAAGCAGTAGATGTTAAATGATAACAATTGTGTAGGTGATCTTTCAACCGCGGAAATTGTGATTTATGTTTTTAGAATAAAACGGGTTTTTTAGACGGGAAAAGGAACATATACTTTTCAAATATGTATATATCGATAGAAAGACGGAACTTAAACTGGCCTATACGGAAACCTAAACCATAACATCCCGTGATCATCCGTTACAACAGCCTGTACTTTTTTAAAACCTTCTAGTGGAATGCGTTTTCTTAAAATATTTTTTTTCTCACTTTTTTGGTCTTTTGGAAAATGTTATTTGTGCTGTTTTTAGACCCCTCTACCAAAACATTTTTTTTGCATGTACACGTATAAAAATTGGGGTGTTAATTCAACACAATCATAGTTTTGAACGCAGTTATCAATTTAGACTTGAATATATATATATTGTTTATGACAAGGCAACTATTGACACAGAACAAATGAAAATCTGATGTCTTGTCGAATCGTTCCTTGCTTACATTATTTTTCTGCTTTGTTGCTTAATGTTTTGTCTGACAAGTTGCTCTCATATACATAGCTAATTTGGAAAGACGGGTATCGCAAGTATTTTGTAGTTGGTCCTAATGGTGGTCACCACTCTTTTAGGAACGAATTAAACAGTGACAAGTAAAAAACTTATATGGTTTCCCAGATCGCAGGGATATTAAAATGATAGATCCACATAATTTTGAATATTAATTTAATATATAAAAATCAAATGAAAGATAGACTTAAACGCGAATAAATGAAAGGATCTTAGATTGTTTACAAGGATGCACCTCAGCGTACAATAACATATATAAACCTCCGACTGTTAGAGAGATCGAGACTATGTACGTTAAGTTGTAACTGAAGTTTTTTCTATGTATATGAACTCATTATACCAAGATTGATATTTTGTACGTCAGACGCAAGTTTCGCCTGCAAAATACTCACCAGCGAAGCTCCAACCAAAAACATTTACAAGGTCAAATAAAGTACGAAGGTAAACAACATTGAAGACCAAAAAGTTCCTTTAAGTTTTATCAAATACAGCAAGGAAATCTATTCCTTGGGTAGAAATTCAAATTTCAGATTTAATGATTCTTTATGACCCATCGATATAATACAAACACTTTTGATACATCAAAGCTGTTTCACACATATTTTCTATTTCAAATTTGTTCTTAAACTAAAGACTATGGTCAAGATTTTTTTTTAAATATTCATTTCCAAAATTGTCATTTAGTGTTGGTGATTTATAATTCATCTTGGACAGTGATGAAACTATTGATTGAACAAGTAATGTTGAAATAATGTTTAATCATTCAGAAAATAAGTAAAGTAGCACTCATACAGTGATATACTTATGATTAATGAATTAAATTGTGTCCATCCGGTAAAGTATCCCTTTATATTTAGACGACATCATTTGACTGATGTTAAGAAAAGCCAAATGAAGCTACTATGACATTTATATATATTTTGAATGTAAGAATACAAAATTTCTTTATAAATACGAGAACTTTCCCATAATTAACATAGCCTGGTATTTTGGCCCAATCTCTGCGTTGCGAGCAATAAGCCAAGACACGAACAATTTTATACTTAAACTTCCAGATTGACGCTGAAGGCAGTATTTGTATACAAATGTTATGTTCCTTACAAGTATAACTGAAATATGAAGGCGTTATAGTTATAGTATATGTATTATAATTATGTCATATAATATAACCAGTAAACACAATTGAAAATAAAAAATACTAAAGGGAACGCAACTCTCGATATTTTGTCAACTGTCCTTGCTGTTTCCCTTTTCAGCTGATCATATGAACGTTCACTTTGTTTTTCGGTCTGAAATCCATGCTACAAAAAAAAAAAAAAAAAAATCATCAATATAAAAATTAATGACACATGGAAGACAAAGGTGGGTATCATTTTTGATTTACGACATGAAAGTCTGAGAGAATAAGTTATTAATACCATTGTATCAGTTTCTGTTCAACAATAGTGATTTTATACAAAACTTCTGGATGGCCTTCATATGGTTTCAATAACATCTCTGGAAAATATGAAATGAACAATCCACCAACATATACATGTGATATAGATTCTAGATGTTTAAACCATATTACCAAAAATAGTATCTGTGATTTTTATTTTTAGTACTTTTCATTATCCATCCCTTGTAGGCTAATGTATCATATATTACATCAGGAAATATCTTTATCAGTCCTTATATTTTAAAACTATAATAAATCACTTTTTTTTGGCTTTTCGAATTTGCTTTAAAAGTGAACGACAACATCATAAATATAGAAACAATAGGTTTATAGTACTTCGGCCTTGAATATGATAGAAAAGACATGTATTACCTAATTGCGCATCTAGTGCATTGAAATTGGTATCGCTAATGTTACATACCTTCATGTGTTTGTTGTTGTTACAGATTTCGATATCGCTAGACGATGTTCCAGATTTTCTCCTTTGATGCACTCTAACTGACACGCAAACATATGCATACTCCATAACGGCACAAAACACAAGGATCAAACACACAGAATTCCAAATATCAATAGCCCGTATGTAGGACACACGCTGAGCCATCGAGACACTCATATTACCGTTTGAAGAAATAGTAAGGACTGTAAGTATACCGAGGGAGATTCTTGCTGGTATTGCATCTACGTCCAACCAAAAGGATAACCAGGAAAGCATGACAACAAGAACAGATGGCGCATATATCTGAATTAGATAAAACTCATATCGCCTTATAAAAAGCAAGGTAACACCAAGACTACTGTAGGTACCTAAAAAATAAAGGTAAAAATAACATGGAATTCTAAAACAGTAATTATTTCCTCCAATAGTGTTCTCAAGTACATGTTTATTTCTTGTAGGAACTTGACTATTGATGTCCTTAAACAACAAGACTGCACAGTCACGCAGCTTGTGTATCTTAATAACGTTGTAATTCATCAACTTCCTTAAAGGAGATAGATTATACTATTCTTCGAATTAAAATAAGTAAATATAAAAAGAAGATTTGATATGATTGCCAATGAGACAACTATCCAAAAAGACCAAAATGACACAGACATTAACAACTATAGGTCACCGTACGGCCTTCAACAATGAGCAAAGCCCATACAGCATAGTGAGCTATAAAAGGCCCCGATAAGACAATGTAAAACAATTCAAAAGCTTTTTATGTCGGTTTTGCAGTTAACCTGCATGTGCTTGATATGCAGAAAAAGAAAAGAAGATGTTTATGTTTTTATTAGATTCATAAGGAACTAAGAGCAAATACAGGAGGTCGTTGGTTCGAACCTCGGTCTGGTCAAGCCAAAGACATTAAAATTGGTATTTGCAGCTTCTCCGCTAAGCACGTGGCTTTAAGGAGCAATATTATTTTTCAAAGAATTGTTACTTGTCTTACTGTGAACCATCACGTTAAATATTGCTCGGCGTGATTGTTGGTCTAGTACAAAGTAGGGTACTTTTCGAGTTTTAAATATCCCCTTGGTATAGTCCTCATCTAATGAAATGGATTTATGAAAATTGAACACCGGTTATATACTATTGACATATACCACTGAGAAACAATCATTGACATTTGGTATTGTCATATATTTGATTGTTAATATTGTGTTAATATTGTTCTTATTTTTCTGTATGAAGATGTCATTTTGTAGTGCACCCGTATAATGACCAACGTTAATAGTAATTCAGATAAGAATTGAATGCTTCATTTTATTTTTTTTTTATTTAAGGAATGACTGTTATATTTTTTCTGTCTATGAAGAAATAACATTAAAATTTGATGCACAATGAATAACGCGCATAGCGGGTTATTTAACATTGTGCACCACATTTTTTATGTTATTTCGAATAGACCGAAAAAATACCACAGTCATTTCTTATGATTTAATTCTAAATTCCATTTTAAACCGTAGAAAACCATGAAAAAACGTTGATGGTCTCATGACTAGATCATGTCTATGGGCTGATAACAAAATAACGTCAGCCAATCAGATGACGCGTTACATCTAAAATTAAATTATTTGGATATGAAGGTTTATTTTAGAATGACGAGTAAGCGTTGTTATCCAATCAAAATAACGGATTATTCTGAAACATTTTGTATATAGATTAGACCGTTGGATTTCCCGTTTGAATGGTTTTACACTAGTAATTTTGGGGCCCTTTATAGCTTGTTGTTCGGTGTGAGCCAAGGCTCCGTGTTGAAGACCGTACATTGACCTATAATGGATTACTTTTATAAATTGTTATTTGGATGGAGAGTTGTCTTATTGGCACTAACATCACATCTTCCTATATCTATGTTATGTAACTTTTACCTGTTGAATATGTCAGATTGCGTGTATAAGACTGTGTCTCTCCTAATTCGAATTGACTATGCTTTACACCATCACGAAAAGCTGCAGCTGGTTCTGTCCATTGGAAAGAGATGATAGAGTTAGTGAAACCATCTGTAAAAAATCAATGGTAAATGATTATAGGGAATCTACACATCAGTTTTATGTATTTTACTTTATATACGTTTTTATAGTTCGGCTTTTAAAATTGTGTGATACATCGACTTACAATACAAATGTGAGCACAAAACAGCTTCAATCCAATATAGTCGTATTGCTTATATCTAAAAGGATAACTTGTACTGATTGAAAACTAAACAATTTAAATTGGTAAAGTTGTATGAATCTTCTCTGTGTATTTGTTTTCCACTTAAGGAACAAATTAAAATAAAAAAGGAAAGAACCAAGATTAAATTAAGAAATTGTATACTCTAAACCACAGAACAATTTCCGTGTTCGAATTTATTATGATTCACTCATAAAAGTAAACACGTGCTGAAATAATGTTGTCATCTCTCAGTATACATTTGAAATTGTTACAGTTATAACCAAAACCAAATTGCAAAATCCAAATATGTGCAGTTACAGTGTGTAGTTTAATGCTTCAGTTGATATTGAATTCGCATTTTGTTAGGTTAGCCGGTTTAACCTTCGAAACTGACGAAAAACCAGGTTTGATAGCACTAACAGAAATGACACGGTACATGAAGACAGCAAAATAGTACCACTAAAAATAAAAAGAAAAGATTGTATCCAAATTTGAGTCTTTATAGTTAAGTACTATAAAACGGAGCGTTTTTTATTTTTTTAGATGAAAGGAAGAAGACTTTTTTTAAGGACTTGTATCTTTTCAAATGACGAGACTGTCGAACAAAGTGAGAGGTTTAGCGCTATTAAACCAGGTTTAATCATTTGAAAATGCCTGTACCAAGTCAGGAATATGACAGTTGTTGTTCATTCGTTTTTGATGGGTTTTGTCATTTGATATAACCATGTTATTAGGGACTTTCCGACTGGATTTTCCTCTGAGTTTAGTATTTTTGTGATTTTACTTTTTTTTTCAAATGAAGAAAAGAAAGATAAGGCGAATATACTACTTACAACTTTCTAACTCAATAGGACAACGTTGTTCATCAAATGGAAATTTTGTTAAGTCCATAAAACACGTGAATTTCCCAGTCACCCTAAAATATAAAAAAAACGTTATATTATTGAAATATTTTTTTTAATACTGGAAACATTAATTTTAAATGAAACAAAGCGTACGTTTATAGAAATATTGTTTAATTGATAGATTTATAAACTTTAAAACATAGTCTACTTTCCATTTCCTCGTTTTCAGTTGCATTTTTTTGCATTTGTCGTACTTATATAAAAAGACTCTAGACCTTTCATTTTTAAAGACTTTATAGCTTTTCATTATGTTGCAGTATTTACGCTCCTGATAGAGATTAAAGTTTCGATTGAAGGTATTTTTCTTCAAATTGTTTCATCAAGATTAAAATATTATCCGGACTGCTAATAATGATACTGTGGATATAAGGACAATTTGTACTTTATAACAGATATGTGATAGCATAATCGATCTATACAGTAAAAGGCTAAAGTAGTCTAGGCACAGAACAAACAAAAAATGGGAAAGGGAGCTGTTATGAACACAAATTAAGTCTAAGTAACTTCTGGTTAAGTGAGATCAGGTGCTTGGAGAGAGTTCGTCTCTTTATAAAGTTATAAGAAAATGAGATGTGATTGTAAATGCATGTGTTTTCCGTTATATGATCGCGTCGGAAAATATCTACCAAATCTGTATGTAAATTATGTAATTTAATGAATCAACAAATCCTTGATTTAACGCTTATTTCATGTTATAGCTAGTTTACTACTCTTAAAAAAGGTGACGGATAAAAAATATTCACAATGCACACATCACTCCTTTAAGGTTAAGTTCTTATCTTATAATGTTTTTAAAATGATAAATTTATTTCGATCTGAGCGTCACTGATGAGTCTTATATAGACGAAACGCGTGTCTGGCGTATTAAATTATAATCTTGGTCCCTTTGATAACTACCTACTGACCTTATACTATAGACGACCTTCCCATTTGGATAAATAATCATCAATCTATTAGGACGTGTAAGTTCATGGAAATAGGTATGTGTATCACTTGTAAAAGCCAGATCTGGTACCCAGATTTCTTTTGTGATTTCATTATCCAGTGATATGTTCGACAAATTTTCTTTGGTATCAAATTGAAGTCGACGATCAACCCATTCTTGTCTCAGAAACATGCTGATCGAAAACGTCTAAAGCATATAATTATAATTTACTGTATGAAGTCCTCAGTAATGCATTATAAATCCATATTATTGAAGAAATATTAAGATTTATTACATTCAGTTACAAGAAGTATATTTGAAATTGAATTAAAAGCATACCTTTTCTCATTATTTGTTACATGTGATGGATAAAATATTTTTCAAAGGCAACAATTTCGAACAGGTAAAATTTTCTGTCATATTCTATCTGATAATTATAGATTAGATCCTAATATCTGATTTGCCGATTTGGAAGTATAGAATTCAATAAGATTATTTAAAAATTGACAACATAATTTACCAAAAAAAATGCTAACTGTTAAGAATGCAATATCAAATGTATATAACGCAGTATTTTGAATTGTTGATTTCGTAGAGTTAAACAAGAGTCATTTACCAATTCTCTATCCTTTTATGCATAATTAATGAATAGGAATATGAATTGTAGCTAAACGTTGGTGAGGATATTTTTACCATCCCGGAGTACACAAGTTCAGTACTGGTCCTGCTATTTGCTAATTTTCTCAGTATTGGTTTGTGGAATATTGTTTGCCTTGATCATTAGTATATCATGGAGTTTACCCGATTTGTATATTTGATCGCCCCCTAAAAGCTTCTCCGTTACAAGCGTAGTAGAGGGTGGTTATGTGTTTTGATTTTTGCATCGGTCGTTAGTTAATATGTCTGTAGCAAATGATTATTATTACGTGAACTTGTAACCATAATTTCCAAGTAATAATTTTGGAGAAAGTTAACAAGGTTCACTTTAACATAGCAACGTGCACATATTCTTTTTTCAGTGTCATTTTACAACGGGAATTTATACGCTGAGATTATATAAGTTGCATTTAAAACTACGGCACAGACTTTGTTAGCGTTATACGTTTGCGCCAAATGATCGTTCAATGGGTCTTTAATGTTACATTTGCGGATACAGATTGCATATCATACAAGCGCCAAAAATGAAACAATTGATTTGCGGCAATAAATATAATAGACACATTAATATGGGCGCATGAATTTATAACGAGTTGTTTTTATGTTATAAGACACACAAACAAGTTTTGTAGTCGAATACATCATTTCCCCCGTCCTTATCTGGACTGGGGACCACCATATAATAGGACGGGTAGTTCATGTCATTCTAATTAAAATGTTATTTTATTCATGCTCTTTGACATAAAACATGTATGTCTAAAAAAAAAACATTAAAAAGAAATCAGTATAAATATAACGCTCATTCTTATAGTAAAGTTAATTTTTTTTCTGTTCACACATATTCCGCATATCGCAATCATTTTTGCCATTTTCTTTTATAAAAAGTAAAATCAGAAAAATACTGAACTCCGAAGAAAAATCTAAACGGAAAGGATTGCTTAAACTTATAATCCTCTACTGTGCTAATCATTTTTTTTTTCAACAGGAACTTCTATCCCAATCAATAGAACATTTATAACTTGAGATGGTAGGAAATTTCAAAGTGTATGAACACGTTGTGTGAAGGAAAATTACTTACCTGTAACATATCATTAAGAAGTGAAGTGGAAAATCAAGGAAATACACAAACACTAATGGAAACGAATGAACTCCCAAATAAGTGATACTTTGGTATAGACAGATTACGCGATATACTATGTATTCATCACCCGGATCAACATTGTGTCTATATCTGTCTGTTTACTTTAATATTTCTGAACTTCCAATTTTAATGTACAGATAGTCTAGAGGAATTTGCAATTTTGGTCATCATTTTTTTATAAGTGAAAAAAAGAAGTGTAAAACGTAATTGTTTCGCAAAATATTTAGATCAAATGGATCAAACTTCAGCTGAAGACAGACATAAACCGTGAAAGTGGGGTAAAAGTATAACCCAGAATTGATCTAATGAAAGAAAACCACAACCATTGAGTACCACTAATGTGTTTCGTAACTATGTAGTTATGTACTTTTTTTTATTATAAAAAAAAAAAATGGTATGTTTAAAAATTATATTAATTCCATTACCATTTCAGATGCATCGATCTCAAATACACTCAACACGTACATCTGTACTTTAACTTTAACTGGAATTACTGAAAAATTGATAAATAGATAAAGCAAATAAAATAATATTCATATTTTCATAAATTGGTCACAATATGTTCCTCGACAAAACGAAAACGTTGTAAAAAAGTGTTATTGAATCCTGCTAAATTGCAAATGGTATGTAACAATGTTCAGATATACAAAGGGTCTGACTCTAACAAAGTAATTGACTCACAGTCCACATTCGAAGTCTGTCTGCTTATTGTAGTTTTAAGTATTGTGTATGAGTTTTTATAAAACTAAAATGAGGGGAACTGTGTACTATTATTTGTCTGTTCGTGTTTTTTATTTTTCGCCTTGGCGTTGTCAGTTTATTTTCGATCTATAATATAAAAAAGAAGATGTGGTATGATTGCCCATGAGACAACTGTCCACCAGAGACCAAAATTACACGGACATTAACAACTATAGGTCACCGTACAGCCTTCAACAATGAGCAAAGCCCATACCGCATAGTCGGCTATAAAAGGCCCCGATAAGACAATGTAAAACAATTCAAACGAGAAAACTAACGGCCTTATTTATATAAGAAAATGAACGAAAAACAAATATGTAACACATAAACAAACGACAACCACTGAATTTAAGTTTGACTGTCCCTCTGGTATTTTTCGCCCCCTCTTTTAAGTTTGCGGAAACGAAAATAAGACGGACGGATTGTTTTACAAATTAATAGTACTTACCGTCGTTGTAATGAGGTGGAAATCTTTTATCATATGTAGATAACATTTCTTCTATTATGGATTGTCTGAATAAAAAGGAAAATTGTTCTATCGGGAAACCAATTAAGAAACGGTACTACAGTAAAATGAATGAAACTTTTATAAGGGAGAGAATGGTTTTTGATTTTAAAAATGAAAGTTTTTGTATGTTCAGTTCACATGAATCCTTAAACACATTGGTAAGCAGAGGTGCATTATTTGACTGAATTTTATAGGAATTATTTCAAATTGTTGATATCAAAAACTCTAACATTATTTACCTCAACATTCCATTTTTGTTCTGTTGTACTGTTGCACTATGGTTGCTTTAAAAAAAAAACCAACGTATTAAAGTAGTTTAGGATTATAAACACATGACAGCAACGTTCAAAATATACTTTATTTAATACTTAATAATCATCATATGATAGTAAAAAATATAATACAAATGCCGTATTCCAATGTAATTACAAAATGGGAGAAGTCAATAAAAACTGGAAAACATCAACCCTATCAAACAAAGGACCTGATTGAAAACATCAGTTTCATATCGGACTTGGTACAGAAATTTTCCAAAGAAAAATGTTGGTTAAACCTAGCTTTAAAGCTAGATAAACCTCTCACGTGTATGGCAATTATCTAAAATAATATATAAAAAAAATTGACGAGCAACACAAACAGACATACTATGTAGGTATGTGCCTGTCCCAAGTCAGGAGCCTGTAAATCAGTGGTTATGGTTTGCTTATGTCTTACATATTTGTTTTAGTTTATTTTTTTGTACATAGATAAGGCCGTTAGTTTTCTCGTTTGAATTGTTTTACATTGTCTTATCGGGGCCTTTTATAGCTGACTATGCGGTATGGGCTTTGCTCATTGTTGAAGGCCGTACGGTTATCTATAGTTGTCAATGTCTGTGTCATTTTGGTATATTGTGGAGAGTTGTCTCATTGCTAAACATACCACATCTTCTTTTTTTTTTTTTTTTTTTTAATATAATAGGTTTATGTGACAATAATTGGAATCAAGACTAGTATTTTAAAAGTAATCATCTCATAATTGTTTTTGCTTTCTGAAATAACAATTACAGTTATCGTTTATAAGACAACGATAGGTCTTGCGCATATTGTGGTATTCTTTAAGATTTATAGATTTGAACCAATGATTGTATTTATTCGAATAACAATGCCGAAGTGATGACTGAAAGAACATATATATAGGTAAAATACAATGCAATTACATTAAAAAATAATTCACTATTCTATTTTCAATTACTCAATAGTTTGAAATTGTTTTTGAATAAATTAGCAACTAAAAGCTTACTCATAATTTGCTACTGGTTTAACATTCTGTATACAATTCCAAAGTACAAAAATGATAACCACAGAACGAAAATGTCTCATTGTTAACAAAGATTGATGGCATATGTATACCCTATATAAGGGTCGGTTTCATATGAACTAAAATTGAAGTCAATACTATTTTAATCGAATATGAACGAAACAAAAGAAACGACATACGAGTGTATCTCCTATTATGTCTTCCATTATCATTCTTTTCTCATTAATCGATTTTATTTCAAAAACTGAATTAGCTAACATTGGGAAGCTCCAATGTCATTGTTTGACCTATGTAGGTAAATACATCTATATCAATAAAATTGATTAAAGGTGAAGTCGTCACGTATGTTTGTTTTGACACATTTAGTTAAGTTACACTCTAATGGTTTAGTTTAAACATATTTTATTTGTTTAACTATGCAAAAGGGATGAGATACAAGTTAATTCAATGGTTCTATTCATCTGAGATGAAATTGGCACAAATCAGAGGTAATCAATGAGACGAATGGTAAATGTTTCAAATACACATAAATATGACAAATAGTTATCAAAGGTACCATGATTATAATTAAGTATGTTTATTTTAGACTTTTAAAAGTTTGGATAAATGTTTTACTTTGTTATAAATCAAATATGAGAATTTGATAAAAATCGGTGAACATCAATTTGACAGCTAGTGCCCCCTTAAAAAATAAAGACCGAGCAACTCGAATTCCACCATAAACCGATGGTGATCTCAGGTGCTCCAGTAAGGGAAGAAGATCGCCCTTTTTATCTATAATTATGCAGGACGAGAATATACTGTTTGTAAATTTAGTATGTAGATCTTGCAAAGTGAAGGACAGTACATTAAGAGTGTCAAAAGTATAAGAAGGCACAAAGAAAAGTGACCGCTGAAATACGAAGCATCTCAAATTCTTACGAAGAGCACATCCGGTATAGATTACCTAAGCTGTATTTGGCACAATTTTTTGGAATTGTGGGTTCTCAACGATCTTCAACTTTGTACGTGTTTGGCTTTATAACTATTTTGATCTGAGCGTCACTGTTGAGTCTTATGTAGTCGAAACGCGCGTCTGGCGTATTACATCATAATCATTAAGTAAAGTATAGTTAACAAATGATCAAACTGTGAAGATTCATACTTATAATAATTTAAGATAGACCAGGTTAGGGGGAGGGTTGGGATCCCACTAACATGTTTAACCCCGCCACATTATTTATGTAAGTGCCTGTCTCAAGTCAGGAGCCTGTAATTCAGTGGTTGTCGTTTGTTTATGTGTTACATATTTGTTTTTCGTTCATTTTTTACATAAATAAGGCTGTTAGTTTTCTCGTTTGAATTGTTTTACATTGTCTTATCGGGGCCTATTATAGCTGACTATGCGGTATGGGCTTTGCTCATTGTTGAAGGCCGTACGGTGATCTATAGTTGTCAATGTCTGTGTCATTTTAGTTTTTTGTGGATAGTTGTCTCATTGGCAATCATACCACATCTTCTTTTTTATATATTGGTATTCGTCTACACAAGACTTTCACATGGCACTCAAATCAACAGTTGGAAGGTAAAATAAAAAACGAGGTCGAAAAACATTAAAAATTTAAGGATTGTTAAAAAAATACGGCTGAGGCAATATGTGCGTGGGGACAGAACAACCTTGAAATGTCGTATTATTTTAAAACAAATTAGTTGTAAAGGAATCTACTGCAGGCATATATTACATTAGTTCTGTTTAGCATAATATACGGAATTTTGTGGCCGCAATGCCCTTCAACTTCGTATTTTATCTGGCTTTATTGTGTTAATATAATACACAATAAATGATTAATCATAAATAAGCGATTTTTCTCCTTCACCAATTGACTCTATTTAATGTCCCTCCCAATTAATTCTACTTAGCCTTTTATTCTTCAATATTTTATTATTCTATGTTAACGGTATTATATATAACAGCTTTCCAATTTAAGCAGATGTTTAACTTCCTATTTTATTGGCATCTTAATCCCTAGGGCCTTAAATACATATTATTAAGATCCTTGAATCATTATTTGTCTTGAGAACACAATCAAGAACATATTTACTTAAGTTGAATTGAATACGAATATTGCGTCATTTAAAATCGTTTTCAAATCGATTTCCTTTGAATTTTATTGGGAAAGCATACGGGAATTTGTTTATACGCAATAGTTCCTTGTTTAAAACAAAACTACAATCCAAATAGCCACCAGTTGCTAAAGTTTGGCGAACATATAAAGAAGTTCACAAAAAAACCTGAAACTTAGCATTGTTAACCCACCAAACATCTGAGAAGAAAGAAGTTACATTAAAAGATTAAGAAAAGTGAATGTGTGATGTTTTTTGATAGATCAATTACATGCTAGTCTGTATCAAAGGCAATACAGCTTAAATATATAATCCTATTGGAAAACAGTATCTCTGTTTTCATATTTAAGTTTTCCCATTGTCTGATCTACTCCTCTACAACATCATTTAAAGTTTCGATTTGCTTAAATGAATTAAAATATGAATGTGGTTTTTTTTGGGGCGCGGGTTTGCTTGACGCTATTCCTCAGTGGTACGAGCCAGTCAATATTGTATGGTTAAGTTGTGCTTTTCGAATTATATATAACAAGTTCAAGCTTAGAAATTGTATAGAGAACAGCCATAGCCCCAACAAAATATATTAATTTGTGCTTTATCTATTCACTGCCAAAAACTATTTTGTGCTACCTTTTGCCTTAATGTTCTTTTGTATTACCATAATTTACACAAATATAAAAGTTCAATCCTGGTATATATGATGAGTGAATTTGGCTAAAAAATTGGGAAAAATCTAGCTCATGGGATCATTCTTAAGAAGTTACTGTCAAATTCTGTCATCACGGATTTGCTTCTACAGACATATTTAAAAAAACCCATCTAATTTATCTAATGCTGATGAATGTTTGTTGTAATGGCATCAGGCAATATTATAGTTTTAGTGAAATAACAGGGTCAAATAAGTCCTAAATTATGCCTTGTCCTTCCTTATTTCACTGAATTTATTTGTTTTTCACACGAGCATTAATGGTTATTAAAAACACTAACAATTGTAGTAATTCTATATAAAAGCAACTGTCTCTTCATTATAGTGATACCTTTGTCAGTATTATTGTTTATTTTCTATGCCATTACCATTTAATGTATTTTAAATATCTTTGAATTGTCCATTTCATTACTGCAGGGTTTCCGCTGGCGGTCGCCATTTTCGCAATTTGCGAAAAAATAATAATTGTGGCGATTAAAATTCGTCATTGGCGAAAGAATTTGGCGACAGAAATATATATAACGATTTATTTTCAGCCATCTTGTTTATTTACTTTTTTTCGGGTTTCTCGGACTTTAACCGATCTGACAATACTCAGAATTCACCTTGAACTCGTTAAGATTTTGACAGAAAATCAATAATCAGCTGATTGCATTTATAGCTATCGACATCAAAGGACTAATTAATAAAGGTGTTGATTGTATTATATAACAAATTGATATGGTATGGTTAAATGGCGTCCGTTACATGTCACAAACGGGATTTTGCCACTTTGCGACGCACGTGTTGAAGCAAAATGTTGACGCTTCCTCTCGATCCTTCTTTTAATGATAGTCAAGAAAAGAAAACTGTTGTTATGACGAAAAATCTTCAAAAGCAAGAAGGTCTTTGATTTAAAACTTTATCATTTAACTTTGATATAGATAATTGATTTGAGTGGGTACTTTAAAGTCGTTTCAGTGACACCCGTTTTTCAATGTTTCAAGCATTACGATGGTCTAGAAAAGAAAACTGTCGTTATGGAAGAAATCTATTCAAAAGGTTAGGTTGGCATGACAGTAACACTTCAATGTAATGACTACACCTTACACGAGGGATAAATTTCAAGTGGTAAAATGTGTTGTTTTGTTGTAAAAACCACTTCTTGTTTTTGAGGGGGGATGGAAAATTTTAAAAGAAAAATATATTTGTGTTACTTGGCGAAAAAAATAATAAAGTGGCGAAAAATATATTTTTTTGGCGAAAGAAGTGGCGAAAAAAATAATTAACCCAGGGGAAACCCTGATTACTGTATACAAAAATGAAATATTAAAACAATAATAGCAATGTATTATAAAAGGGCGGAAGTTTAACATTATATTTTAATAATAAAGTTATAGATTTTAATATACATGGTAATGTTCTTTAAACATTTTGAATACTACAGTAATAAAACACAGGACTTTTCATTTAAATTTCTTTGATTTGCAAGGTTACAAAATATGTTTTTCACTTCATAATCATCGATGTCCAAGGCATTACAGTCTATTATGCCTAAAAGAAAAAAGATTGGGATTGTGTATAGTTCAGACTTATAACTAAATACGATGTTGAGCATAAAAATTCGAAAAGTTGTTACTGCACATCAAAATCGTATATGCCTGGGAGAACCTACGTCTCTAGAGTAAGAATTCAGAATGAAAATAAATTGGTCAGCCAGATATGTTTTGTCGATCACGAATTATGCTTGACATCATCTTTGAAGTTTTGCACGATTTATAAGTCTTGCTGGAATATCTTAACTTTGAAAACAAATTTTGATTTGTTGACCGGTTCTTATTTCACGGATTTCATTATCTGTAGCATATAATAAGATTCTGAATATATATAAACGGAAACAAGCCAGCAAAACAAGAATGAATAGAAAAACATATCTAGGAGTCATCTTGCACGAGCATAAAAATTGACAAAAGGTAAAATGATATTAAATATTATATTTAAAAATAATAGTCTTTTCCGGAATAACATTACTGTTTCAATGATTATTAAAAATGCAACCCTATGAAAGTGATTAACGTCATACCATGCGCCATTGATATTCAATAAAGAATTTCCACGTTACCAAATGATTAATAATTCACACTTCTATGAAAATACATACATACTTTAAGCCGTCTCCAATTCAATTATTTAAAATCGATCTTTTTCAACAAATATTGCCGTTTTAATCTATAGAATATTGCTTAATTTTCAATTATTTTGATAGCTACTACAGGACCTTTTTGTGTAATTTATTGTTATTATGTTTATTTAGTGGTTTAAATATGTGTTTACCAGTCCGTTGCAGTACATCATATTTAAGTAACTACAGTTGCATGTTTCAAAAGGAATACTTAGGTCGACTTCATAAATTCAAAAGGTTTGTATAATAAGAATTTAATGCAACATATGTCAGATAGAATAGTTGCAATTGAAAGTTTTGATTTTATTGGAATAGCGTGTTTTTAAACTGTCATTTTTAAAGAATGCAAGTCTAGTCAAATCAATTACAATTGATGCATCTTTAATAGAAAGGGATGCAATTATGGCTGAAATGAAAAATGTATAACATATTAGAAAACAACATATTTAGGCTGTTTTTTATTCTGTCTGTCCGAATGAAGATGTTATTTTGTATTTGTAGGTAATGTGATGAAAGCTTTTTATAGGGTCTTTTAATAGGGAAAAAATATGTTATTGAATTTTTCATAGGAAAACACTGCAAAGGTTGCAGGTTTGATCAAATAATTTAATAGACGTTTCCTTAATTTCAGTTTCTTCCCATGTACCACAATTTTCATGATACCATTAACAAACCGATTGATCTGTTCATTGTAATTGCGAAAAGTAGTTTAAAAAGCATTATACATTAATGAAAATGTATATCTGTATCCCAAAGGAGAAACATAAATAGAATTGTTAGAAATTTAAAAGATTTGTAGTGCAAACCATAAGTTATCAGTAAAACATATCATTGTTTTCATTCTTTTAAGGCTACAAAAGAACTCAATTATAATTGATTTTTGTTTTTAGAATTATTCAGAAATGTTTCTTACAACATTAACAATTGCCATTTGTATCCACCAGAACATTGCTACATTCGACAGAATAGTATGTCAAAGGTAAGAATGTTATTTCTTATCAATTCTGAAAAAAACAACAATTGAAAGGTTTAATAATATTCATAACTTTTATTAACTCACGATCTTTCGTTAAAATAATTGGGAGAACTTTTCTTTTGTCTACAAGAACATTTAAGTACTGACTTTAACTACCTGTTCATCTAAGAACTATTCCGTATAGGAGATTTGTATTCTGACCAACATTGTTTAAAATGAACCAAACACAACAGCATATGCCTGTGATTCCCGGCACTAAAACATTTGGAGAGAAAATTCAATTTTGACAGTTCTTATCACGCTCCCTATTTTGACAGTTCTTATCACGCTCCCTATCATATATGTCCAAGGAAAAACAAATGACAGTCATAATAAATCTAGAAAAATATTTAGTAAAACACACCCTTTATTTGAATCGTAAAAGTATATCACAATACTCACATATACGTTGAATGAAAACTAAGTAAAAGAGGGACGAAAGATACCAAAGGGACAGTCACACTCATAAATCGAAAATAAACTGACAACGCCATGGCTAAAAATGAAAAAGACAAACAGACAAACAATAGTACACATCACACATCATAGAGAACTAAAGAATAAACAACACGAACCCCACCAAAAACTAGGGGTATACTTTATACAGTCTTACAAATGCTGAAGCAAGCTAACAGTAGTCTTACTGAAAGATAATAAATAGATCTTATACAGTTCTAATATTGCTTCCTTTTATTTGCTTCTACTTGGAAAAGTCAAACCTTGAAAAAGGCAAAAATATGCAATTAAAGATTGTTAATTGATTTTTTATGACAGCAACATTTCATTACATAATGATAGTTGCAAATATAAATAAAAATTGCAAGACGTTCCAAGTATTTACATTACCATAATTGAGCGATTGTAATTAGACGTATACTGCAAAACAAAAACTCACAACAACTCAAAATCGTGTATGATTTATCGTACATTCTCATAAAAACGTTTAGCTATATGTAAGACTATTTAGCCGCTGTTCAGTAATATTTTTATCATACATCTTTTTGTTTCAATTTAGTTTGAACAGAACAAAAGACAACACTAGAGTAGAAGGAGAGGATGAAATGATCAGGTAGCTTTATCTTCGATTAGTAGTAAAACTTAAGTTTCCTATGTTGTGTTTTGTATACTGTTGTTAGTCTTATTGGAAGTTCCATTTTCCATGACGTAGTCAAGTTTATTTTCGATTTATAGGCTAGATTTTCCATTTGGTATCTAAACTTATATTTATAATGTCATCAACATACAAATTAACAAATGGTTTATGTACAACTAGCAAATTTGAGATCAATTGTATTAAATAAGTTTGAACTATACGTTAATGATACAATTACACAACAATGACATGGTTAGTCGCACTAAACAGACTTATTATTTTCAAGTTTACCAATTATTCCCACATACTTGTCATATCAAACATAACCGCTGAAGTCAACATTCGAATCTTATAAATTATGTGGATGCTATATGTATAACTATTTAAGACTTTCCAATATATCTTCGTTTTGGGAAATAAGTAAACTTTAAAACAAATCGTTAGCTACTTAAACTTTGCCTTATGTAGACACATGATGTTATAGGTTTTGACGCATGTGAACTTAAAAAAAACCCAAATATTTAAAAAAGATAAAATTTGCTAGATTTTTGAATAATGAATGATATAAGGTATATCTTGGATTAAGTACGAACTTAAAAGCTAATTTATTCTAAATGAACATTAAACAAAAAAGCTGACTACTAAATGTATGGAACGGAAAATTCAATTAATCTCTCCAATACCAAAGATCTTTTTCAGAGGAATCTTCTTAACTAAATTTAATCTAACTTGGATGGATGAAATAATACTTATTCTGAGGGTATATACAAAAGTTATTTTAGTAAATAGTAGATTAACAATGTTTAAATGCACTGAGAAGATACAAAACATATCAAGGAAAACAAATATTTTTTATACGAGTGAGACCGTGTGCGTCGAACGGGTGAGAGTAACATGAATATAAACATAACACAACAGCAATTATCAGCAATACATCATCTACATAAGTCCTAATATACCTAAAATTTAAGGAGTTATTGACTTCTGATTTGATTTTGTTGGTTGTTTTTTGGTGTTCGGTTTTCACGTAAATTACGAAAACATTAACGAGTTAAATGGAAATTTTAACCAAAACCATTATCAACAATATGAAATCTTCATATATGCTGTATGGCTGAAATCATTTGATCACTAAAACGAGGCATATAAAAATGCCAATATGCCCAAACCATTGACTAACAATCCAAAAGTTATTGTCCTCCGAACTGTTACTTATTTTCATGTATTTGAAGAACATCTCAAAAACTATTATCAACAGGTAGAAACTGTAAACAGTAGTTTAATCGGCAAAACGAGATGCCCAAAAATGCTAATTTGACTGAAACTTTTAAACCACTGCTTATAGCATGTATTTTTCTAATAACGATATTTAACCGAACTCTGCAATTGTCCCTGACACTTTAACATAGAATATAATACAAAAAAAAAAAAAAATGATCAAAGAAACCAATATTATAATTTTGTACCTCAGTTTACCCAGTTTTGTAGGCAAACAACCCATCACCAACGCTATAATCAGAACATTTGGTCAGAAGAAATATTGTCGTAAAATGTTATTAAGGTACTTATTAAAATATAAAATTGGCAATTCATTTTGAAAAGTGAGGGACTCAGGCTGTAATGTGTTTTTAGTTAAATTATATAACTGGTGCAAATAAAGTCATCATAGATGCCAGGATAAAATTTTGTTTTTACACCAGGCGCGCGTTTTGTCTACAAAAGACTCATCAGTGAAGCTCGAATCCAAAAAAGTAAAAAAAGCCAAAAAAAGTACGAAGTTGAAAGGCATTGAGGACTCGAATTCCTCAAAGATAATCTATCCCCGAGGTAGAAAAGTAGCAACTTTGCAACTGAAATGTTGTAAAGATTCTTTTATATCTCATCTATCTGAAATATACTATTTGTACAAACTACGGCATAAAACAATGTTATTTTTACAAGGACATTTTCATATCATAATTGTTTTAAAGGGAGAGCATAATAAAGAACATCCTATCAAGATACGACAAAAGGTACCCACCACGGTATAATTCAGGTACGTATGGAAGAGCATATTATGTTAAAACACTCTAACACAACACTTATCGAAACTATATAATGCAGTGTATTTAAACAGTCCATCACACATTCATGTTATCAAATAACCTTTTAACAGACCGTTTTATCCGCTCGAATATGGCTTGACCGTTATGAATTATCGTGTTACAGATGACCACCGATATGTTCCAATTGTCGTAACCACAAACCAGGCCTATTTTTTTTATTGTGACATAACCGAATGAAACTTTTCATTGGATTTGTACTAGCATGAGCAACACAGCTTGAGTCACATATGGTATTCAATCTATAGTTTTGTAAGTAGGGTGTTATGAACGTTTTCGTTGTGTTGTTTTGTCATTTGCCAATTCCTTATTCGACGTATGTGTTTTGAATGTCGTCATGGTATCTTCCTCCTCTTCTGTAAACGCAATTCCAGGCATAATAATACGTCCTTCAAATATATTTCTTGAAAAATTCTTGCTTATAAATCTCTTTCGTCAAAAGTACCTCTCTACTTCAGAATGAAATCGATTCGTATTATAAAAAGCTAGCTACGGGATATCACATTAAATGATATATATGAAACGACACGATAAGTCATGTTCCATTTTGAAACAATTAAATATGTACCTCAAGTGAGGTCAGCTTTAATAAAGAACATATATATTATTTTCCGTTTTTTTGTTTGTTTCTCAAGCACAATACTAAAATAAGTTAAGTGTTGGCTTCCAACTTTGGTATCCAATTTTAGAAATAAAATAGACTAAAAATTGCGATGTTACCAGAATCTTATTTATTGCCTGATTTTTTTCCCATGCATTTCGCAGAAATTCCAACAGAGGTCAAAGTACAAATGTATGTTGTTGGTGTATTTGGAATTGACGAATCTGAAATGGTAAGTATTATACAGTCCTAGATCAATGCAAAAGAAAGTAAAAATTTCATATCTTCTCTCAATTATAAAATGGTTAAGTAGTGCTATAAATCTATCATTTCATACTGATAAGGCGACCGATAATATTACTTAAAAAACAGAAGTTTCAAACACAAAATTGTTACTTTAAAAGTTTTAGGAAAATGCACAGGCACATGTGGGGATTATCACCTATTTTGTTTTTAATTTTTTTATGTGTTTTATTTTTATTTTGGAAATACTCTTTGATGTTGTTTATCCTGACTTTCAAAATTTATTGCAAAACTAATTATTTTCAAAAGCTTTTTTAAATACATCTATTGCAATTTATTGAAGAAAAAAAAAATTCGTAAAAAATATCAAAATCACATATAATGAAAAAAGATACTTTTCTTGATTGGTATTGGTATTGTGTATTTCATTTTTATCCCTTCTTGCAACTGTTGTCACCTGTAAATTTAGAGAGAAACCATGTGGTATCTGTGAACTAACATAATATAATTGATGTGACAGTTTAATTTGAAAATACGGTGTTTTCTAAGTGGTGCAGGAGATAAGTTCACTTTTTATTCAATATCATTTTGATGCAAATTCTTGGGCTTAGTTCATAGACTGTATAGAAAAATATGTGTAATGTGTTTTGATAATAATAACAACTGCACCAACAATACGCTTATATTTGATATATCAATAAAAGTAACTGTCGACCAACAGAATATGCCAACCTAACACACAAATATGATAACTCGGCTAAAAGTTTTGAAAATATTTGATAGAACTTTATAATCTGTGAGAATACGTACTCAATAAGCAGGACAAGAAGGATGAAAAAGAATTAATATATGTTTCTCCAAGAGAAGAAAAAAATCGAAAGATAATTTTGGTACATTTTAACATTCAATTTTTCATTTAAAGGGTTTTCGAATTTAAAAAAAAATAATAGATGTTCTCTGCGTTAAAGAATGAAACAATATCATTTATATAACAGGCATATTAATTATACTGTTTTAAAATCGATGTACATGATATGGAATTCGTTAATCAACTGTTAAACACATTTTCTAATATCTATTGTTGAAAAATGAGTGCAAATTAGAACAAAACTTTAATCTATTTACTTATAATGTACACACTTAATCTTTTTGTAAATTGGTCTAAGTGCATCATTTCATTTAAGCGTGCATGATGTAAAAAGCATAAACGACATAAAAGTACGTATTTCAAAGTCACTTGCATTGGTACTTTATTAATTATGTGAATTTTAATTAAACAGAGATTTTCTATGAGTATGTACCTTAGACAAAATTGGATAGACCCACGACTGAAGTTTTCTGCTCCTCCAGAAATCAGCAGAATTGAACTGGATCACTCTATTCAAGAGTGTATATGGGTTCCTGATTTATCATTCATGACTGACATGGATACAAAAATTCATGATGTTACTGTGCCTAACAAGATGATGTTTCTTCACCCGAATGGTTTTGTATCGTATAGTTTAAGGTATGAAATTGTATGAGCAAAATATCTGAGCTCCAAGATAATTCATTAGTCCATAAACAAATTCAGGCGCTCGACTACATCAACCAACGGCTATCAACTGAAAAACACCTGGTTTAGTATAAGCATACGTAGTAATTAGACATCTAATAAAACCTTATAAATATATATATTAAACATATGAGTCATATCGGATATATATCAATATAACAATTATCTACAAATTTAACTGTGTGACAACACGTATTTGTAACTGTATTATTATTATTACAATTTTTCTATAGCGCTAAATCTAAAACAATATTACTCAAAGCGCTTTACATCACATGTTAAACGAAATATACACACAGACAGTGATAAAAATATAAAACATGAACACACAAAATAAATATTTAAGTGTTAAAACTTTCCTAGATAAAAGGATTAATAATGTGGAAATTTTTACAAAAAAGTGGAATATATATATCAATGAATCAAAATAAAATTATACTGAATAAAGTTGGTAAAATGAAATAGCCAAAAAAGTCTAAAATAAGATTGCTATTAAAAATTATCAAATATAAGTTAAAAATGTATGACAGAAGTTCTCCAAACGTATAGTTTAGATAATACACACAGCCGAAAAAAATGCACAAATCCTCTGAAAGTAAGTCCAAAAAGAAAAATGAACCTTCAACTGCTTTGAGTTTGTTTTTGTTTTATTGTACTAGTTTAAGACGTAACAGTCCACTGAAAGACATGTCAACCTCCCGATGCAATAACAATATTTCCACTCCAAGCAAGGCAGTCTTACTCCTTATAATGCCGTGTGCTAACGAAAACGTAGAAAATACCAAATATTAAATTTTTGTTTTGACCTGGTCGGGATTTTAACTAACAACATTTGACACTTGAGACGATTGAGGTACCATGAGAGAATCAATGGTAACAGTGAAAAATGAGTCCAAACCATGTCTCATCTGATAAACTATGGCTGCACAGACCAACATCATACACAACGATATACGTTGTGTGTAGTTACTGTGGAAACACAACCTGAACTGTGTCCAGATGCTATACCAATAGACTTATTTTGTTTTATCTTGAAGCATCCACTGATATCGTATTATCTTCAAAAAATTTATCAAACTTAAAGGCAAGAAACGCTCGACATACAATGTGAGAACAACGTTGAATATTAAGTGTAAATTTTTATATTTTTGTTTGCGTCTGTCTTAAGTTAGGAGCCTCTGGACTTTGTTTTATATTTTAGTGTTTTTTTTAAGTTTAGTTTATCTATATGTTTTGAAGTTTGTGCCATTTTCACTAAATTAGTTATCAGAAGATGTGGTTTGAGTGCCAATGAGACAACTCTCAACCCAAGTAACAATTTGTAAAAGAAAAACCATTATAGGTCAAAGTACGGTCTTCAAGTACATATTTTTGCTTAGTGGTGCAGGATTTTCTCTCTTTAAGTGGCCCTGAGCTGTTTTCTGCCCTTCAGTTGGGTTCAAGTTCCCCATTTTCATTCTCAACGTAATTCATTATATTTTCATTTTAATTGATTATATTACTATAATTTTACTACAACGATTTATCTAAATTTGTAGAGTAACTGGAACATTTACTTGTTTCATGCAGTTACAAACGTTTCCATTTGATGAACAGTCATGCGTATTGGAGATGGAAAGCTGTAAGTATAATTATATCGATATTCCAAACGTGAGGTTCTTAATTGTAGATATTTACTGAAATTGTATTTATATGATTATTCAATTGTTTTGTAGTGATATTCTTCGACATAGTAAGTAAACCTATTTACAAATGTTTTTTTTTGTCAATTCAAAGAAAGTTGATACAATATATTTACACTAAAATCAATAAGGATAACTTTATATCCAAGAATTTAACTTTGTACAACCTTGCGAAATGTGTTGATATATCCCAAAATTGGATAGAGGATAACATTGCTTTTAAAAGTCACTGATGATTCATTTTCAAAAGCCTTTAAATCATTACTGATCAATAGAAGATTTGATGTGCCACATTGCAGGACTAAGAATTCTTGAAATGGGTTATTTTCATAAGTTCAACTCAGTTTATAATAGTTAGTAATCTAACTGAAAATTTTGACCGAATATAATAGATGAAATGATTTTGACATATTTGTATTACAATTTTACTGCTGTTGTAAATATATGTTAAACATGTGAGAACGAGGTTAACATTGTTTACCGAAAGTGTTGTTCATAGGATACTAAAATATGATATTTTGCTCCTACATAACAGAGAAATGTGACAGAATTCCTAATTTTACGATCGGAAACTAAAAGATTACAAACTCGTTGCCTCTTTCGTAAAGTTTTTGTTACCAGATTTGTTCTTCATTTTTTTCTTAATCTGAGTAAACTTAAAACCATGAAATTACTAGCTTTCGTTCAGACATCTTTAGAAAATAAAATTTACGCTTTTGTTGGCCTAGTTTCGTTTTGTATTATACTTACATTAATACCATCTAAGAAATATATTTGTATCTTTCTTTGAATATACAATTAAAATGTTTGTGTAGAGGGTGATATGGAACTTTTGATTGAATACAATTTGTCAAATACTACATTGTGCGTGTAGTAGACATTAACTCTAAGCTCTGTATTTCATTATAAAATAATTTTGACAAATACGAAGTGAAGACATTAAAAACCTTATTGCTATTAAGCTGTTTTATGAAATATATGTAATTTGGAATTTGGAAGTTTAATTAGGCAAATGGCATGACAAAGTAAAAATGCAAACCTTTGTTAAATAAAGGCAACAGTGGTATACCGCTGTTCGAAATTCATAAATCGATTGAGAAAAAAATAAATCCGGGTTACAAACTAAAACCGAAGGAAACACATCAAATAAAAGAGAACTACGACACAAAAGAAACACAACATTAAAATGTAACATACACAGAAACGAAACATAATATAACAATGGTCATTTTCCTGACTTGGTACAGGACATTTTACATAAAAAAAAAATGGTGGGTTAAACCAGGTTTTGTGGCATACCAAACCGCCCGATTTAATGGCAATGTTAAAAATAACATTAAAACGACAACATTGCATGACAGGACTACAATACAAATAAATAGGAGAAAATATAGGACAGAGAAACACACGAATGATAGCTAACAAAAGGTACCAGGTTTAAAATTTAATACACCACACGTGCGTTTCGTCCACACAAGACTAACCAGTGACACTCAGATGAAAAAAAGTTTGAAATCCAAAGCAAGTACAAAGTTGAAAAGTACTGAGTACAAAAAGTTCCCTTAAGTTGTGACCAATACGGCTAGGGTTGTCTGCCTGGGATAAGAACATCTTTATTATTTAGAATGATTCATACTTTTACAAACAGTAAATTTTATAAAATGACTATATAATAGATATACATAATAAAACCAAAGTGGTAACTAACTACAGAATAAAAACGGAAACATTACATAAAACAACCTAAATACCAGCACATAAAAATTCACAGCCGATTTAGAAAAAGCCAGTTCAACGCACACAGTGACGTCACATTTGAATTTCTAAAACGATTTCCAAAAAGTAATCAGGTAATTTAATTACCTTTACTTTGATTGCTTTTTCAGATGGGTTTTCAGCATCTACAGTTAGTTTACGGTGGATGGAACCTGCAATGACATTGAAAGATGGTATTGTTAACAGTCAATTTACTATAAAAGCATCTGAATCATATACGTGTGATAAGGAATATCCATCAGGTAAAATTATGTAATTTTTTAATTTATTTGAACATTATATATAAATAAAAAATGAAACATGCTAAATGTACTGTGGATTCATTCTCATTCGTTAGATTCCAATTGTCTCGGATTTCGTAGGTACAGGTGAACCATGAAGTTAAATGTCCAACCAATAACATTTTTTTTAACCACGAAATTAAATATTCACGAACATGAACATTTTCCTTAATCCACCAAAGTTGGTACCCGTGAAGTATATAAATCCTAATTATTTATAACTATTAATTGTAAAAAAAAAAAGCCAACCCGGAAAGTATTAACAAAACGTGTTGCTCAGTCTTCAGTTTTGCAGATTGGATTTTGTTTACTGTTGTTTTTCATTTCGTCATTTTGTTTTGCCACAGCATTGCCAATTTGAGATGGCTTTATTTGTTCTTATTTCATTTTAGTATTTTTTGCTCATTGTTATACCGAGCACCGAAGTAAAATTAGTATTTTTTGCTCATTGTTATACCGAGCACCGAAGTAAAATTAGTATTTTTTGCTCATTGTTATACCGAGCACCGAAGTAAAATTAGTATTTTTTGCTCATTGTTATACCGAGCACCGAAGTAAAATTAGTATTTTTTGCTCATTGTTATACCGAGCACCGAAGTAAAATTAGTATTTTTTGCTCATTGTTATACCGAGCACCGAAGTAAAATTAGTATTTTTTGCTCATTGTTATACCGAGCACCGAAGTAAAATTAGTATTTTTTGCTCATTGTTATACCGAGCACCGAAGTAAAATTAGTATTTTTTGCTCATTGTAATACCGAGCACCGAAGTAAAATTAGTATTTTTTGCTCATTGTTATACCGAGCACCGAAGTAAAATTAGTATTTTTTGCTCATTGTTATACCGAGCACCGAAGTAAAATTAGTATTTTTTGCTCATTGTAATACCGAGCACCGAAGTAAAATTAGTATTTTTTTACTCTCTCTTATACCGATCCCTGAAGTAAATTTAATAATGGAGAATTCTATAAAAGAGCCCCACATATTAAGGCGTAGTAATTTTTTATAATTAGTATAGTAAGTCATAACGTACTTTAATATACGTTTCAACCATCACTAGGTAATACGTTATCCTAATGAGTAAAATGAATTAGACATTTGATTTGAAAATATCTTCCTCCTCTAATCTAAGTTCTACGATGGTCTTTTCAGCTCTTTTTGACCACTTGAAAAAAGATTTATTTTCACTTTCAAATGACAAATGGAAATCCTTGACAAGGTAAAAGTGGAAAATGTGATCATCTACAGAAATTCAAGAAGGAAGATGTCATGCATTTTTAGTTTTTGAATTTTGAATTTCTTCAAAAATTGTGATCGTTGCGGTGACAGATGTAGGTGTACTCCAAAGTGGCACTTTTATCAATTAAAAAATGCACAACCGAATGATATGCAGGTTTTACATTTTTTTATCGGTTTGCCTCTCCAAACTTTATTTAATCCAAATTCTATAAGAATGTCGGGTAACACACCTGTTCTCACGGTGTCTACCTAGACAAGTGATGAAAAGTAATGCAATGCATCTGATGAGTACTAAAAGTTGAAAATAACTTGAACAAAATGATTAACCTTATGAAATTATGTTTAAAAACTTTTAATCGGAAATGCGGCTTGTTGCTTACAGTTATTTATTGCCTTGTTTGATGGTTATTTATTCGTTATCACTAGGAACTAATAAAGACGTCGACTGATACAAATGTTTTTGATTTATTTGTAGGAAACTATACATGTATTGGTGTCAACGTAAATCTGACGAGGCAGTATGGATTCTATCTAATTCAAGTTTATGCACCATCAGCATTGATAGTTGTGCTTTCATGGGTTTCATTTTGGTTGAATACTGACGCTATACCAGCTAGAGTATCCCTCGGCATTCTAACAGTATTGTCAGTGTCCACTAATGGTCATTTCAGTGTAGGCTTAACACAACGTGTATCATATGTGAGGGCCATAGACGTATGGAATGTTGTGTGTTTGTTGTTTGTTTTCGGTGCAATGATAGAATACGCATATGTCGCAATGATCGAACGGGTTGAGGAAAGGAGAACAATTGAACGAATAGGAATAATTGGAAACAACCATAATATATTTAATGAACAGGTATTTTTTTTCATCTTTTATGATGTAAATTTTTTTTAGTCATAATAACAGTTTTTTTAATATTACATCTAGTAATGGTAATCATAATGGGTTAAGAAAATCTACATATGAAAATAAGGAATTGTTATATAAAAGCGCTTATTGTGTGTGTTTTGTTTTCAGCTGAACATGTACTAATTATATAGTAGTTAGTTTGGACAGTTGTATTCACTAAGACAGCTGTAATGAGTGAGCGAGGCGAGGTCAGTTGTCGCGCGGGATACGGACAGTCCATGTATCATGATTATGACAAGTTCTTTGATATAAGTTATATGGTTCTCTATTTTTCCCGTACGGTTGGTAAAATGCAAAGGGGGTGAGGCCGAATCTCCTATGGTTTTATTTCACCCGTTTAAATGGAAACAAACATTCACCCATATCTGAAACAATATTGTAATATGATTGATAAGAAGTAAGCTATACAAGAATATTCGATTTACAAATACAAAATATGCATTTTAAGATGAAAAGACATTAAACATTGTCGACATTATATGTATGTATTATGTCTACATACACATTTAACATGTCTTTTTGAAATAATGCTAACAACGAGATAACAAATAATGGCCATGGTCAACACCAAAGAACTGAATCAAGGACAGTTACAGACCCAAGTCTTGAACTGAATCACAAGTGCATATACGACAAGAAATAACATTGGAACTATTCCTTCATGACAAGAATAAAATTGAGAATGGAAATTGGGAATGTGTCAAAGAGACAACAACCCGACCATACAGCAGACAACAACAGAAAGTCACCAGTAGGTCTTCAATGCAGCGATAAATTCCCGCACCCGGAGGCGTCCTTCAGCTGGCCCCTAAACAAATATATATACCAGTTCAGTGATAATGAACGCTATACTTAACTCTAAATTGTACACAAGAAACTAAAATTAAAAATAATACAAGACTAACAAAGTCCAAAGACTCCTGACTTGGGACAGGCGCAAATTTGCGGCGGGGTTAAACATGTTTATGAGATCTCAACCCTCCCCCTATACCTCTAGCCAATGCAGAAAAGTAAACGCATAACAATACGCACATTAATATTCAGTTCAAGAGAGATCCGAGTCTGATGTCAGAAAATGTAACCAAAGAAAATAAATAAAATGACAATAATACATAAATAACATCAGACTGCTAACAGTTAACTGACATGCCAGCTCCAGACTTCAATTAAACCGATTGAAAGATTATGTCTTCATCATATGAATATCAGGCACAATCCTTCCCGTGAGGTGTTTAATATTATAACATCATAACATATATGAGAAGAACATTACCCGTGTCATGCCAACACCTGGTTTTCAAATAAATGTGTTTAGTTACGATGCAAAGGCCCTATACGTGAATCAATATTAACGCCAAAATATGCAATCTTTAATGACCTGACAACAGTATCGTAACTATATCCCTTCTTAATAAGTCTATTTAAAGGTTGTGTTAGCTTCTCTTGTGAATACTGACATTTTTGTGCTTTATAAAGAATATTTCTATAAAATATTGGATGTGAAATACCTGAACGTATAAGAAGTCATCATGTTGAGCTATATTTACGAATCATGTCCTTATACCGATGATAAAATTTAGTAAATGTTTTGACTAGTTTGTGATATCGAAAACCAATGAACGGCTCCTCAAAGGGTATTTAAATCTTTAATGTTTCAAAACTAATCTATATCTGCTGTTTTGTTTGTTGATTAGGTTCCGAATGCCAAGGAAGACACGAAGAAGAAGAATAGTGCAAGATATATTGACAAATTATCAAGAGCTGTTTTCCCGCTTGTTTTTGTGATATTCAATGTCATATATTGGCTTTATTATATGACATAACATCACATTAGTTTTATTCATGTTACATTGATAATCAGTAGTACTGATATTAATTGTATTGTCATTTGAAATTATTAAAGTTATGCTTGAACTCATCTTTCTTAAGAAACAACAACTAAATTAAGGCCATCGAGGACGGAGTTGTGTGAATATTTTTATATTCAAATGGATTAAACTTATGTAAAACAAAATTTCAAAAGAAATGACAAAATAACCGAGAGCAGTATTACAAAATGTATTGCAAATTGATGATAGTTAGTAATGCACTTGTTCAAATGTTGAGGTACAGAAGAGAAGCGAAAGATACCAAACATGCAAAAGGGACATTTAAACTCATATGTCGAAAATAAACTGACAAACTTATGTCAAAAAAAGAAAAAAACAGTATAAATAACACAACAAAGAAAAACTAAACACGTTAGACGAATCCCACAACATACAGGAGTTGATTTCAGGTGCTCCGGAAGGATATGCAGACTCTGCTCGACTTGCGGTAACAATAGTGTTGCTTCTGTTCATATACACCCGGTTGTAAGTCTAATTCGGTAGGTCACATATCGGGAAAAGGAGACGTAGAATTTGAGGTATTTTATGGGACGTTTATATTATCACAGGTATATTTCTAACTAGAGGCTCTAAAGAGCCTGTGTCGCTCACCTTGGTCTATGTCCATATTGAACTTTTACCAAATTAATGAAAATTGTTAAAATTGACTATAAAGGGCAATAAATCTTTAAGGGGTCAACTGACCATGTGATCATGTTGACTTATTATTAGATCTTACTTTACTGTACATTATTGCTGTTTACAGTTTATCGCTATATATAATAGTATTCAAGATATTAACCAAAAACGACAAATTTTCTTTAAAAATTACCAATTTGGGGGGTGGGGTGGGGGAGGGGGGCAGCAACCCAACAACCAGTTGTCCAATTCATCTGAAAATTGCAGGGCAGATAGATATTGACTTGATAAACAATTTAACCTTGTCAAATTTGCTTGTCTAAATACTTAGGATTCAGAGTTATAGGGAAATTAAACTCTACATTTTACCCCTATGTTCTATTTTTAGCCATGGTCGCCATTAAGATTGTAGATCTTACTTTGTTGAACATTCTTGCTGTTAACAGTTTATCTCTATCTATAATAATATTCAAGATAACAACCAAAAACAGCAAAATTTCCTACAAAATTTCCAATTCAGGGGCAGCAACCCAACAAACAGTTGTCGGATTTATCTGAAAATTTCAGGGCAGATAGATCTTGACTTGCAAAACAATTTATCCCCCATGCCTGAATTGCTCTTAATGCTTTTGTTTCAGAGTTATAAACCAAAATCTACATTTTACCCCTATGTTCTATTTTTAGCCATGGCGGCCATCTTGGTTGGTTGGCTGGGTCACTGCACACGTTTTTAAATGTAACTAGATACCTCAATGATGATTAAGGCCAAGTATGGTTAAATTTGGAACAGCAGTTTTAGAGGAGAAGATTTTTGTAAAAGATTAGAAAAAATTACGAAAAATTGGCAAAAAATGACTATAAAGGGCAATAACTCCTTAAGGGGTCAACTGATCATTTTAGTCATAGATCTTACTTTGCTGAACATTATTGAAGTTTACAGTTTATCTCTATCTATTATAATATTCAAGATAATGGCCAAAAAACGGTATAATTTCCTTTAAATTGCAAATTCAGGGGCAGCAACCCAACAACCGATTGTCCGATCCGTCTGAAAATTTCAGGGCAGATAGATCTTTACCTGATAAACAATTTTACCCCATGTTAGATTTGCTCTAAATGCTTTGTCAGTAGCAATAATGTTCAATAAAGTAAGATCTACAAACACATCACCATCACCAAAAGACAATTTTGTCATGAATCCATCTTTGTCTTTGTTTAATATGCACATAGACCAAGGTGAGCGACACAGGCTCTTAAGAGTCTCTAGTTTAAACAAGATACCCCAATGATGATTGTGGCCAAGTTTGGTTAAATTTGGCCCAATAGTTTCTGAGGAGAAGATTTTTGTAAAAGTTAACGACGACGCCGGACGCCGGACGCCGGACGCCGGACGCCAAGTGATGAGAAAAGCTCACTTGGCCCTTTGGGCCAGGTGAGCTTAAAATAAAATAATAGTAGTTGTTTAATAAAAGGCACGTACAAGAAAATGAAATTGGAATTGAGTTAGTTATGTTGTTATCTTATGCTTTTTCTTACCACGACAAGAGTATTAAGATGGAAGTGTGTTAGGAATGGTGTTATTACTAGTATTTGTCTTTCTTTCTTTGCTTTCTTTTTTTTTTATTTATGTCAAGTTTTATTTTAAGTAGTTCAACAGGATAAATGTTTTAGTATACGTACTGACGTCGTCATTATTGAGCGCCAATATATTATCCAAATATCTTAAAGTTTTGTTACAATTTCGTATCAGATGTTGTTTCGATGGGTCTTTTCTGATTTAGTCATAAATTGGTCATTACAATACAGAAACATGTTCGCAGTAAGTGGTGTACAGTTAGTTCCCATTGGAATTCCGATAACTTGACGATAAATGGAATCTCCAAAGCAAACACAAATGTTATTTAATAAAAATTCAAGGGAAGTTATAGTATCAACTCATGTCCAATTGACATAGTTTTTTTGTTATTAGGTCGTTCCACGTTTTTGTATAGAGAACCATGATATGTTTGGAATCAGTGTCAAGTGAACTATAAAATGGAACCGAGAGTGACATTTTTAAAACCGAAAGTAACATGATCTCCCTTTTTAAAATGAAAATTGTAAAGAAACCATATATTTTTTCTTTAAATCAGCTCACACTTAGATGTCATCCGACTCTAGAAATGACATTTTAAACTCAGTATCAATATTTTCATATTAAAAGACATCTTTTTTTGGTGGAAATACCTTAATTTTCCTTATTTTCTTTTGTGTGATACATGTTGGCCATTCTTCATTGAACACTTCGATAAATGTTAGAATAATAATATCTAATAAGTACCAACCAAATCATATTTTATGTACTATTTATGCTTTAATGAATATGAAAATAAGGAATTGTGGTATGTGTCAATGAGGCAACTATGTACCGAAATTCAAATGAAGGGGATGAATAAAAGAATAAAAAATCCTTTCCTTTTTAATACTAAGAATATTTTACATAATTTACAGGACTATTTATTGGATTTGTTATAACATGAGCAACACGAGGGGTGCCACATGTGGAGTAGAATCTTTTTACTCTTCCGGAGCACCTGAAATCACACCTAGTTATTGGTGGGGTTTGTGTCGTTTACTCTTTAGTTTTCTATGTTGTGTCATGTGTACTATTGCTTGTCTGTTTGTCCTGGTTTTATTTTGCCATGGCGTTGTCAGTTTATTTTCGATTTATGAGTTATACTGTCCCTCTGATATAAAAAGTAAAATCACAAAAATACTGAACTCAGAGGAAAATCCAATCGGAATGTACATTTTCACATGGCAAAAGCAAATGACAAAACACATCAAAAACGAATGGACAAGAACTGTCATATTCCTGACTTGGTACAGGCATTTTCAAATGTAGAAAATCTTTCGTCCCTGTTTTACAGAGTATATACATTGATTTACCTAATTTAGTATATACATTTGGTATCTATAATCTGTGTATTGACACACATGACATAAACATCATTTTATTCACAGCATTATACCATGACGTAAAAAATAAGTTCAAATCCAGGAAGTGTTTGTTTTCAATTAATAGAGGTTTTCAAAACGAGTTCTCAAAAAAAAAAAGGGAATGCTACTTAAAAGGAAGCTTCTGAACCAATGATTCATAATAGTACAGCTGAAGTTATAACAATAGGAAACAGTTTTTTTTTAACATTTTCATTTAAGCATTTTTTTCATGACTTTCAAATTTGGGTTTCTAGGGAAATGTAATAGTTCTATTTCCATCGGTTTCTAGGACCAAAAACATAAGTGCCTGTGTCTACGATAAGGATCTAATATTAATAATAAACTTTCTGACTTGAATTTTTACTTTGGAAACCCCTGCAGTCTTCGTTTTTTAGCGCAAATGTAGTTGAAATTCAGACGAAGTTGTCAACTACACACAAAATTTCTATTTTTGCCTGTATGGGTGTAAATTTTTAAAGGTTCATCAAACTTGCTCTCTTCTTCTGTCTTATATGTCTATATATATCAACTTGAAACGGTCTTTATTTTGAAACAATGTAATTTTTCAGAGTCAAGCATGTCCTTACTCCTTTAAATGACAGCTGTTGGATATCTTTTTTAAATGACCTCATATATCATGTATATATTTCACCTGTTGCAGCCACATTATCACAATCCCTTCCTCTTTTTTCCGTTCTGACATCACCACTTCTGACTTATTACAACGTGTCTACTCGCAATGAACAACCAACATAAAAGTGAAGCAGAAACTGAGTACTATGATAGCGCATCCTTTCTTTTGGCAACGTTGTTGTCTATTTTACTGACTGGTTTCTTATGATTCCATGGGTAGTATGAGACTTAATTTGAGGAAACGCATTTATTTAAAAGACTATTAGAAAATTGCAAGTATTTATACATGTTATACCTTCTGTAATTTTGCAACATTATTTTCAGTCATTTTCTTTCTTAAATCTTTTATTGGTTTCAGTAACTCTCCAGGAAATTTTTGGCCTTGTAGATTGTTATCTCCATACTACAAAAAAGGAACCCATAATGTTCAATTTTAATAAACCTTTACAAACTGGGATATTGTTTTACTATGATACCATCTCATTATATGAAAAACCCATAATTGAACACTAACAATAAAACAATTCTGACAACGATGAAAAAAAAAATGAAAAAAAAAAATGATAATTTATGCAAAATTATGTTATAGATTAAATAAAATGCACTGCTGAATTCGAATTTACTGCTCGGCACAGCTTGCTATAACCTCAGTGGTCAACCATAAACAGTTTGGGTAATTATGGTCACACTGTTAAGTTGATACGGCTTGGGTAAGTATGGTCACACTTTTTAAGTTGATACGGCTTTGAATTTGGATTATGATTATATATTTGACATATCGTATGTTTTCGACACTAAATATACGACTGTGTTCCAGGAACTCACAAAAATAAAATAGGAAATAAATCTGTTATGGTTCAATATTCTTAATATTGATTTGATGAAGGTTTTTTTCAGCATATTAAAGAAACCTATATACTCATATTTTGTTGAGGTCACACAAAGTTTAATGTTGGACCGCAATTTTGACCAACTTAAAAACTGGGTCCAAATCTAAAATTCAATGCTAAAATACTTAAGTTTAATTTTACATTCAACATATAAAAAAAACTAAAAAAAAAAAATTTCTTGTTAAAATCAAACTAAATTTAATTCTGGACTTTTAGAACCTAAATGTGGACCATTTAGAAACCAGGGCCCAATATCAAAAATTTAATATAGTCAAAATCTACGTAGCACTACGTAGCTGCTACGATATTGAACTCAACCCTGGTGTCTATTCTATTTAATACAATACTTCTCACAATATCGATTATATGTGGGGAACTTCCCAAATGTTTTTCCAACTTAGTTTATTTTTGCACCTTCTGCAGGAATGAAAAAAAAATAATAACAAAATCCAGAAAAGTTTATAATTTTCTGAATGAAAAAATGCATTTACAATTTAATTCTCTTGGTCCTGCCATGCCTTAAAACGTTTGCAGGTGCACAGGTATGTCTGTACGCAGAGTATAATTTGTGGTGTAAATACGGCCATGTTAGCCAAAAAGTTAAGATGAACTTTAACATTAACTCTGAATAGTATTTATTTTACATTTATTATTGACCTCCAAGTAAAAAAAACCAAGCTTTACATCACCATACCCTCTTTAGGTATATAAATTACGCGGGTTTTTACCAAGGGAATGATGTGTGAAAAGAAGGTTACGTATAATTTTATGCATGGATACATTGTTCTTTGGACTGGTTTGTTAACAGAATTAATAAGTTTCTTATGTAATTTTTATCTGTTTTGTAAGAATTCAAAATAAAACAAAATCAATATTTAAAGTTAATTCTATTTCTGTCAATATCCAGGAGTTAAGGTCTTCCAATAATTTTGACAAGTCCAGAATATATGTTCTATTGTATCGACCCCCCCTTAAATCTTTATTTAGAGAGATTTTCATTCGTGCTTTAAATTCGATGTATTATTCTGTATTGGAACCACTGAATTTTGAATTCTTGGTAAAATGAAATGGCAATACATGGATATTTTTCCAATTAAAGTTTGTATTGAGAAACGATGACCATTTTTGTTCACATTTATATTTAGGATTTGACTTTTTTTCATTTAAAATATTGTACATGTCTTTTGAACCTCTCTGGGATTTAAAACAAACTTCAAATTTGAGGGCAAAACTGAGCCTTTTTTTCTCTAAGTCATTGGGACATATGTTTCATTCTTTTAAATACTTTTTTTATTGGAGAAATTAGGCCTTGATATGTTAGAAAATTAGTTTTGATATTATATACATTTTAAGTGATCAAAAGTCATAAGATGTCCACCTTTGTCTTACAAGTCATTAATCAGCAAACACCTTTTTTGTCCAATCTTTACACAAACCATAGATGGCATGTGTTAATCATAGAGTTATTTGGTATATTTTAAATCATCAAATACTTTTTTCCAAAATGAATTATTTAGCTTTTTATAGGGGCCAAGAAATTGTATTTCCAAAATATTTAAATTTTCTGAAAAGAGTAAAAGTTTCACTAATTTGAATATGTCTATTAATTCTTCTTGTCAAGGTTAATTGTTTAACCTTTTATGTTGTTTTCAATCAGTTTTAATCACTGTTATTTTTCCATTGGTGAGAGAATTTGGTTTGTCCAAGTTTTTATAATATTTTCGATTTCTTTCATTCTGCGGTCATAATTTAAATTTTCATTTTCATTCAGATCCACTGAGAAATGTATCCCAAGAAGTGTAAATATGCTGGAACCCACTCAAATCCCCACTTAACACACATAGTTTCTTTGCTAAACTATTTCTTCCCAATCCAAACAACCTCAATTTTGTCTAAAGTTATATTAAACCTGATAAATCTGCATATTTATCTAGAGTACGGAGAGATGCATCCACATACTCAGGGGATCCTTCAAGTATAAGAGAAGTATCATCTGCATATTGTGGAATGAGATACTCTGTGTAGCATAAACTTGATTGATGTTATGTTTTACATAAACATTTGTACCTTATTGTAATGTTATACAAAAATCATTTTAATACTATAGTAGTTGATTTATGTGTTTTCCGTTGCCACCCGGAAGTTGCATTTGATCATGTCCAAATAAGAGATGAATGATTCTATCAATAGCCAAATCAATGAAGGTGTTAGCATAATTTATTACTTTGTATATACATATGTGTTATAACAAGGAATACAGGTACCAGGATTATAATTCAATACGTCAGACGCGCGTTTCGTCTACATAAGACTCATCAGTGACGCTCAGATAAAAAAAGTTATAAAGCCAAACAAGTACAACGTTGAAGAGCATTGGGGACCCAAAATTCCAAAAAGTTGTGCCAAATACGGCTAAGGTAATCTATTCCTAGAATAAGAATATCCTTAGTTTTTTTCGAAAAATTCAAAACTTTGTAACAGGAAATTTAAAAAAATGACCATATAGATGCACGATGTTTTTATTAGTTGTTAGAGGCCTTGAAATAGATGTCAGTTAACAGCGAGTACTCTCAGGAATGTACCTAGTGTCTTTTTGTTGTGGGGATGCACAAGAACCCTTCTACGTCCACTTGTATTTTTATCCATCTGATGAGTTAAGCCTTTTTCAAGTGATTTTTATAGTTCGTTAACATATTTAAACCCGCCACATATGTCTGTATGTGCCTATCCTAAGTCATGATCTGTAATTCAGTATTTGTCGTTTGTTTATGTGTTTTACATATTTGTTTTTTCGTTCATTTTTTATACATAAATTAGTCCTTTAGTTTTCTCGTTTGAATTGTTTTACATTGTCATTTCGGACCCTTTTATAGCTGACAATGCGTTATGGGCTTTGCTAATTGTTGAAGGCCGTATGGTGACCTATAGTTGTTAATTTTTGTGTCATTTTGGGGTCTTGTGTAGAGTTGTCTCATTGACAATCATACCACATCTTCTTTTTTTTTTATATATATATAATTGATATTCATGTCAACACCGAAGTGTTGACTACTGGGCTGATGAAACCCTTGGGGACGAAACGTCCACCAGCAGTGGCATCGACCCAGTGGTGTAAATAGTTATCAAAGGTACCAAGATTATAATTTAAATGCTAGACGCGCGTTTCATCTACATAAAATACACACCTTCATACATTTCGATATCACTCCACTGCATTATTCAACCGGCAACCAGTAATAAAAAAGAAGCAGCTCCCCGTGACAACTTCTCCCACTAAAGCATGTGCGCCATTAACCTATGTTCCTTGAATTGCCAGGCATTAAGGGTGATGATGAAGGGGAGGGGCGAGACCTGATTTATATGAAGGTAAATATTTTTTATTACAAAACAAAATTTTAATTCTTACAATTTTATTACATTAGATACCTCACCTTTATAAGTTTAGATACCATAATGTAACAAAGCGCTGAACCCCCGTCACTAGGAGGAGGAAAACCAATGATAAAGAATAGAGGTTGACACAATGAAGTAGCATAGAGCGTAAATAGTAATTATGAAAGGACAACTGACCACCCAAAACCAGCTGACTAGATTTCCGACAGAGATGAGGAATTAAAAAATTTCCAAGAAAAGGCTCTGACTTCATGAGCTTTAAATTCATATTTAGCTTAAATTACACATAAAGCAGACTTATAAGCCAACATGAAAGTTTTGCAAATTGTGATAGAAATGGTTCTAGCAGAAATTCAGATATTCCCATTTTAATAGGAATGAAGAAAAACCAGTAGGTTCTAATTTTGCTGACGAGGCTAGATACAAGGGCAGAGTTCTCGCAGTGCCCAATACCTGATTGTAGTATGGCAGGAGTAGTAATTCACCTAGAATTTTAATCAGGTAAATAATTCTTAGTTAGAAAAGAAGAATCAATGAGCAGTGTATTTGAGGTCTTATCAGCCGCAAAGCTAAGGCAAGACTCAGAAATTACACAAACCAGTCTCAGGAAAAGACGAAACTTGGGAGCGTGCATTAAATCAAGAGAGGTCGTCCAAATTCCAGATTAAATAGTCGACCTGATTGACCTGTCAGTTTCAGTTTTGAAATGATGGATACCAAGGTACTTATTGAGAACAGAAATATCTAGTACCAGTCTCATTTCCCGTTTTTCTTTTGAACCAAGAACAGCCGAGAAAAAAACCCAAGATGAAATGACGGATTTACCATCTCAAACACACCCTTCTGAATGAGAATGTTCACTTCGTCTTGTAACAACTGATTCTTTTGAGAATCCTTTGACACTGCCACTGACAGATTGATTGGAACAGGAGAAAGAGGAGGCTGTTCCAAAAACTGACGTTCCAATCTTCTCCGTAAAATTGAAAATACCCACTTGTCTGAAGTTATCAGAGATCATTACCAGTGAAACCGAATTTAACCAAGGAAACAACACATCACTTGCCCTGCTTCTTATTATTTACATCTTTCACTTTTTTCCAACCTGAACGAGAAATAGTTGATATCTTCATAGACTGTGCAGAAGCAGAGGCAGAAGCCTTGAGCTGATGAAAGGAAGAAAGCTTGTTTATCTGAGTAGTCTTTTGACAAATCTCTTCCCATCAGTGACCTTAACATCAATCTTGACAACAGGAGAAGCCTTATTCACTTCCTTCTGTAGCTGATCCAAGGAAACAGAGAACAACTAGTCATTAGATAGAGAAGTCTCTGCTGGAGAGCTCAAGAAACACTCGATGTTTCTGTCTCTTAGTAAGAGTAAAGTTGGCCACAGAGCCAAGTAGAAGGAATGGAGACATTCCAAGCTCTTGTAAACCCGTAGGATCATGGACTTCAAGTCTGAGAATTCCACTCTGTGTCCTTTAAAAGAGACTCAGCTGTCAACAAACAGCGTTCAGCTTTCTCAAGAACAAGTAAGACAACTCAGATTATTCTCCGGCTTTACATATGACGTTAGAGAAAGATATCACAGAAAAGAGCCGGCATCCTCAAGGAAGATCCGTGAATCTCAAAGTTCATTGATTTGCATGTCTCTCTCACTTTTCGTGAATTAAGGAAAACTTAAATGTTCATGGATATTTAATTTCACGGATCTGCATATCAGCCTTAAGAAAATTTGTTATTCATTAAACTTTTACTTTCGTGGTTGAACTGGGTCAATATCTTTAATTGTTTTCACATAGACGTTTTTTCCTGTAGCTCAGTCCATATCGGAAACTTGGATATGTATGAAAGCTCGTTTCGAAGCTGTGACATTTTCACATATGTGGTAAATTTTCGGGGTACGAAGAGGGATTACTTTTTTCGTAAATAAGCATACCATGAACATCCTTTCGTGATGGTCCTTGTTGTAAAACAAATCCCCTTTTTCACACAATAATTTCTTTAAAATTTAATACTTTAAACACATTTAATAGCTCCATAGTTTTTACACATTTATTCTATGTTCCTCTACTGTCCTAATCACCACAAATGGTTAAGCTAAGTCATTGTAAACAATAGAAACATGTCCAATATCACTAAACAGAGATTTTTTATTTACACTTGACTTTTTAGTTCCTCATTTAGAGGCGCTTTAGGGATATTGTCCCATATTGAAATCCATAGTTCTGAATTTTCCCACTAGTCGAAACAAGGACAAAACATCTGATTATAACCTCAAATAACAATACACAGACCAAGTTAAAGCATCCAGTAACATTTTCTGGTGCATACAAGTGCATTTTGACAGAGAAATTATGCAAAAATGTAGATTTCATAACACCAAAATACTTAATTTATATTCTTACAAGTGGAAATCTGGTATTTTATTCTGTAGAAACCACTCTAAACTACTGTAATAGTCATTTTCATCATATAATTAGAGTACAATGAAGGGCAAATTTTCAAAACTTGTCCTTCCACATAATTCTATTTGAGAAAAAAATGTTTTTACATGTATTTCAGTGAAAATCTTTTATCAGTGAGAAATCCACATGAGGTTTTGAAGAAACATTGTGACATCACACGTATTATGGCGTCATTAAATAACGATAGATCAAAATCTAATTAAAGTTTGCAGTGTTACATGAGGAACAGTTGCCGCAAGGTTTTACTCGAAATATGGAGTCGAAAAGATCAGTAACTAAGCATTTTTATATACTCTCAAGACCATGGCAACAGTTTTCATATCAGCATATTTTTAACATACCGACTGTAATCTCAATTGCATAAATACCATAAAACAAACAATTTAGAGCTTGCCTAATAAAACAAAATGCTTAGATTTAGCCTATCAAAGAACACAAATACCTCAATTTTTGATAAAATCAAACTAAGATGAATTTTGGACCCTTTAGTTCTCAATGTGGGCCAATTTAGAAACAGTGCCAACAATCCAAATTGTAAATAAACGGTTCGAATTAGCATACAAAAGAACCCAAAGAATGCAAGACTTTAAATAAATCCCCATTGCAAATTTTCAAGATTTAAGCAATTTATACTAAGTATTATAAAAGTGTTGTTTTTTACCCCTTCTTACTACATAATTTGGGTCATAATCCCTAAAATCAAGTTAATTTTAACCCTTTAGACCTATATTTGGACCAATTTAAAAACACGGCTCATCATCTTAAATGTATATACACCGTTAGATTTAGCATATGAAAGACCCCAAAAATTCAAGACTTTGAAGAAAACTCAATTGAAATTGTTTACGAAATAAGCAATTTATACAGAGTATTAGAAAAGAACTGTTTTTAACCCTTTCTTATTAACCATTATTTCCAGAACCCCTAAAATTGACCCCATCCTTTCTGTTTAAGTAAGGAATCTTGTATATATTGAAGTACAAATATATAAAGATTCATAGGTCTATGCTCAAGTTATTGTCTGGAATCCCTCTTTGGTCCCTAATTCCGAAACAGTTGAACCAACAACTCCTTCTCTAACGCAAACACTATGAATACATTGTAACTTTTATATTCATGAATAATGATCTTTCATTTACAAAAATATTGTGTCTCACTTCTACAATACTTTTTTGAAGAATTTCTAAATAAGATGGGATGAATCTTGATGGGTTTTATCAAGACATTAATTGTTTACCTTTCCAAAAATTTCAATTGCAGTCAGATCTTGCTTGCCTGCATTTGAAAGTAAAACAAGATACTGTCAAAATGAAAACACACATACTTACATAGTTTGTTACAGTAATTAGTAGCCGTTATTCCTGGGCAGCCATTTGGACATTGTGAAAATTTAAGGTGACACCCGTTCGTCATTATAAACAATATATTTAATTTCAAAAGGATTAGATCAAGCCTTCTCAAGTTTTTGCAAGGAATCAACGTATAGTGTCATTATCTATCAAGGACAATATAAATTATGAATAGCAATAGTGAAAAGCATCAATATAGAACTGTGTTTCTTTCTATATATCATAGTTTTTTCAGGATAAAATGAGAAATTGAAAATAAAGTCGTAAAATTTGTCATTTATGGGCAATAACTCCTATAAGAATTTGTCTAACAGTTTTAACGTATATATGGACAATTGGTAGAGCTCATTATTCTGAACATTTGTTTTCCTTTCAGATTTTCTCAACAGTTATTTTATAACAGTTATTTTTTTTCAGACAGCTTCCCTTTTACCCCCATGTTCTGCTTTTAGCCATGTCAGCCCTATTAGTTTAAACAGTATTTATTAATGAAAAATATCAAGATAAATATTACAATGTTACATAAATTTCAATTATGGGATTCGGAAACAAGTTTGGAAAAACTTTTATAAATCCGTCTCCCTGTCAGCCCTATTGATTGGTAGGCAGGTTCATCGGACAAATTTTGTTTTTAAACTAGATACCCGATTGATAATTGTCGCCAAGTTTGGTTACATTTGTCTAGAAGAGAAAATTTTAGTAGAAGAATATAAAAAAATAGTAAAAATTGTTAAAACTTACTTTCAAGGCAATAACTCCTTAAAGGGTCAAATGACCATTTGGTCATGTTTGACATATTTGTAGATCGTACTTTGTTGAACAATTTTGCTGTTTACAGTTTATCTGTATCTATTAAAATATTCAAGATAATAACCAAAAAATGTAAAGTTTCTATAAAATTATCAATTCTGTGACAGCAATCCATCAACAGGTTGTCTGATGTGTCTGCAAATTTCAGGGCTGATAGACATGGTCATCCCTTGTCAGATTTGCTTTAAATGCTTTAGTGTCAGATAGATAAGGAATTAACTGCATTTTACCCCCATCTTCTATTTTTAGCCATGCGTTGATAGTCGGGGTCCACAGATACATTTTAAAAGCTACACCCTAAGGATGATATAAGCCAAGTTTATTTCAATTTGGCCATGTTGTTTGAAAGAAGATTAGTGTAAAAAAAAATACAGAAATTTACGAAAAGTTGACTTTTAAGGGGATTAACTCTTTAAGGGATCAAATGATCATATTGGTCATGTTTACTTATTTGTAGATCATACTTTGATGAACAATTGTGATGTAATCTCATATCTAATATAATATTCAAGACATGAACCAAAAACTGCAAAATATCCTTACAATTGCCAACTTAGGAGCTTTAACCCAACAAGTGGTTGTCTGATGTGTCTGGAAATTTCATGGCAGATAAATTTTGTTCTAATGAACAGTTTTATTCCAGTCAGACTTGCTCTAAATGCTTAAGTTTCAGAGCTATGAGCAAAAAACTGCATTTTATCCCCATGTCTTACTTTAAGCCATAGCGACCATCTTGATTGATGGGCGGGGTCATCGGATATACTTTAAAACTAGATACCCGAAGACTGATTTATGCCAAGTTTGGTTTTATTTGCCACAGTAGTTTCAGAAGAGAAGCTTTCCTAAAAATTAAAGACGACGGCGATGGACGACGACGATGAACGACGACCACGACGGACTACGGATGCCGAGTGATGAAAAAAGCTCACTTTGCACTTTTCGGCCAGGTGAGCTAAAAAGGGATTCCCATAAATTTGATCTTTGTATTGTGATTTTCTATCAATCATAATACAACTTCAATTTGACAAAACAGTAATGGAGAGGAGGGCATAATACATTATTTTGAACCCACGTCCCTGTGCTTATGTTAAGTACCTAATGGGAATAACTTGAACAGAAAATATTAAAACCAACTAAAAGTAATTAAACAGATTTGGTCAAATGATACTTTTAATAATTATCTAGAAACCAACAAATAAAATCAATATGGGCATAACTTTTGAACAGTCAATGTTGAAAAAATAATAAAAATTGAACTTGACCTATATGTTATGGTCCATAACATTCGTTCATAGTGTCAAATGATTTGGTTAAGAGATCCATTAACAATAATGCAAACATATAAATTCCAAATCGTCACTGCTGACTTTATATGTAGCTATTCTGTTCAGTAGAATTAGAGAAAACTTTTATTCGACATATTGAAAAATACAGTATATGCAAACAGAAAGTAGGCATCTGACAGTTCCGAAAAGTCCTTACAATTTACAACTCAAGACTTTCAAGTTACTTTTTATTAGTCTGACGAAAATATCTATAAGACAAGAGAAAAGATGAACAGACAGACTATACATGCTATACGTGATTAAAATAAAGCTTTTGATATACTAACAAACTTATCTTTTACAATTAACCACACCCTTTTTTAATAAACAATGCATGTTTACATTTTAAATTGAATGAATATCAGACACCTTCGATTATTTAACGAATGACTGGAATATTTTTTTCTGTCTATGAAGAAATAACATGAAAAATGTGATGCACACTAAATAACCTGCGTTTTATGTTATTTCTACACAGGCAAAATTTGCTCACATGAATTTCACATCAATCTCACGTAAAATTCACATGGAAAAATTTCACGTGAGATTCACCTCAATCGAGCTTATACATGAAACCCACGTGTAAATTTTCATGTGAATTTCACGTGAATTGAGATTCACATGAATCTGATGTGAAATTTTTCACATGAATTTCACGTGAAATTTACAACAAAAAAAATGATATTTTTCATGATTTTAATTAAATTTGAAAATTTAGATGTTATTTGAATTACTCTGTTTAAAAAAAGTCATGTGAATATCACGTGAGTTTCACATGAAAATCACGTGAAACTCACAAAAAAATTTTTTCACGTGAGTTTCACGTATAAGCTCGTTTGAGGTGAAATTGATAGGAATTTCACGTATGATCCACATGAATTTAAATTCACGTGAAATTGATGTGAGTGAAATTTGCCTGTGTAATAGACAGAAAAAATATAATAGTCATTTCTTATAATTTAATTGTAAATTCCATTTTAAACCGGAGTAAATTATGAAAAAACGTTGATGACGTCACGGTCACATGTCAAACTAATGTCTATGAGCTGATAAACAAAACAACGTCAGCCAATCAGAAGACGCGTTACACCCAAAATCAAATTATATAACAATAAATGTCAGATCTGATATGATGAAAACCCAAATTGTTTTACATTAAATATATGTATTTTATTAATCTAATATTTGGTCTAGAGATACTATTACATAACTCATTAGTGTCTTGCTCACAAGTAGATATAATCACAGCTTAAAAAATATGACTATCTATTTCAGCTACAAGTCTACCACACTCTTCATAGGAATCCTGTCAATATATTGGATGATACTACATTTGTAAATGATTTTATATATTTTAAAAATATATTTGAACACTTTAAAACCTTTGTAATCACTAATATATAAGAAGTTACAGGAGACTTGACTACTCATTCTTCGTCTTTTATTTTTTTCCTCAACCATCTGAATAAAGATGATCACTAACTGATGCATGCGTGGCTTTTTATCAGAAACAAATAAATATAAAGTAGTATACAAAAATACAGAACAGATGTAGTGCTTAAAACTATGAACAGGAGATTAAGCTATTAAATGAGAGTGGATATATGTAAGCTGTTCCCGTGAAATTAATAATTAATGTTTGTCATTTTTGGTAGGGGATACCATTGCGTTGTTGTGTATCGGGAAAAAAATCTGCACGAGTCTTTGAATGTATAAACATGTCTGAATTACTTCAAAATAAAATTTTGAATCATCACCAAAAGATATTTAGATTAATTTAACTAAGAGTGTGTAAAGTTTTAAGCAATAATTAGAAATAGTTTTTGAGATACAGCGCGACATGTGAAAAACACGCACCCCTGTTTTAGTTATAAAGTCCTGTAACTCAAAAAGTTTAAATCCTATTTTCAAAAAGTATACAAATCGTTTAACCATCATAAGAAACAAATGTCAAGTTTCATGAAATTTGGATAAGCGGTTCTCAAGTTAAACTGCGACATGTGGAAGCTGGAAGACAAGCAGACGGACGAACGGACGGACAGACAGACAGCGGACATTTGTATACCATAATACTTCCCGTCAAAATTTTGACGGGCGTATAAAAATCATTATTATACAGGTAAAATCGAGAATAAACGTTTTTCAAACTTAAAATATAAGAAAAAAGACATATCAAAATTCATTTGCACGAGGTCCATATATCTATTTATATTTATGTTTATGTTTATATCGCGTCATGTGCCCGTCGGTTGTTTTCGGGGTCATTTCGATAGTTAATTAGTCGTTGTCCAGACTAAAAAACACGAAACGTATACACATATTATTTAGACCATGTCCAGTAAATTGTTTGCTTTAGCATTTCTATAATTTGAATTGTTATCAACATGATATAAGAATTTGAGTCAAATCGGTGAATATGAGGTTTGTCAGCTAGTGCCATGTAAATCATTAAAGTCATTATCTATCAAATTACAGTCGCTACCTTGATATCCCCTTTCTTTTGTTAAATTGGTCGGGAAATTTATGACAAAAAGCGATTGGCGTCTTTAGCCGAACAGTTTTCTCATTTTTACACAATTCAATTTACTGTGTGCTGGTTCATATTCTGGACGCCAGTCTTTGCTCCTTTGTAATAAAATCTACATCCCAAAAAACAAATATGAAGCTTAGAAATGGAAAAATATTAAATACTAAACTCGTTAAAAGGGTATCTCCACGTCTCAATCTTCAAAATCGCTTATCTAAAAATACTACCCTCGCTAACATTTTTAACAATAAAAATCGTGGTTACCCTTCTATCGATAAGTGTCATGCCAGAAAATGACTTACATGTCCCTGTCTTTCTACCAACAATACGGCAAGGTCCACGTTTAATGGTTTCACATTTTCTTTAAATTTTGAAACTGATATTACTTGAAAAACAAACAGTATTATTTATTTACTCACATGAAACAAACCGGGATGCGGTATTCAGTACGTAGGTGAAACTGAGCATAATTTATCTAAACGCACGCAAGAACACCTGTATCGTTTTAAAAGAACCAATACATTCAAAAGTATCATTTATCAACATTTTTGGTAAAGAAAATTAATCACCGCCTTCATTTATTAGTTTTGATTTTGTTCAACGTAATCTGTACGATTTTTATGTTTGAAGTTAGATTCAAAACAAACCGGACATATATATATATATATATAATATAGTTAATTGCTATTAATTAGTATTGAAATGTGCATTGTGTTTAAATGTAATATCAGTATTTAGTTCTATTATAATCTTAAATCAATCCTATTTCTATCTTATTTTTTAGATATAATCTTTCAAATATGTCGTCATTTTGGTGCTGTTTCAGAAATTCAAATGTCTGCGTGACGTAATATTGTGCGTTTTCACCACTTCGTATGTGACGTCATTGTTATGACTTTTTGCGTTCAGGCCTGGACTGAGTCGGGTGTGTCTATTTTCTGTGTTGGTCTTCAATGTATTATGTATTCGGGTTTTGTTTTTTGTAATTAGTTAAGACGTCAGTTTTATCATGTAAATCTTTTATATTCATTTGATAAAATTTATTGTTTGCAATAACATAAATTGTTCTATATAATAAGGATGTTTTTATCACAAGCAGAAAACCCTAGCCGTATTTGGCACAACCTTTTTCAACTTTTGATCCTCAGAGCTGTACAACTTTGTCCCCCTTTTTTTGACTTTCTAACTTTTATATCTGGGCGTCAAGTCTTGTTTGGACGAGGCGCGTTTTTGACGTAATGAATATTAAACCTGATGCCTTTTGTTATCTATTATTTATGTGTTTCTTTGCCTAATACGTTCTCCTATTTATTTGTATTGTAGTCCTGTATTATTATGTTGTCATTTTAATGTTATATTTAACAATGCCATCAAAGTGCGAGGTTTAGCATGCCACAAAACCATTTTCAACCCACCATTTTTTTCTTTAAAAATGTCCTGTACCAAGTCAGGAAAATGGCCATTGTTATATCATAGTTCGTTTCTGTGTGTGTAATATTTTTATGTTGTGTTTCCGTTGTGTCGTTTGTTTTCTATATTTGAGTGTGAATTCACATTACTATAAGACGTGTCACGGTACATTTCTATCCCAAATTTATGTATTTGGTTTTGATGTTATATTGGTTATTCTCATCGGATTTTGTCTAATGCTTAGTCCGTTGCTGTGTGTGTTACATTTTAATGTTGTGTCGTTGTTCTCCTCTAATATTTAATGCGTTTCCCTCAGTTTTAGTTTGTTACCCCGATTTTGTTTTCTGTCCATAGATTTATGAGTTTTGAACAACGGTATACTCTGTTGCCTTTGTTTATCAATAAAGGTTTTGATTTTGTAAATATTGCCGGTATTTTTAACGACTATTCTGTTAAAGACCAAATTCCTGGATATTTTGATAATACTGAAATCCCTCTGATTTAATATATTTATAAGAAATCTACCCGGAAATAAGTGTTTAATTATAGTCACTTGTTTAAAGATGTAAATATTAATGAAAAAAACACCTATGTCGTGTAATTGCAGAAATTCTGAATACACATATGGTCCCATTTCCCATGTCATAACAGGAGACCTTAACATCGTTCGCGACCAAGAGTTAAAATCATTCCTCAGTAAAGGACCTAAATATCGTCCCCCGTCAATTATCAATTGGAATGAGTGTCGTAATATCATCCACGACTCACTCCGTACCTGCTTAAAATGGGTAAAACGGGAAAAAGCTGACAAAAAATCTTTGGACTCTTTTTTTAATTCAGTAATGAAAATATATGATATTCGAATACAACATTTTAAAGAACATCTTACTCCTAACAACAACCATAAAAAAACCTATTTCGCGTATCAGACATAAACTAAAAGAACTAGCCAAGGAATTTGTTTTTGTCCCGGCTGATAAAGCTGCTAATAATATCATTATTGTTTGAAGAAAATTTTATATAGAGGTTAGCAAAAGGACATCACTAATTCATCAACATTCCAACTGACTTCATTTTCAAAAAACGACATCTGGAACAAACACAAACTTTTAGCTACTTCTTTACAAGTAGAACCAAATACAATGAAAGTCCCAACTATGTACTGGCTTCCGAAGCTAAACAAAAACACCTTACAAATATAGATTTATTTCATCTTCAATTGTTCCACTACTAAATTGCCCGTTTCACTTACTAGTACACTTGGTACAATATAGTGGATTTAATTAGTTTTGGGGTGTCAAAAACTCGTTGGAAGTACTTGATAAATTGCATGCATATATTGGTGTTTTTGAATCTGTTCAAAGTTTTGATTTTTTTACCCTATATACCACTTTGCCTCATATTCTGATTAAGAAAAAATTCACATCTCTAATTAACTGGGCATTTAAAAAGTTAGAATGCGATTATATATGTTCAAACTCTTTTAGGTCATTTTTTAGAAGCAATAAACAAAAGAACTATGTCAATTAGACATGCTTTGATACTATATATGTTCTTGAATTTTTACTTAATAACATTTTTGTTCGCGTATATCGTCAAGTTATTGGAATTCCAATGGGGACTAACTGTGCACCACTTATTGCGGACCTGTTTTTTTTTTTATTGTTATGAGTTACAATCTAATGAATAAAATTAGCCAAGACCCATCGAAACAATATTTGATACAAAAATTGAAAAATACATTTAGATATTTGGATGATAGTTTGGCTCTCAATAATGACGACTTCAGTATGTATACTAAAGAAATTTATCCTGTTGAACTTACTTTAAATAAAGCTAAAACTAACAATGACCACTGCCCTTTCCTCGATCTTGATATCTATATCATTAACGGGAAGCTTAATACAAAAAAATATGATAAAAGAGATGAATTCTCATTTCCTATCGTTAATTATTCATTTTTAGAATGATGTCACCATCTTATGGTGTTTATATATCTCAACTTGTACGATTCGCTCGTGTATGTAACAACGTATTAGGTTTTAGCGAGAGAAATTTATGTATTACTGAAAAATTATTACACCAGGGTTTTCGATATCACAAACTGGTCAAAACATTTACTTAATTTTATCACCGGTATAAGGAAATGATTCGTAAATATAACTCAACATGCAGACATCTTATACGTTCAGGTATTTCCCATCCAATCTTTTATAGTAATATTCTTTACCAAGCACAAAAATGTCAGTACTCACCTCAAAAGCTTCCAAACCTTTAAACAGACTTATTAAGAAGGGATATAGTTACGATACTGTTGTCAGGTCATTAAAAATTGCTTATTTTGGCTTTAATATTGATTCACTTATAGGGTCTTTGCATCGGAACTAAACACATTTAAAAAAAAACAGTTGTTGGCATGATACGGGTTATGTTCTTCTCATATAGTTTATGATAGTATGATACTGAACCCCTAACGTGAGGAATCGTGCCTGATATTCATATGATGAAGACATAATCTTTCAATCAATTTAATTGAGGTGTGGAGCTGGAATGTCAGTTAACTGCTAGTAGTCTGTTGTTATTTATGTATTATTGTCATTCTATTTATTTTCTTTTGTTACATCATTTGACATCGGACTCGGACTTCTCTTGAACTGAATTTTAATGTGCGTATTGTTATGCATTTACTTTTCTACATTGGCTAGAGGTATAGTAGGTGGGTTGAGATCTCATAAACATGTTTAACATGTATAATTCGGAGTTTAGTATGACGTCCATTATCACTGTACTAGTATACATATTTTTAGGGGCCAGCTGAAGGACACCTACGGGTGCGGGAATTCCCGCTACATTGAAGACCCATTGGTGGCTTTCGACTGTTGTCTGCTCTATGGTCTGGTTGATGTCGCTTTGACACATTCCCCATTTCCTTTCTCAATATTACATAATATTTAATAGATTGTAGACCATCTAGCATTACACTAAACAGTAAAATTGAGAATAGAAATGGGGAATGTGTCAAGAGAAAACAACCCGACCATAGAACAGACAACAGCAGAAGGTCACCAACATATCTCAATACAGCGTGAAATTCCCGCACCCGGAGGCGTCCTTCAGCTGGTCCCTAAACAAATACTTATACCAGTTCAGTGATAATGAACGCCATACTAAACTCCAAACTGTACACCAGAAACTAAAATTAAAAATAATACAAGACTAACAAAGGCAAGATGATCTTGACTTGGGACAGGCCCCTAAACAAATATATATACCAGTTCAGTGATAATGAACGCCATACTAAACTCCAAATTGTACACCAGAAACTAAAATTAAAAATAATACAAGACTAACAAGAGCCAGACACTCCTGACTTGGGTCAGGCGCTAAAATGCGGCGGGGTTAAGCATGTTCATGAGATCTCAACTCTCCCCTGTCACATGCCAGCTCCAAACCTCAATTGCATCGATTGAAAGATTATATTGTAATCATATGAAATTCAAGCACAATCCCTCCGTTGAAGTTTAGTATCATACCACATTAAATATGTTAGAAGATCATAACCAGTATCATGCCAATAACAGGTTTTAGAATAAATGTGTTTGATTTCCGATACAAAACCCCATGAGTGAATCAGTATTTTAAAATACCAAAAAATACCATAATTAATGATCTGACAACACTATTAAAACTATATGATCAAGTCTGTTTAAAGGTTTGAGGTTAATGTCGACATTTGTGTGCTTTGTATAAAATATCACAATACAAGATTGGATATACTTAATGTTTTGAATGTTTGTGATATTGAAAATCCTGGTGTAATGATTTTTTTAGCAATACAGAGATTTCTTTCGTCAAATAAACTATGTTGTCATAACACGAGTGAAGCGAACAAGTTCAGATATATAGACACCATAGCATAGTGTCAAGGGAACGTCACCATACAAAGTGGATAATTAACATTAGGAAATGAAAAATAATCTCTCTCATCATATATATTTTGTTATTAAGCTTCTAATTAAAAATTAAGATATCAAGATCCAAGAAAGAGAAGTGTTCATTGTTAGTATAATCTTAATTTAAAGTCAGTTCATCAGGATAAATCGCTTTAGTGTATATGCTTAAGTCGTCATTATTGAGTGCCAATATATAATTCAAATATCTTAAAGTGTTATTAAATTTTGTTTCAATGGGTCTTTATTGATTTTAGTAATAAGTTGTAACTCAGAGGAATACCCCAAAACAGGTCCGCAAAATTGCACTTACTTAATTCGATAGTTGAGAGGAAGCATATTTATAGAGTAAAACGTTATAACAGGTCGGGACCACTACCTTATATGGAAATGCATAAATTAGCATACTTATGTTCTCGCACATGTAATTGTTTATTTACATGTGACGCAATTCATTTTTACCTAGGTTTTTGACCAATCCACTAAATTAGTCACAATGCATGATGGACTACTACGTGTTTACAATCAACTAACAACACGTGTTATTTACTGAAATACAACACATTTTTTCGTGCAATGCGGGATTCACAATTTCGCTTAGATTTTTATTTTATGTATTCTCATTTATAGTTCGTGATATAAAGTATTACTTCCATGCTCAGATTAACGAAGAGTTGGTTCTATGCGAAGAAAAAAGGGTTTGAATTACCTGATATATAGCCATTAACATGTTTGATGATGGCACAGAGATTTCATGTATTTGTCCACCAGAAGCAACGAAACAACAGCGAAAAAACACATTTACCCATGAGACAAACTTACTGGTGTAAAGTAAGCCGTCGATAACAGCCGGTGCTGATATTCAAGAGTACAGCAATGTTCGTATAGATAATTAAAGGCAAATCCTTGAATTTTGTGTTCGTAAAAAAGGCGAAGAAATATTTACATACATGGCAGTGTTAACAAAATCTATAAGTATTTTTGTTGGTCACATTTCAGTATATGGGACTTCCAAACTGTTCCCCTTTTTTGAAGGTAGTGAAGTCAGCAACTGTAGTTTCAGTTTGTTCGTTTTTTAACGGGCTCGGACATTTGCCAAACTGAATAAAATCATTACAGCTGATTTCTTAAACCTGCAATGTAAAACTTTGGTTTGCTTGCTTGCTTTGTTTGTATAGTTGTTTATACAAGCTTTGAAAATAAGATTGACATCTTAAAACAATATATATATATAGGCATAGTTTAACTTGTATATTTTATATTTTGTACAATATACAAACAAAGCAAGCAAGCTAACCAAAGTTTTGCTCCACATGCATTAGGAAATAAGCTGTAATGATTTTATCCATATGTATGTGCGACAAGGTGGAAAATTTGATATGTTTTGTGAAAATTGCAGCGTTGGATCTATAATAAAAAAGAAGATGTGGTATGATTGCCAATGAGACAGCTGTCCACAAGAGACCAAAATGACACAGAAATTAACATTTATAGATCACCGTACGGCCTTCAACAATGAGCAAAGCCCATACCGCATAGTCAGCTATAAAAGTCCCCGATATGACAATGTAAAACAATTCAAACGAGAAAACTAACGGCCTTAATTATATAAAAAAAAATGAACGAAAAAAAAAATGTAACACATAAACAAACGACAACCACTGAAATACAGGCTCCTATACAATATATTTTTTTTTTGATGGGATAGATTTCTTGTCCTTTTATATATTTAATTGGGCCGGTTTTTTCTTGTTTTTTTTTGTTTGGATTGTTTTACACAAGTAATTTTTGGGTCATTAATAGCTTACTTTTCAGCATTGGACCTATGACTGCTTACTTTACTAAAGTATGTCTTTGTTGGAAAGATGTCTCATTTGGCATTCATACCTCATCTTCTTATTTCTATATACAAAGCACGTTTTAGAAAGAAAAACAAAGGTAATATGGCACCCACTATGATCCAGAGACTTTTAATATTGGAGATATTTTACATATGTCAACAGGACAGCAGCCGAACGATAAAAAAACTCTGAGGTATATTTTGTGATAAAATTAGCAACAAACGGATATTATCGATGGATGAAACTATAAAAAATGTATTGAGCTATATACCGTACCCGCTCAGTGGCGGATCCAGGGGGCGGGGGTTCCGGGGATGGATCCCCTTATTTGGACGATTAATGCATTTGAATGGGGACAAGTAGTTGGAACCCCCTCCCCTTTTGTCCAGGGTTAGGACCTCCCTTTTTAAAATGGCTGGACCCGCCCCTGCCGCTTTCATAACACTTCTTTTTAGCATACTGAATATTATGATGTTCTTACTATTAGTTCAGGTCCTGATAAAAAAAATACATATTCAGTACAGAAAGAAGTGTTTCAATTAAAGTTTCGTGTTTTTCTAGGCAGAAATGATTTTGCAATGCCATTATACAGGTTTAAAAGAGCTCAAATGATTTTCTTACTGGACAGTGGTCACTTCATTGGATATTTCACTGTGTCATGTCGTGAAATTAATGCAGGTTCAATTCATAACAATGCACAAAACCGGTTCAACTACTTTTGCAAGGCGAAAAAGAAAGTCGAATCGTGAAGCCAATAAACAATATTTTTTTAATCTGAGCATGCAAATTGAAGATTACGTTATATATTTTACATTAAATATATTTGCAGAATAAAAACTTTGGTAATGAGAGTCCCAGACAATAATTTCGTCAACTTTACACTTCATCTAGTTCTAATGAAGATGTCCAAGGATAATCGCTCCTTTCAACACTGAAAGTGTAGGCTCATTAGGACTTAACACGTGCATGTTTGGAAAATGTTCTTGTATTTTTCTCTGTATGAATGGACTTTCAGAATATTCACCAACCATTACAATTAAAGTGGATCCCACAACTTCTGGTTCTTTCAACAACTTTTGTAAGTATCCAATTAGGATAGCCGTCGCCTTGTCAAAAAAAGAGGCAAACACATTTGAGCTGATTCGTAGTTTGTCACTGACCCATTCTATTTGTCCTGATAATGCAGACTGATCCAAGACCTCGCGGATTGTTTTACCAGTGTCTTTTCTAAATGTTTCATTTAAAGAAGAAGGTATTTTTATAGAAATATTTTTTTCTTCCCCGCTAAAGATTTTTTTTTTAAATTGAAATTCCCTATACAAATCTGCAACATCTGCAGGATTTTGCTTACAAAAATGTAAATAACTTGGTTTGCCTACAAGTTTAATAATTTTCTCTTTGAAAGCTTCCTTCACATGTGAACTTGTCCATGCTTCTCCGTTTGTCTTTAAAAACTCTCTTAATGTCTCATCTTGCTGTATCTGGCGAACAATCACACTCACAGTATCGCCTGAAAATAAAAACTAATGTTATATAAAACATTTAACAACTTCAACCGCAAGAAACTACTAGCAAGCATTATTTATCTTTCGGCTAGGTATTTGAAGAACAAGAAATTTACAGTGTAAGTCTTATGACTATGGAAAAAATCAATTTAACATATTCTCCAAACAGAGTATCATTTGCTTGTTGTGTAGTACACAATTGTAAACATTTCAAATATCGGAATGACTAACTAACATATATGCATTCATCAATTACTAAATTATGCGGAGAGAAAACCAAATGAACAATCTTGCACACAGTTTAAAATATGATATGATAACTAAGACAAACTATTATTCATCAATGAGAGTGAATATTTTCAAACACGATTAAATTCTATTAGAACATACACGAGAAATCGCGGACGCCTTTATTTTCATTTTTTTCCAAAATAACCCCGACGGAACAATCATATGCGAGGAGGAAATCGACTATGAATTGTACCTTTACATTTTTAACATTGTTGGGTTGATGTTAAGACGAGTTGTATATACAGAATGTACACAGCCATGTACCACCATCACTGATGGTTATCCGATGGATAAGTTGTCAATGGTTCCTACAAATTAATGTAAGATTCAGTCACACAAATAATTATATTTATAAGTACGCCTGAGCCAGTGTCAACTCTACAACATATGTATCCATCGGATCACCAGCAGTGATGGTGATACATGGATGTGTACTTTATGTATATACAACTCGTCTTAACATCAACCAAACAATGTTAGAACTGTAAATTTGCTTTAGCAAATTGCTTGTCCTTCCTTCGCCGGGATTCGAACTCATGCTACTGAGATATCGTGACACCAAATCGCCTGCACTGTAGCCGTCCCGCTAGACTACACGACCACCTGGGCTTGATAAAAATGAAGCTTTCGGTGGCCGGGTGTTACCTTTCCACGTCAGTTTTAATCTAGCGTCGTACTACAGTACATGATATATAAGGCATGAAGATGTTATTCTTACAGATCAGCTAAATTATCGATAGTAACGGATATAAAAATTAATGTAAGATACAGTCACAGAAAATAATTATATTTATAAGTACGTCTGAGCCAGTGACAACTCTACAACAGATGTATCCATCGGATCACCAGCATTGATGGTGTTACATGGCTGTGTACATTATGTATATATAAAACTCGTCTAAACATCAAACCAACAATGTTAGATCTGTAAATTTGCTTTCGCAAAATGTTTGTTCTTCCTTCGCTGGGATTCGAACTCATGCTACTGAGATATCGTGACACCAAATCGCCTGCACTGTTGCCGTCCCGCTAGACCACACGACCACCCGGGCTTGATAAAAATGAAGCTTTCGGTGGTCGGGTGTTACCTTTCCACGTCAACTTTAAACTAGCGTCGTACTACAATACATGATATATAAGGCATGAAGATGTTATTCTTACAGATCAGCTAATCTGTCTATAGTAAAGGATCCTACAAATTAATGTAAGATACAGTCACAGAAAATAATTATATATATAAGGACGTCTGAGCCAGTGACAACTCTACAACAGATTTTTCTCCCCTCGCCGGGATTCGAAGTCAGACTGTTTCATCACTTGAATACAAGTAAAAAATATGAGGCACAACCGACAGTAAGTGTATTTTAATGTATTTTGTTGTAAGTATACTTTCTTACTGTGTTATAATTTGCTGGCAAATCATATGTCGTCCATGGAATTGCTCTATGTTAATTTAGCATAAAACATTTTTACATTTAGCCTATATTGACTAACAACCTGACCAGTCCTGATTGTCTACACTTGAAAGACACCACAGTCAAATTGCAGTTTCTCAACGTAGCCAGTAGTGATCAGTAGTCGTATTTTTGTAACAGTCACTCGTATGATGCTTACGGCATTTGAATCAGGGTTTCATAAAACCCCAAAAATACACCATGTCCTTTATATTCTAGTAACAGTCATTGCTGTGTGATTGATGTACGGCATATTTATATCACTATTGGCCTTATTATTACATTTTAATGTTTACTTTCATAGCTTTTTTAATTAAATAAAATAAATCACCAAAGAAACTATAGTAACAACAAAATAAGCACTCTTTCTCCTTTTTTATAAAATAAATAGATAATCCGTACCTTCAAAGTCTAACAACACGTATTTTTGGCCTGGATGGAAACCGTTTTTTATACCAATTGGTAGAGCATATCTACAGAATAAATCCACCACCTCTGGTTCAGACTCGATTGTCAAATCGTCAATACCAGCCTGAAATCAGCTAACTATTAATAACTTGCTATAAAACATATTACAAAATTATAAATGAGTTCAAAGAAATGTTTTTATAAATTATTGGAGACTAGACTTTCAAATTCAGTTTATGAGAATAAATATTTTAATATTATTATTGTCATTTTGCTAATAAATTTTGGAAAATTATTAAAAAGTCGAACAATTGTATTTTTTTTCTATTAACATGCGTTTACAAAACGTTATCGCTCCCTTCACATACCTAGGGTTCACCAACGTTAAAACATAGCATATCATATCATTATTGTTAATACACAAATAAAAAATAAATCTTATTTAATCGATATCTGAACTGCATCATTTTGTTTATAAAGTTTTCTGTAAATGAACAATTGAACAGAGAAAACAGTAGTATGTTTACCAAATACATGCAATAATTTCTCATTTCCTTACATCACTACTATTGAAACATGTAAACAACAGGATACAATTATTATACTTCAGATATCATTTTCTTAATAAAATAAGTTCACAACAACACTATGACTCATTCCAGGTGAACTACAACAGTTTTTACCATACATAATATTCATCAGGTAATAAAAAATCTAAATCAGAAACTATTGAAATCGACACATTAGTTAAACAAAACTGTCACTGTCACCATGACCAACTGTTTTATTGATGTGTTTACGCATATATATCAATGATAAAATCTCATTTATTGATTAGAAACAGAGGATATTACATGAACTCTTCAGAGAGAGGGACTTGGTGCGTCGACACGGTAAGCGCTTCCATACATGCAAAAAAATTCATTACAGATATGAGGATTGAAATGTTGTTTTTGAGCCAGACACTCATTTCGTCTACATAAGACTTATCAGTGACTCTCGAATAAAAAAGTTGAAAAGGCAAAATAAAATAAGAAATTGAAGAACACTTAGGACCATGCATAGATCATCTGCAATTAAAATGTCACCATCTGTAAAATTATGGAAAATATCACCATTTCAGTATCTTTAGATATAAGATTGCGAAAACGTTTCGCTTGTAAGTTTTGATCGAAGTGGTCAACCAATTATTGATGTAGGCGGTAAAACTGATCTGTTTATTTCTCTTTCTCGTGAAAAATATTAAGTCGAAGGAGTGTACCCTTCAAATAAAGTCTGTAAAATGTGAACATGTATGAATGTAACATATCAATTGAGTTTAGGATACGGCATACGATAATGCATACTATTTCTACTGAGATATGTATAGTAAATTAGCATTTGGAAAATTGAAATCTTTCAAGGTATGAATTTGAAGTATTATCTCTGTATTAGATCAATATATAAATCAGACCTGCTAGTTGATTCACGTTTGATATTAACACCCATATAAGTTTACACAATTTTTTGAATATTCAACAGCACCTATATAACTTCCATTTCATAGGTATTCAATTTACATTTTAATTGCAATGATAGACCCAAAAAAGCCCACTTAAATGATAATGGAAATTTAAATATTAAAATCCCTGATGATTATTTACCAAAGCAAAGGCTACTACATTAAATGGTAAAACTTAAATTGAAAAAAGATAAAAACATGATTTAACAAAAATTACTAATAAAGCAAAGTTTATGCACTTCACATCTTAGAAGGCAAATAAAGGCTGCAAACTGACGACACAACACATTTGAATTCATAACTTTCAATGCTTCGCTCAATTCTTTAACTACATGGGAACATTTAAATAACGAAGATATCAGACGCTCATTTGATGTGAACGTAAATGCTATTCAAGATACTCTTGAATACTTGTTTGCAGAACTATCTACCATTTTTATCATAAAATAGTTTCAACACTGCCACTGTTGTCTCATCCGTTTGTTTAGTTTTTTTTTTTTTTTAATTACTCTAAATGACCGATGTCCTAATTAATGACAACAACACTATCCACTATCCACTTATGAATATATATATATTTACAAAATTTCAAGAAACCTTGATCAAAATATTCATATAGATATAACTAGGATTGATCAATAGCACGGCCACTGAAAGCCATCTCTAGATAAAAATGTATGCCTTTTCTTACTCAACTACTATTGATAACGTTAAATTGTTTATAATTCCCCATTATTTACAAAGTACCTTGATGAATGTTTGCATAAACACCTGTACAGATAAAAGTATTAATTATTATGTCGTTGTTCTCCTATATTTAATGCGTTTCCCTCAGTTTTAGTTTGTTACCCCGATTTTGTTTTTTGTTCATGAATTTACAAGTTTTAAACAGTGGTATACTACTGTTGCCTTTATTAATAACAGATTGGATGTCACCTTGAAAATAAGAGGGATATACGAAACAGTGTAAAAAGAAAAGGAAGATACAACATTTGAAACCCATAAGTAAAAGAAAAAGTGACAATGTCAAAAAACCACAAATTTCATATTACTTTCTCTTAAAGTTTTTCTCGATGCGTGTTATTAATTGATTGAACTTAATTTAAAAATATTGTAATGATTCATTTTATTCACGACAACAACTTGAGAATCATTGTTGTCTTTGATAAATAAAGGGTTAAGTTTCCAAACAAGGGACTCACAGTGAAAAACTATATTACATTTGATATAAAGTGGCAAAATGAATATATCTACACGATTCAAGTGTTTTTTTTTCAATATTGACTCATGTTATATTTCCTTACCATATGAAACTATAGATCTGATTTGAATATTTCATCACTCCTGTAGAATATTCTGAGTATATTTGTAATTCACTTAGACTTTAGATTCATTAATATCAAGGGGAGTTTACTTCAAGGCCTTATAGTAGAAGATTTGAAATATTTCTAGTTTAATATCGTTCTAGAATAGTGGGGAAATTATAAGGGTTCCATCTGTGAATTTATGGTTGCCATCACTGATTTTAGTATGAAGTTATGAAGTTGTGAACCCGTTAAATATTTTATAAACCAAAATAATATCATATAAATAAGGGAATGTGGTATGCTTTACAATGAGATAACTAATAAGCTAAATTCAAATATAGTTGATGTAAGCAAGTATAGGCCACCGTACGGCCTCAAACAATAAGTAAAATCTATACCGTGATTAGTGCCTTAACATGCCCTTATTTACATGCTACTGGTTAATGTTTGTTTGTTTGCGTGTTGATGACAATCTAGATTTTGAATTTTATATCAATAAAATCTTTGACTTTGACTTGCTATAACTGGGGACCTAATAGTTCTGAGCAGAATAACCCAATATGTACACGTTATCTGTATGGATCAAGGTTGTTCGGTTCATATGTCAGGTAAAAGAAATGAATGCGACACGGCACAAAAAAACCCCACAAAACTCCTTAAATTTACTTTTAGAATAGTTGAAAGCGACAAAGAAGGCGTTTTTTCTTGTCACCAGTCTAGCGTGGATGATTATTTTTTAAAGTACATATACTTTGTTATAATGTGTTGTAAATATGCGTGCACTTGATGTTTTTCTGTTTCCCGATTTTCATTCGCCATTAGATTCTGTCACGCCAAACGCGTTCTCAAAACGTTCTGAAAAATGTATCCGAGCTTCAAATTGTGCATATGGCGTGGCCGTAGTAGTAGCTTTTTACAGACTGTTAACAAACTTTAATGTTTGGTCGGACATTGAGCTCAAGAACGCTGGAATTTTCAAGCTACCATCCAATACTGCAATTAGACGCAGTTGCAACGTACTTAAAAGGAGGTCGACGTATATGAGTGGCCGTTCATATCAAAATAGCGATGGTTCAATCTAGATGCATTTTCCATCTAAACATATGTATCTATATGCTTCGCTCAAGCATCTAGATGTTTCGCACAAATATCTAGATGCTTCGCACAAGTATCAAGATAATTCGCACAAGGTTTAATAACGAATTCTAGACGACTGGTATAGCTATTTTAAAGATTGTCAAATATATAAAAATATAACATACCTCTTTAAAAGATGTAGACAACAGCCTTCTCATGGTGCTTCTGTTCCAGCTTTCTGGTATAGCCAAAACCCATTGCATTTCTCTTGTAAAAATACGAGATGGATTCATGGCGCATGATACCCGATCAACAAAAAAATTGATAATCATTCGAAAGAGCAAAAGCACAGGTATTTCTTTCCGCAGGTCATGTGTTTTCATTGTGAAATTCTTAATATCTTGTTCTCCAACCTACAAAAATATAACCATTTCAATTAACAAATAAATAACAAATGTTTGGTATATTTTTTTGAATATGCATCTATTACTTAATTCATTCAGAGTTTGCACTAACTACTTGAGTTATATATTAAAAAAAAACCAACAATACGTCTTCTAATAACTTTCTTTAAGATATATCGATAAATCTTAATATAAAGAAATAGAAACGGTATAATCTATTTGCTGTGATTATTGAAGTATCATATTGACAGAAATACCAATATACAATACAATACAAATAGTTTATTCACGTTTCACCATTTATATTAAAATACATAACATAATACACGAATACATACAATAACATAAAATATCAGTGCCATTCTAAAAAGAACTATGAGAAACGGGATTAAAAAATATATATATATAAATATATATAAAAATATATTAAAAGTTTGAGTGTTCTCAAAAATAATTTTAAGAAGTTCATTTCGCAGATAATCGTATAGCTGACACTCTAAAAAGACATGTTCCTCAGTTTCAAAAATGTTTTTACAGTTTTCGAAAGTTCGTTGTTGCACGTGTAGCCTCTCGGATCGTCCAGTCTCTATGTGGATCGGTGCAACACCACACCGAAACTGCGCGTATGCTCTTCTAATCAATGGAACTATAACTTTGTGCATGTATTCCTCGGTGTGTAATGACGATTTAAAAGTTCTATATGTCCTCAACTTATTTCCACCGTTACCATTCCTTTGAGATAAAATTGCATTGAGATTTGATAACTCATCGTACATTTAAGATAAAGGTTTGTCATAGAGTACATTCTTAACTAAGGAGTTATCCACATTTTCACGGTTATACAGGATTATCATGTCTGCTAATAAAAATCTTGACGGATTCTATAGTTCAAGTTTTTACATTTACGTGCGTTCAAGCTACAAACTTCTGACCACTTGAAAATTTTGTAGTTTAGTCTATTACGGTCCATGTTTTTTAACCTACACCAACGGTTACTGACACTATTCCATTGTTTTATATTAGCTGGTATCCATCCTGAGTCACCGATTATTGCCGTATTTAGTGTCTATCGTTTAACACCCATAAAAAAAGCGAATCGCTTTATTATGAACCGCGTTTACACAGGATGTTTTTTTTTATCTCCCCATACTGCAAGTTAAATTGTTAAGAAGCGCTAATATTTACTCTTCGCAGTCATTGAAACTCAGAGATCCTTCCTGGATATTATTTATGGGGTGTTTGTGTTTTGTCGATAAACCAAAAGTAAGACGTAACACCTAAATCTGCTTTTTATCACCACGGCATAATAAATACAAGCTTGAATTACAAAAATATCTCACCAAAACTTACAATAGTGTGACCTATCCTGAATATGTACTAAATATTCCATATTGCTAAAAACAGCAGAATGATTTAGGAAACTTGAGGTTCCAGGGGCAAAAAATATTGCCTAAACTCTAGGTCATAAAACAAATAATTTAACTTGTAAATGCTATGATTTTATGATTTTAAAGTTCTTGATATAGAAAACAATGACAATGCTTAAACTTTATGCAACAATCAAATGTTAGTAGTCATCTCTTTAACATTTTATGTGAATTTATATCTCAGACCGGTATCTGCATACATACAACTATTGCAAATATGGCTTTTCAACACTTCTAGTATATATATTAGCTAAATTGTGTCAGATATATGGTTACAGATGATACTGTTGTGACAAGAATTTTATATTGACCATTTGAGGCAAAAAAAATTTACTTTAATTGACAAATAGGCATACAGTAAGATATGGATTGGAGACAGAGGCAGGATTGGATACTTTATATAATCTTGAATGTTGTAAGGATTGACTGCTAAACATTACATTTATAGTATTCTGATATGCTTTCAATATGTTATCACAACAGTTTTAAACATATTCTAGGCATTTTATATCAGAAAAAATGCAAATAGGGTAAGCTGGCAATAATTAAAGTCTTGTTTTCAAATTCTTTAAAAAAATGAAACAGGGGAGGGGGTATAAAATGTACAGAAAGAAAAACTTAGAGTATATGCAGTGATTTCTTTAAGGCTATAATTCTGAAAAATGAGTATTAAGCTGAAAAAAAACTGATTTTAGAGAGTTTTCTATTTGAATAAATGTTTGTATAGGTTGCACTTTGTAAATACAGCTGTTTCTCAAACCACGCCTCTTTTGAGAAGATCTTGAATATTTATAGAAAATTAATTTTGTTAACATACTGTTTCTAATGTTATGCTCTCTGTGTTCCATCTCACAGAGACATAACTTGGGAATGTTACCAGTAAATATACAAGTCTTAAAGCTCTGTTGACGGCAGCTGCAACATGTTTAGCCATGATCTGTCAAAATGTTTTGTTAATACGAGTTCAAGATATATATATATATATATAAGCTCTTTTTTGAGAGTCCAGGTGGTCGTGTGGTCTAGCGGGACGGCTGCAGTGCAGGCGATTTGGTGTCACGATATCACAGTAGCATGGGTTCGAATCCCGGCGAGGGAAGAACCAAAATTTGCGAAAGCAAATTTACAGATCTAACACTGTTGGGTTGATGTTTAGACGAGTTGTATATACATTATGTACACAGCCATGTATCACCATCATTGATGGCGATCCGATGGATACATCTGTTGTAGAGTTGTCACTGACTCAGACGTACTTATAAATATAATTATTTTCTGTGACTGTATATTACATTAATTTGTAGGATCCTTTACTTTAGATAATTTAGCTGATCTGTAACAATAACATCTTCATGCCTTATATATCATGAACTTTAGTACGCCGCTTGATTAAAACTGACGAGGAAAGGTAACACACGGCCAACGAAAGCTCTTTTTTTGAGAGCCCAGGTGGTCGTGTGGTCTAGCGGGACGGCTGCAGTGCATGCGATTTGGTGTCACGATATCACAGTAGCATGGGTTCGAATCCCGGCGAGGGAAGAACCAAAAATTTGCGAAAGCAAATTTACAGATCTAACATTGTTGGGTTGATGTTTAGACGAGTTGTATATACATTATGTACACAGCCATGTATCACCATCATTGATGGCGATCCGATGGATACATCTGTTGTAGAGTTGTCACTGACTCAGACGTACTTATAAATATAATTATTTTCTGTGACTGTATATTACATTAATTTGTAGGATCCTTTACTATAGATAATTTAGCTGATCTGTAACAATAACATCTTCATGCCTTATATATCATGTACTGTAGTACGCCGCTAGATTAAAACTGACGAGGAAAGGTAACACACGGCCAGCGAAAGCTCTTTTTTTGAGAGCCCAGGTGGTCGTATGGTCTAGCGGGACGGCTGCAGTGCATGCGATTTGGTGTCACGATATCACAGTAGCATGGGTTCGAATCCCGGCGAGGGAAGAACCAAACATTTGCGAAAGCAAATTTATAGATCTAACATTGTTGGGTTGATGTTTAGACGAGTTGTATATACATTATGTACACAGCCATGTATCACCATCATTGATGGCGATCCGATGGATACATCTGTTGTAGAGTTGTCACTGACTCAGACGTACTTATAAATATAATTATTTTCTGTGACTGTATATTACATTAATTTGTAGGATCCTTTACTATAGATAATGTAGCTGATCTGTAACAATAACATCTTCATGCCTTATATATCATGTACTGTAGTACGTCGCTAGATTAAAACTGACGAGGAAAGGTAACACACGGCCAGCGAAAGCTCTTTTTTTGAGAGCCCAGGTGGTCGTGTGGTCTAGCGGGACGGCTGCAGTGCATGCGATTTGGTGTCACGATATCACAGTAGCATGGGTTCGAATCCCGGCGAGGGAAGAACCAAAAATTTGCGAAAGCAAATTTACAGATCTAACATTGTTGGGTTGATGTTTAGACGAGTTGTATATACATTATGTTCACAGCCATGTATCACCATCATTGATGGCGATCCGATGGATACATCTGTTGTAGAGTTGTCACTGACTCAGACGTACTTATAAATATAATTATTTTCTGTGACTGTATATTACATTAATTTGTAGGATCCTTTACTATAGATAATTTAGCTGATCTGTAACAATAATATCTTCATGCCTTGTATATCATGTACTGTAGTACGCCGCTAGATTAAAACTGACGAGGAAAGGTAACACACGGCCAGCGAAAGCTCTTTTTTTTAGAGCCCAGGTGGTCGTGTGGTCTAGCGGGACGGCTGCAGTGCATGCGATTTGGTGTCACGATATCACAGTAGCATGGGTTCGAATCCCGGCGAGGGAAGAACCAAAAATTTGCGAAAGCAAATTTACAGATCTAACATTGTTGGGTTGATGTTTAGACGAGTTGTATATACATTATGTACACAGCCATGTATCACCATCATTGATGGCGATCCGATGGATACATCTGTTGTAGAGTTGTCACTGACTCAGACGTACTTATAAATATAATTATTTTCTGTGACTGTATATTACATTAATTTGTAGGATCCTTTACTATAGATAATTTAGCTGATCTGTAACAATAACATCTTCATGCCTTATATATCATGTACTGTAGTACGCCGCTAGATTAAAACTGACGAGGAAAGGTAACACCCGGCCAGCGAAAGCTCTTTTTTTGAGAGCCCAGGTGGTCGTGTGGTCTAGCGGGACGGCTGCAGTGCATGCGATTTGGTGTCACGATATCACAGTAGCATGGGTTCGAATCCCGGCGAGGGAAGAACCAAAAATTTGCGAAACAAATTTACAGATCTAACATTGTTGGGTTGATGTTTAGACGAGTTGTATATACATTATGTACACAGCCATGTATCACCATCATTGATGGCGATCCGATGGATACATCTGTTGTAGAGTTGTCACTGACTCAGACGTACTTATAAATATAATTATTTTCTGTGACTGTATATTACATTAATTTGTAGGATCCTTTACTATAGATAATGTAGCTGATCTGTAACAATAACATCTTCATGCCTTATATATCATGTACTGTAGTACGTCGCTAGATTAAAACTGACGAGGAAAGGTAACACACGGCCAGCGAAAGCTCTTTTTTTGAGAGCCCAGGTGGTCGTGTGGTCTAGCGGGACGGCTGCAGTGCATGCGATTTGGTGTCACGATATCACAGTAGCATGAGTTCGAATCCCGGCGAGGGAAGAACCAAAAATTTGCGAAAGCAAATTTACAGATCTAACATTGTTGGGTTGATGTTTAGACGAGTTGTATATACATTATGTACACAGCCATGTATCACCATCATTGATGGCGATCCGATGGATACATCTGTTGTAGAGTTGTCACTGACTCAGACGTACTTATAAATATAATTATTTTCTGTGACTGTATATTACATTAATTTGTAGGATCCTTTACTATAGATAATCTAGCTGATCTGTAACAATAACATCTTCATGCCTTATATATCATGTACTGTAGTACGCCGCTAGATTAAAACTGACGAGGAAAGGTAACACACGGCCAGCGAAAGCTCTTTTTTTGAGAGCCCAGGTGGTCGTGTGGTCTAGCGGGACGGCTACAGTGCAGGCGATTTGGTGTCACGATATCTCAGTAGCACGGGTTCGAATCAAACAAAAAATTTGCGAAAGCAAATGTACAGATTTAACATTGTTGGGTTGATGTTTAGACGAGTTGTATATAAACCATTGTTGAAGACCGTACAGTGACCTACAATTGTTAATTGTTAATTTCTGTGTCATATTGGTCTTGTGGAGAATTGCCTCGTTGGCAATCATACCACATTTTCTTTTTTTTTTATATATAAATGCAACAAATGTTGATAATCAGTTACACTTTCTGGTTTCTATAATTGATGTGAGCGATGTAACATGATCAATAGTGCTCCATCCTTTCCTGAAACAATTCTGAACATCGCATAACATGTTATTCTCGGATTCCCATGCATTCAGTTTATTATTTAACACATGACAATAAGCTCATAACATACAGGAACCAACGTTATCTCCTGTAAGTCATCGGATCACGCGCATTTCCTGTAGACGATTTAGGAATAGGGTGTATACTTCCATTAGCCCAAATCTCTAGAATTATACCGTGAAAAACATTTGTTGAATAGATTATGCAATAACGGTATCACGGTGATATTTAAAAAAAGGTTCAGCTGGTATTTCATCTACACCGACTGCATTGTTCTAAGCTACGGACTGCTCGATGCACTTCATCGAATGGGATACTTATTTCATCATTTAGTTTATGTAACCCTCTACATTCGATATAAGGTTCTTGAATACATTGCGAGTCGATTGAAGTTGTATTATTGTCATCGTTTGCATTTAATAAATCATAAAACGCATTTTTCCATTCTGAAAGAACACTGTCTTATCATTCGCAATTTCTCCATTGTGTTATTGTACTTCCATTGGAGTAAGTATACGCCGTTCTTATCCAACGCAGATTCGGCCGATTTCTTTCCAGAATTCGTGTCGGTTACCACTTTTCAGTTCATCTATTCTCAATACTTTTTCTCTCCAATAGTGTCGTTTTGCACCTTGTGCTTCTCAGTCAAAGTTTTCCTTTTCATAATGAACACACTTCTAAACTCGCGTTTTCTTGACGTAATCTTACACTTAAGCATGTCTTTCTCTGCTTTACAGACTTTGTCCCAAAACACAGACGACCAGACCACCACGGTTTCTTTGTGCGCCTCTTTTTATTACTTTGTCAATTTTGTAGTTTTTTTTCCCCAGTTTTGTAGTCTATACAATCGTTCATTTCGTTTTTTAAAATCTGCAATAACAACAACGTACCAGTTCAAAGGTTTTATCTGTGATACCGCCTATCATTCTATAAATCTTTAATTAATTTAGTATACTATGTGGAGTGCTTACTGATTCTTAACTTGTGATTAATCAAATCACTGACACTTTTCGGTCATTTTCGTGTTCACGGAAAATAAGGAACAAACCAGTTGTTGTCGGATATACATACGAAATAACCCGAAAAGGACACTCGTTACAATCCGCTGATGTACGCTTTCGAATAGAGGCATTTGTTCATTTATTCCTTTTTCAATCATTGTAGTTTCAGCCGACAGTTCAATTTTAATATTTGATGATTGTTAAGAAGCCATTTCTTAAGTTAAGGAGATGATTGTACAATAGATGTGTTTCGATCCCTTTTTCTTGAATAAGTTTTTTTTACATCATTAAATTTCTGACTGCAAGTAGAAGTTTCTTATGATAAAGCGCCACTTTGTTATTAATAAATTTAGGATTTCCCTCAGGTGCAGTATTTTACCGTATTCGATAAATTCACCTGACTGGTAAGAAATTCCAGAAGCTATTTTAAAACCGCGCTATCGAAAAAAGTAGTTATTGTTATTCCTTTTCATTATATTTTCATACTGTAATTATATGTAATTATGTAAGGTACATAATTGCATAAATACTCTACTGATACAGTAGGGAGATAACCGAACGAGATCTAATACATATAGCTGATTCTACCATATTGCCAGGAGGAGTTTTAAAGTTAGTAGCTTGATATATATTTTAAAATCAAATAACGGATAATTTGGGAAATATGCTAAAATCATCCTACCAGAACATTGACTACTAAGCTGATGACATTTTTGGGGTTCATCATTGATGGCATCAATCCAGTGCTATAGAAATAACGTTACAATTTTCAATACATTGGTGCGTCGAACAATCATTTCTTAATATAAATTTATCAAGAACACCCAACCCCAAATACCTGAGACACAGAAGTCATGTCTAAATACTAATGTTCTGTTACTGTGGACCGTAAAGAATGAGGAACATTTTCCAAACGATGTCATCTGTCCTCGTAGGGGTGAAACCTAAGGTTCTTTTTATGTAGCAAATTTATTCACAGTGAATTCAATTAAAGTGCATGGTAAGCCGTTTTACTAGTTATTCAAGCTTCAATATATCTCATATGATATAAACGATATCTCAAAAAAATAGATAAGGTATCTCATAGAATTTGTATGATATTTCATATACCGGATATATATAACTTAACACATATAATATATAACATATCTTATATACTGCAAAAGATGCGTATTTCAATAAGTTATTTTATAATTTACCAGTACAGGAATATTCTTCGTAAACTGGTGAAAGAAATACCAATCATGATGACTTTCTTCTCTAACTAAATCGAAGTACTGATCCTCTGCACATTTGCCAAAAGCAACAAATTGTTTCGCTGAATCTAGCAGTATGGAATTTGGAACTTTTGTCGTCATTGAATTTCTTGATTCAATGTCTAATGAACTTATGTTGTTGAGATCAATTCCAAACGTATTATTTAATATATAAGCAAAACCTGATTCGCTCTTTCCTATCTGAATAGCAACAGCGACGATTTTGTTCTTGATTATCTTTTCACCAAATTGATATGGATCTGCTGCTTGTCTGAAATAGATGTAAAGTTATGTTAGTGTCATCCAATGGAGGTTCTATGAAAAATAAGTTTAAACACTTTACAAAGTCGGAGAAAAAAGTGGGGAGACAGTTAATTAGAATGAAATTCAAAACAGTGTGGCTGTGGCCATTGATTGACACATTAAATTCATCCATTGACTGGGACAATTTACGTGAACGTTTGTCTGTAACGACCACTGTTCACAACGTTCCTACGATAGACATTTAAACTGTGGGGTTACCAAAGGTTTCTTAACGCCTTTAATTATAAAATAATTCGAAAAAAAATAATCAGGAATAACCTTTATGTTTTGATTTATATAATTCATATAAATCAAAACATCGTGTTATTTCTGATTAATTTTTCGAATTACTTTACTAAGGTGTTGAGAACCTTTGGTGACCCCATAGTTTAAGTGTCTTTAAAAAGTACATAGTGAGCAGTGGTCGTTAAATACAAACGTTCACCTAAATTGTCCCAGTCAATGGATGAATTTAATGAGTCAATCAATGGCCACAGCCACACTGTTTTGAATTTCATTCTATTTAATTCGAAAAAGTAGAAGCAAGAAAATAATCATTAGTTTACATACATCACAAAATAAACTAATCCAAACCAAACAAGTTTTTATCCAAGGTGGACTAAGATTTACCAGGCTGATATGTTGGTTCATATTTCACGTCTGTCGTGCTATAAATGACAAACATAATCCGATAAAATGTCATTTAAGAACTAATTATGATACGGTTCGTTGTCGTTATAAAATGAATTTTCTGAGATATTGTTGGTATGTCTTTTGACAGCAATGTCATTTGCCATAAATAACCAAAAATTCCAAACTTCGACAAATCAATTACCCGCAAGATAAGAGACAACAATTAAGCAACCATTTAGTTTTGGGCAAGGCAAAGAAAACAAATACATTTGTTATTGTCAAATACATTCACTTTAAAACTCTTCATGAAGGCCGTTTCATTCAAAACAAAACCTTTCAGAAACAGCAGGTAAATCAATACCTCTCTTTGCATGCTCTTTAAAATCAAATGTCAATTAACATTAAATAAGTCATTTCGCTAGTGTCGTTTTTTTTTTATCATAGACACGTTCATTTAACAAATTTTAAATTGTTAGACTCATTTTTCACAACATTTCAACAAAATCCTTATATGACTAATGTTTTCCAAAAAACCGGCACAGTTCGTTACATTTAATTTTATAACTAATTTCTCCCTTTAAAACTTATCATAGAATTTTTTCACAATTTGTTAAAATACACTTAATTTACATTTAATTTTATGATTAATTTCTCCCTTTAAAACTATCATAGAATTTTGTAACAATTTGTTAAAATGTAGTTTAATTCATACTTAAAAAAAAATAATAAAAAGTATGGACCACCAGATTTCTTTTCACCCTACAGATTGTGCAAAAAATATCAAATTGTGAAGAGTGTATGCAAAAAATTATTTCTTATGATGAAAAGAAAACTACATCATAGAATTTTAAGTTAAAATATAAGAATATGACTTTAATATTATGCTTACAGATTAGAAAACGAAAAAGGGGTTCTCGTTTTCTTGATACATAATGCATGTAACATGGAGTGAAAATAAATAGACCATTTTTTCTTAATTTTATTCTAAACTCAATTTTGTTTCTGTTTGGTTAAAGGTTTATACTGAATTAAAACATTTATCAAAAAACATCTTTAATCTCTTTGGGGATATAAATCCAGGAAAGTGGAAGGATATCATGTTTACTTAAAGTGGTTCAGCCTAGTAAAAAAAGAAAACAGAAAGTCGAAAAAATGTTTTGTCTTCAGGGTTACGTGAATTTTTATTAGATTTGTGGCAATACCCACAATTTTCCCCGATTGAATCACAATTTCACATTTTTACATACTTGATATGCATATGAAAATAAATGTCTATGTAGCATTATATTTTAAAAGAAATTTAAAGATTAGGTGTTTTGCATGTATACATATAGAGCAGTCAATAACAAGACTGCAGCCTACAAACATAACTAGATTTGATTTTTTTTTCACTTAAAGTGCAAAGTTATGAAACTAGAGGCTCTAAAGAGCCTGTGTCGCTCACCTTGGTCTATATCACTATTAAACAAAGGAAGCAGATGGATTCATGACAAAATTGTATTTTGGTGATGGTGATGTGTTTGTACATCTTACTTTACTGAACATCCTTGCTGCTTACAATTATCTCTATCTATAATGAACTTGGCCCAATAGTTTCAGTGGAAAATGTTAGTAAAAATTTACAAATTTTATAAAAATTGTTGAAAATTGACTATAAAGGACAATAACTCCTTAGGGGGTCAATTGACCATTTCGGTCATGTTGACTTATTTGTAAATCTTACTTTGCTGAACATTATTGCTGTTTACAGTTTATCTCTATCTATAATAATATTCAAGACAATAACCAAAAACAGCAAGATTTCCTTAAAATTACCAATTCAGGGGCAGAAACCCAACAACGGGTTGTCCGATTCATCTGAAAATTTCGGGTCAGATAGATCTTGACCTGATAAACAATTTAACCCCATGTCAGATTTGCTCTAAACGCTTTGGTTTTTGAGTTATAAGCCAAAAACTGCATTTTACCCCTATGTTCTATTTTTAGCCATGTCGGCCATCTTGGTTGGATGGCCGGGTCATCGGACACATTTTTTAAACTAGATACCCCAATAATGATTGTGGATAAGTTTGGATTGATTTGGCTCAGTAGTTTCAGAGGAGAAGATTTTTGTAAAAGATTACTAAGATTTACGAAAAATGGTTAAATATTGACTATAAAGGGCAATAACTCCTATATGGGTCAACTGATCATTTCGGTCATGTTGACTTAATTGTAAATCTTAGTTTGCTGAACATTATTGCTGTTTACAGTTTATCTCTATCTACAATAATATTCAACATAATAACCAAAAACAGTAAAATTTCCTTAAAATTACCAATTTAGGGGCAGCAACCCAACAACGGGTTGTCCGATTCATCTGAAGAATTCAGGGCAGATAGATCTTGACCTGATAAACAATTTAACCCGAGTCAGATTTGCTCTAAATGCTTTGGTTTTTGAGTTATAAGCCAAAAACTGCATTTTACCCCTATGTTCTATTTTTAGCCATGACGGCCATCTTTGTTGGTTTGCCGGGTCACCGGACACAATTTTTTAAACTAGATACCCCAATTATGATTGTGGCCAGGTTTGGTTTAATTTGACCCAGTAGTTTCAGAGGAGAAGATTTTTGTAAAAGTTAACGACGACGGACGACGACGGGCGACGACGGACGACGGGCGACGACGGACGACGGACGACGGACCCAAAATGATGGGAAAATCTCACTTGGCCCTTCGGGCCAGGTGTGCTAAAAATGATACTAACACAAATATTCATAAGATTCAGTCGTAAATATTATCAAACATATAATTGTCTATATTATTGACTTGAAAAGTCTTACATATGAATTATAAAATACTTTTTATAAGAAATCTGCTCATTTCTGTAATGATCGAAACTGATTGTTATCTGCTTTTTCTAAAATCCAAGATGAAGGAAAACACCCAGCTGTATTAACAAATGTTTTATAGGGGTTATGGTTGTTGAATAAATAAATAAAGATTGTTAAAAAAAAATCGTTAATTATATTTGGAAAGCATGTATGTAGCTTAGAGCCCTATAAGCTTGAACACGTTTCGAAAGTTTGACACATTCTGATTAATAATTTTGAATTAATTATACATACCTCAAACTATACTTTCTTTCAATGCGCTCAATTACTGAAACTACAAACCCATCTCGCTTAAAACACTCTATCTCGTTTGGTTCGGCAGGAGTAGATATATTTTCTAACAATTCAAGTTCTTCCGTAAGAGATATCTGGCGAAGGAAGAATGTAACATCATGTTTCTCGTTTAAAATCTGCTCATGTCTTTTGAGTACAGAATTGTATTTACTGTGTAAATTTTCTAGTTGCGTCAAACTGTACAACACTTTCTGATTCTCGAGCTCAAGGAAGTCAGATGCATATGATAAGTTCATATCGGTGACCTTTTCTATTATCTCAACTAAATCTTGAGACACTTCATGCACTGCTCTTTTAAATTTTTCGGTGCCAGCCTGCAGCTTATGTCTCTTCTTTCTTTTAAAGTCTTTGATTAAATTCGATACAGTCTCAATGGAATCTTTGATCTTTACAAGACGGTTTGTTAAATCTACACGTGCTATTGCAGCAACTTCCGTAATCCCTGTAAATGAATGATGATGGTGCACAGACGTAACGCACTGAACGCATATTAAACAATCACAGTCCTGACAATAATAAACAAATTCAAGTTCATGATCTTCACAAACTGTTCTGAGTATAAGTATAGATCGATCAACTTTACTCGAATCTGTGACTGTATGACGCTTCGTTGATGGAAATTTTTCATGGAACGATTTACATGATTGGCATAGGAAATGACGGCATTCATAGCAAAACACGTTTGCAATGACTTTCTTGCAAATATCACATTTAGGTGCAGAAACTTGTGCCATTAAATTGCATTTGATACAGGAAGTCAATATTATTCGCCTACTTACACCATTTTATCAGATATGATTTAAAATGGGTCAATTGATTAGTTGACTTTAATGTTGAAATGCACCGAAGTTTTACGAGCAGGTTTGTTGTATAAAGTCAATAAAAGATAAAAAAAAAAAAAAAGCTTTTGAAGTGAAATGAAGTCCTGTATTTCATTTTTCAAAATATCTTGTAAGATAAAATACAAATAAGTCATATATAATTCAGTATTGCTTTACATTGTTAAAGCCGTAATATCAGTTAGTAAAAAGGCACTGTATTTTGATTTTTATCTTTACAGGTGCAAAAGTTAAATCTCTGTCAGTCAAAATTCCTCTGTAACAGTAAATGTTTTATCGATATTTTTAATTGTATTGTTTAGTTTGTTTTTATATCTAGTAATGCTTCATATAAATAATCGATTGATATGCATACGCAATATAAGACTTATTTTAACATTAAATTACAAATAAACCAGTCAGGCATTAAGAAGACAATTTTCGAAAAGTTATTAAAACTTCACCAAATTTTACTGTTTCAACGCTTCATTCTTTCAGATTGAAACATTCATGACAATACTATGGCATACTTATTACCCAATTTTGGGCACAAACACTGCAATTTTGATATGTTTTATGCAATTTTCAACTAATGATCCAATAAATGAATAAAAAAGACACTCTTACCAAACCAAACATTTTTTTTCAGGAAATTATTCAACGTGTTTTGTTTAATATGTAAAGCGTATGAACCGAAGATATAACCAAATGTAATTTGGTAATTAAGAAATAATTCATGGGGGCTTGAATATATCGCGATTTTACCACGGGTTGGCCCTTTATGACAAATATTTTACCCATCGCTCAGGGTAAAATATTTGTCATGAAGGGCCAACCCGTGGTAAAATCACGATATATTCAAGCTCCCATGAATTATTTCGATTCTAATAGGACAAATACGGCAATTCTTTTAGATCGAAGCGCTCTAGGTGAAGGCAAATATTTGCTGTTCCCATAAAGACACGCCCTATCAAATTGGCGTAAAAGAACGGAGCAAACTGAATTAGTGACATGCTTAAACTATTAATAATAATGTATTTAGATAGTTTTAGATGAATATAAATGATGATTTACTTATATGTCTTATATGTTAAAAAATTTTGGCTCATACCACATTTTAGCATCGTTTGTTTATGTTTCTTTGTGATAATTTTCGGTTTCACAAGCGTGTATTTTCCCGTAAAATGCTGAAATTCTGACGTCAAAGTTCTATGACGTCGGGTAGCTCATTCATAAAAAAACATATGACGTGGAAGTACGATTAGAACAGCCCTCGCAATATATTCATATTTTACCACGGGTGTGTATTCAAAGCGTTTGAAGGACGTTAGAATTAAGGAATAACAATACTGTAGTTGAAGAGTTGCCACCGTCAATTGTAGATTTGACGGTCGCAAATGCAGTTTTACTGGCGACGCGTAGCGGAGACAGTAAATAAAGGCAACAGTAGTATACCGCTGTTCAAAACTCATAAATCCATGGACAAAAAAACAAATCGGGGTAACAAACTAAAACCGAGGGAAACGCATTAAATATAAGAGGAGAACAACGACATAACACCGAAACGTAACACACACAGAAACGGACCAAGCATCAGACAAAACACCACGAGAATAACAAATATAACATGAAAACCAAATACATGAATTTGGGATAGACAAGTACCGTGCCACGTCTTATCTCAATTTCTCAAAAATAAGAGAAAACACAAACGACTCAACGTTAAAAAGCAACACACACAGAAACGAACAATAATATAACAATGGCCATCTTCCTTACTTGGTACAGGACACTTTTAAAGGGGAATAAAAGTGGTGGGTTGAACCTGGTTTTGTGGCATGCCAAACCTCGCACTTTAATGGCAAAGTTAAATATAACATTGAAATGACAACATAATATTACAGGACTACAATACAAATTAATAGAACATATTAGACAAAGAAAAACATGATTAATAGATAACAAAAAGCATCAGGATTAAAATTCAATACGCCAAAAACGCGCCTTGTCCACACAAGACTTACAAGTGACGCCCAGATATAAAAGATCGAAAGTGAAAAAAGTACAAAGTTGTACAACACTGAAGATCAAAAGTTGAAAAGGTTTCGCCAAATACGGCATTGTTTTTATGCCCGGGATAAGAACATTCTTATTATATAGAACAATTCATGCTATTGCAAACAGTAAATTTTATCAAATGAATATGAAAGAGATATACATAAAGAAACTGAAGTATTAACTAATTACAGAAAACTAAACACGAATACATAACGCCCAGATATAAAAGATCGAAAGTGAAAAAGGTACAAAGTTGTACAGCACTGAAGATAAAAAGTTGAAAAGGTTTTGCCAAATACGGCATTATTCTTATGACCGGGATAAGAACATCCTTATTATATAGAACAATTCATGCTATTGCAAACAGTAAATTTTAACAAATGAATATGAAAGAGATATACATAATGAAACTGAAGTATTAACTAATTACAGAAAACTAAACCCGAATACATAATGCTATTAAAGTTTAACACAGAATAGACACACCCGAATCAGTCCAGGCGTCAACGTAATTAAAAAAATGTGACGTCACATACGATGGCGAAAAGGCACAAACGTTATGCCACATTTGAATTTATGAAATTTAGAAACAGCATGACGTCACATATGAAAAACTATCAAAGTGAGATAGAATTAGGATTGATTTAAGATTATATTAGAACTAAATACTGATAATTCATTTAAACAAAATGCATATTGCAATACTTATTAATAACAATTAACTGTAATATATATATATGTCCAGTTTGTTATGAATCCAACTTCAAACGTAAATAATAGTACAAAATTTAATATAATTAATAAAGGCGGTGATTCATTTTTCTATCCGTAACACCTAAATATAATAAAAAGACGTCAACACATTTGACAAAATCCGATGAGAATTACAAATATAACATTAAACATGTAAACTAAATACATGAATTTGGGATCAACAAGTACAGAAACACGTCTTATAGTAATGCGAATTCACATTCAGCAAAACAGTCACAATTGGGAATAAGTCACGTTTGGTAATTAAAAGATTAGACGACATAATGACAAACCACAATCTACCATGTGATAAAAATGTCCTTAGCTAGTTTGGTTAAAGAGACATCATATGGATCCACCAATTCGTGATGGTGTCCATAAAATTTACGGAGTGTCAATTTTAATCTGTCCTCCTCATAACTTTGTTGGAGCAGTTTCTGCGTAAGGAGCACACTCCTGTATATGAAGTCCGTATAGTGTGAACAAGCACGTGAATAACGTATCAATTGTGATATGTAAACACCATACGAAGGGGCAGAGGGTATGTTACTGCTGAGAAATGGGAAATTGATAATTGGGAAGTTGAAATCGTCCCGTTTATCATAGATTTTCGTGTGAAGTCGTCCATCTACGTCAATATTGAGGAAAAGATCAAGGTATGAAGCAGTCCTTCTAGTATCAGTAGTATCCTTAATTTCAAGTTCACTGGGATATATGAGATGTAAGTATTGGCTGAAGTATGGGTTGTTCAATGATAAAACATCATCAATAAATCAGAAAGTAAAATTAAAGAATTTCGCAAGGTGCTTTTTCTTTTTGTCTTTTAGAAGGTTCTGAATAAATTCTGCTTTATACGAATACAAAAACAAATCAGCCAGCAGGGGTGCACAATTAGTACCCATTGGAATACCGACTGTCTGTTGAAATATAAATCCTCCAAACTCAACAAATATATTGTCGATCATAAAGTCCAGCATTTTAATAATATCATCTTCAGTATATTTTCTGGAAGATTCAGTGTGATTCTTAACAAAATATGAATTATTGTATCCCAAAACAAGAAATTTGTATCTACGATTCCCATTTTTATAGAAAAAGCTCTGTTTTATGAGATGGTGAATTCGATCTTTCAACTGAGCATGGGGAATAGTAGTATATAGCGTAGAAAAATCAAAAGTTTTTATGTTGCTGCAAAATTGCAAAGATGGTGATCGAAGGTTAAGCAGTAGATCTTTCGAATTTTTGAGAATCCACATCTGGTTAACACCACTGGTAGAATATATCTCCTCGCAATATTTTTGAAGCCCATCTTTAACTGTAGAAAGAATAGTAGTCAATACTTTAGAAAGATGTTTAGTCGAACATTTTGAAGACCCAGCTATGTATCGTTCTTTATATGGAGTTTTGTGTAATTTAGGTATCCAGTATAATGAGGGCGAGTTTTCTTCGTTTTCTTTAATGTTGATACCAAAAGAAAGAAGGACAGATTTATGATTTTGTAAAATTTCATCCTTGGTAAATGATGTTAAAGAATATGTAGGATTACCAGTAGTTTTATCAATTCCAAGCTCTGTAGTGAGACATTGCAAATAATGTTTTTTTACATATGAAGACAATATTATTGGAGGCTTTATCTGCCGGAACAACGACATATTTGTCATGCAAAGAGGATAAAGCATCCACAACCTCCGGATTCTTGAAAGGGTTAGAAACTCTAGTACTCATATTACATCTTAATATTTGTATGCGCCTCTGAATGCATGATCGAATAGCTTTGATCCATTCAGACAGAGTGTCCAGGTCGGGTTCGTCTGGTTCGCGCTTTATCCATTTTCTTGCATAGTCCTCAACTGCATCCATCAGTAACTTGAAATTCTTTTTCCAGTTGATGGGCTGGGGGATTCTATACTTTGGTCCCTTGGCTAGCAACTCTCTTAGTTGTTCATTGGTAACAATACCAAGGTCACCAGTAATAATATGACCAGCTGGACTATAAAACGGAGATTTGCGACCGTCAAATCAAAATTGACGGTGGCAACTCTTCAACTACAGTACTGTTATTCCGATTTTAATGCATTTCAAATAGAAATAATACAATAAAACTTGAAAAAATGTCTAAATTTAACAAATAAAAAAAATATCCGCGAAACTTCATGAACGATTTTGGCGCAAAGACGTCATGGGTAAACGTGACGTCATACAAATAAAAACTTACAAACTGGAGGTTATCACGTTACCTGTACGCTTCAAATTCGGATAAAATAACTTTAAAACGGCGATTTCGAGGTAGGTGTTGTTTTACTTTGGATCATATAGTAGTAATCGAACATTTGTTGATTCAACCATTTCAAAATGGTTGTCTCTCCTTAGTTACGCCTGGTTAACTGTGGATTTGACGGCAACTTTTATCCAATGAAAAAAGGTGTTACATACAAATTGCATTAGAATGTGTTATATAATGTTTACACAAAGATGATATGTTATTACATTGGTTGTAATGAATTACATTGATTTCCCAGTTAGATAAAAACCGATAATTTCACATGTGAAATAAACGTGGTTATTTCACTCTCTGACATCATACAACAATAGGCGTTGTCAAGACGTCGATAACGGCGGATCAAAACAAATTGTGAATGTGTAGAAAAAAAGATATAGTTCCTTACATGTTTTACATTAATTAAAAAAAAATAAACCATTTGACAATGTAATAAAAAGAATAACTAATAAAAGAATTTAAATAGCGACAAATATTCAACTCGTGACCGAACAACACAGATAATTAACTCATGCGCTACGCGCATTCGTGAATTAATGTGTTGTTTGGTCACTCGTTGAATATTTTTCTCTATTTGAATTCTTCCATTAGTTATTCTATAAATATACACGTTTTAAAGCGTCCTGAAATATATTTATTAAAGTTATTTACACCGGTATGTAAACATTACCACGTGTATTTGTTTATAAATTTACACGTGTTTGAAAGTATATAATAGGTTAAATGTTTTTCATTGTTCAATTTAGAACTGACCATAATATTTGAATAAGGTCATTTCAAATATTTCGTGCTATACTTTTGGCGGTTTTGTGAATTAAAGATATTGTCATTCGAGGTTCGCTTTTGGTGCAGTAAAGTTTCCCACCCTCCCGCCCGACTTAATGTATTTTTCTTGTGTTAATTTTTATTAAAGTGATGAATAATGTGTGTAAGAACAGAATCTTTATTTGATTCGTAATATGTATTTTCGTACATAATGAAAATTGTTTTTTATTGTTGTGTTTGTTACCTGCAGCGGCCTAGGCAGACAGTAACACTGATGAACATTTATTACATTTATTACATTGCATTTGTCTTTTATAAATTAAAGCTTTGCTGCACACTGTCAGGCAAGCTGATCCCATACAAAAGTGTTGAGTTTATTTTGTAAATAATTTATGTTCGCTTGAAGTTATGGATTAGAACATAAAGAATAAGTATTGTCCTGAGGTGGTTTATGACCTAAGGTAGTGACGGCAAAATTTTATAGATGACGACCTCAGGAATATTTGGCGGTTATAAGACGAAAGTTGAATTGCCATGCTCATTTCTACAAAAAACAAAAACATCTATCACATAAATTTATCTAGTGTTTATAAGGACATGGAAAGCAAATCGGAGATAAACAAAGATACATTATTGCATATAAACATAAGTGTAAATGATATTACAGCCCTTACTGTTGCACGTTTTGTATTAAAAGTTTTTCGTGTATGCGATTTGAAAAAATAATTTCTTCTTACCAGAACCATTAAATACAGATCAATTGTGTAACCGACATTATCACATAAAAAAGTAAAATTACAAAAAGACTGAAATCTGAGGAAAATTAAAAAGTAATATCCCTAATCGAATGGCAAAATCAAAAGCCCAAAAACATTAAACGAATGTATTTCTGACTTGGTACAGGCATTTTCTGATGTAGAAAATGGTGGATTAAATCTGGATTTAAAGCTTGATAAACCTTTCACATGCGGGAAAGTCGTATCAAATTCTATTATATTGACAACAGTGTGTGGACATTACAGCACACATAATAGGTAAAAATGTCCAAAATAGGGGTATATAAATAAAGGCAACAGTAATATACCGCTGTTCAAACTCATAAATCCATGGACAAAAAACTAAATCGGGGTAAAAAACTTAAACTGAGGGAAACGCATTAAATATAAGAGGAGAACAACGAAACAACACTACAATGTAACACACACAGAAATGGACCAAGCAACAGACAAAATCCCACGAGAATAACAAATATAACATCAAAACTAAATACATGAATTTGGGATAGACAAGTACCGTGACACGTCTTATCGCAATGTGAATTTACACTCAAAAATAAGAGAAAACAAACGACGCAACGTTAAAATGTAACACACACGGAAACGAACTCATTTTCTGTATTTTTGTAATTTTACTTTTTTATGTGATAATGTCGGTTACACAATTGATCTGTATTTAATGGTTCTGGTAAGAAGATATTTCAGTCAACATAGTGTTAAAATCTTAATCACTATAACAACAAATAAATATGTAACAAAGAAGCATACATTTTGCTATTTAGTGATTTTACTTGGTTGGTTATGAATTGTGTTTTATCTAGTGAGATCTATTGTAAAAAAATATACATACTATAATTATCAACACAATTTATGTTCGGTCATAATATATATAAATTGTGTGTTTAATCTAACTTGTTTGTTAAAAATTATTCATACTCTATCATTGACTATAATCACGGCCGACCCTCGGCTAACCGAGAGATTGGTCGGTTAATCTATATTGAGTATGCGGCTATATGGGCGGTTGGTCTGTTAATCGTCTGGTTATCATCTGTAAAGAGTAAAAAGCACAATTTAATGTCAAACCCTGTTGAATATACAGATTTTTGGCAAATCATAAGAAGCAAATCAAAACAAGAAACGTGTATGACAAATTATATCTATCATAGAACATTTTCCACCTGTAAAACATTTCATAGTCTGTGCAGTTTTCAGCAAAACTAAAAGGCGTCGCGCTGGTATGTAGTGTTTATGCTTTAACTCATAGCAATTTAAAAAAAAAAGAAGCAAAACAAACAATTCTATATATCATTTAAAGGACACAAAATAATACTTTGGTTCTAACAAATAAATTGACATCAGTAAATATTTCCTAATTGTTATATAACGTGAATAATACTTTTTAGTGAAAATGGGAATAAAGTCTGTTAAAGGGTTGGACAATTAAAATTGTTTCAGTTATTTAGCCACGACAATATTTTAACTACCTTTATATTTTCCCATTGAAAAAGTTGGGAATGAGATGTTCTTGATTAAAAAATAAATGAAAATACGGTGCAACACTATCCTTCTAGTAAGAGCATTTTTATTTTAACTTTGCATTTTATTGAAGGGTGTGTCACACTCATATAGCATGATATGGATTGGCCACTGGGATATACATGAATTTATTATTAACGTTTTTAATCGGCCTTAATTTTAGTGTTTGTTCAAAGTAACACGTTCTAAAATCCGTCTGAAAGTGTCTTTCTAATACAACAGGGTACATACAACGTGTTTTCGTTCTCATATGCACATGATATTTGTCACTGGATGTTAAATCTACTTCGTCAGCATCATCTAATTGGTTTTTTTCTTCAAATACTTAATAATATGTTGTTTACAAATCATTCTTAAGAAGTAAATGGAAAGGAGCAAATGCAGCTACATTGGTTATCTTAAATTTTAAGATTTTAATTAATTTTATTCCATTTAGTTCCTATCTACATAAGTGCAGAGGAGAACTGCAGTTGTCCGCATGTAAACTTCTAGCAGTTGTTAGCAATTTGAGAACATCGCAATCCGTTACTGTTTCAACACTCAGGGGTGTTTCAAGTCTGTATTTTTAAATAATTATTATTGTTGCTCTCTTTTTTAGCAATGACTCACTCTCTACTATCCTTATCTATTATTTTATATTCTGCGTCTCCATCCATACTCTCGTGTATGCAAAGAGGGTTTGGATTGAGGTTGTTATTTATTTCTGTATTCTTTAAATTGTTATGCCAATTTTCTCTATATTCTATTTATCTTACTCATTATTCTTTCTCTATCCTTTATATTCTAGCATCCCAATATATTTTACTTACAGATGTATAGTTACATTACGACGTTTATCTCTGATTTATATACTGGTTATCAATGTATATGACAATTTGGTGTCATTAAGGACAATTAAACAGAATCCAAATGATATATGCACTTTTTGATATCATTTTTGTCGATATTCAATTTTCATTGTCTAAATTGTTCATTGTTCATGTGTTGTTTCCGTATATTTTATGTTTCATTGTTCATGTGTTGTTTCCGTATATTTTATGTTTTATAGTTGTTTCTGTATATTTTAGCCGCTCGTCTTGATTCCTTCCATTTGATCCGATAACACCCCATGTAACAATAAAATTATACTTGTATTACCATTCATAACTCTTAACAGACAAAATAACAGACAGGGTTTCATACATCCGACACATTAACAGACCAGGTTTTAAATGAAAATTGATTATTGTCACCAAAGTACATATTTTCGTTTTGGCACAATGATATTAATATGGTTAACAAACATAATGCATGTCTTTTTTTCGATGTTCAAAATATTGCCTGCAAGTAAATTTGTGTACATTTCGTGTGTGTAAAATGTGTGTAAATTTGTGTAAATTTATTGATGAGTAACCCTACTTTTCATTTTACACCACTTGATTCAGTACATTGATTGTTCTGTCAGGCTTGAAGAATTTTTATGAAAAACATATATTTTAAAGGCTATACAATGAAACATATAGAACTTACAATGATTTTCTCGATTACACCTGATTAACAGACTTTAAATAACCCGATTAACAACCGGCGATATAGCCGCATACTTAAGATAGATTAACCGACCAATTTATCGGTTAGCTTAGTGCCGGCCGGTATCTACCGGAATTATCAAGTAATAACATGTTTGACATTAGAAGATTGTATTGTTTTGCATTATCTTTTCCATCTTACACAAAAGGACTAATGTAAATATTTTGTTTACAGTTTGTTTGTTTTGTTTAATCCGTATCTTAAAACACTGGATCAATGTTTAGATACTATGTACCTAGGTTCATGCACGTTTCATCGTTTAACGGATAATAATCGTTTCTACCTTCCTAATCGCATCTATTTATATCTTTTTTTCTTTCAGTTTCCTATATCATTTGGATCTTTGTTTCTGTTCGGTTAAGGGTAAATACAATAACTTGCTTTTTAAAATGTTTATGTCCTTTCGGCTATTTTCTTCTCTTTAGTCGGGATATTGTCTCTTTGAGACATTCCCCATTCCATTCTCAGTTTGAACGCAGTGATTGGTCAATTTTGTACTTATACGTTAATAACATTAACGGTACCAATTTTCCTGCACCAGATGCGCATTTCGACAATACATATCTCTTCAGTGGTGCATTGGTGTTCGTGGCCAAAATATTTGAAATCCAAAGCTTATATAAAAGATGAAGAGCTATAATCCAAAAGGTCCAAAAAGTATAGCCAAATCCGTGAAAGGAATCAGAGCTTTGCACGAGGGAGATACATTCCTTAATAACCTGTATTACAAAAAAGTAAGACAACATTATGTGGTAACCATGTATCATTTAGTTTTGTTGTCTGTTGATTTTTATTCTGTACTCATAACCGTTGCACCTCATTCCAAACGGTCTATGTAAAACTAGCGAAATTATGATTATGAATAAAATGACTATTATATTAGTTCGTAAGCTCACTATTAAGGACTTTCCCATTAATGACAAATATAAGAATGACATTAAGATATCTGCCTCTGGCAGTTAAATAAAATTTAGAATTTGTTTTGGTTTTTTCAAACTTTCTCCATAGTTTGACTCATGACTCTACAGGTTTTTGACATTTATGAGTTATGCAAACTTAATCACTGAATAGCGAAATGGAATTCTTCAAGGGTTATAGAATATCAAAGTAACTTAATGTGTACAACACGAATAACATCTGGACTAACCTTATACCGGGAAGCTCAACAACAAATGAATGGGCGGCCAATTGTATCAAAACCAACGGCTAAGCCAGTCAGATACATCAGTCTTTAAGGCCATGCAAGCTTCGCAATAACTCGGAGCCTGTTGTTGGTACATGGTGTTTAGTTACGTCTTATGATTTTGAATGCCACTTTGAATGCTTCTCATAAGAAACACTAAAATTATATGCAATTAAACTTTAAGGAAATAGTCATATCAAGTATAGTTTAGTTCTAAGTATAGTTTAGTTCTTATCCCAGTCAGTCAACAAACATGACTGTCCTTAAATGACAATTTTCGACAGATTTTTGTGTTGTTACTTTTTATTACAAATAAAGGAAACAGTAGTATACCGCTGTTTGAAACATCAATCGATTGAGAAAAAAACAAACACTGGTTACAAACTCAAACTGAAGGAAACACTTCAAATATAAGAGGAAATCTACGACAAAAAAAAAAACACCAAAAAACACAGCAACTAGTAGTCTCATCATGGATTTCTGGAAAGCATTCGACAAAGTAAGCCACAGTCTCTTAATCCATAAACTCAACCATTATGCTATCAGAGAGAAAATTAATGCTTGGTTAAAGGCTTTCTTTCTGATAGAACACAATGCATTGTCATAGAAGGAGAGAAGTCTGACATCATAAATGTAGAGTCTTGAGTTCCGCAAGGATATGTACTGGGACCTAGCCTTTTCCTTTTGTACATCAATGACATGCCGGAAGACATTTCGTCAACAGTGAGGCTATTTGCAGATGACACCATTGAATACCTCACTGTGTATCAGAAAGCAACATTCTACAAGATGACTAAAACAAGCTAGCGACATGGGAAGAAAAATGGATGATGCAGTTCCATCCGGACAAATGTGTAGTTCTACCAATTACCAAAAAGGAGGAACCAATACACAATAACTACATCATCCATGGCCACAAGCTGGAACATGTTTCATCAGCCAAATATCTAGGCGTCACCATAATATCTGATTTAAAGTGGGGCGCGCATATAAACAACATCTGTCAGAAAGCAAATAGGACAATACGATTCCTTAAACGAAACTTAAACATAGCAAATAGTGAAATCAAGGAAAAGGCATATACAGCTTTAGTTACCAATAGTTGAATATGCAAGCTCATTTTGAGATCCTCATTTACAAAAAGACAAACACAAACTGATATGGTACAACGGAGACCGGCTTGTTGAATGTCTGGAAGTACCTATCAGCCACGTTTGCCTATTCTCCAGGACCCAACACATCGTGTTTCTGCAGTACAGAATAGGACAAACTCTATAATATTCCGTGGCTCATATGAAGGGTGGGTGCTTCATCAGGGGTCCTGACCCAATCCTTCATAATGTACTAAGCTTTGACTACCGATCTAGTCAGTATTTCTTTTAAGTTCCGATGTCTACTATACGCCACCATTGGTGGTTTTGGAAATAGCTCCCTACATTTCGCATTGCGAACTAGTTTTTTATAATGTTTTCGTAAAGCTTTATTTATATTTCCTAACGAGAAGTGATATTTAGTTACAAATACTAGTGGTATTTGCTTGTCAGATTCTTGTTTAAAGCGGAGTAACTCTGGTCGTTCGATATTGAGAGCCGATTCACAGTTGCGAAGTATTTCAAGGTCCTTATATCCCTTTTGCTCAAGATGGCCTTTGAATATACAAAGAGTATCTTTTAAATTTTGCGTGTTGCTGTTGTTTCGGTGGTGGCGAATAGCTTCCCCTTTTATAAATCCGGAGAAGACTGTTGGGTTATGCATAGACGTCCTATCTAAATATTGAAACGTATTAGTAGGTTTGGTGTAGCTCTTAATATCAAGGATACCGGTGTTCCTGAACCTCAACCCTTTATGTACGACTGTATCGAGAAAGATAATTTCCTCGTTTGAAATTTCAAACGTAAACTTTAATAAAGGGTGATGATCATTTGCTATTTTAAAAAACTCCTCAACTTCTTCCCGTGATGAATGGGCTATTATAAACGCATCATCTCTATACCTTCCGTAAAATAAGATCTTATTTTTATACTTATATTTTTCAATAATTTCATTGATAACTTCGAATGCTCTAATATCACAAATTTCTGGGCTGCATTTACTTCCCATACTAGCGCCTATTTTCTGTACAAAGTATCGGTCATTAAATTCAAAATAATTGTTTTTCAACACTGTGGCTACTAACGATTTAATTGTTTCACAGCTAGGTAATTTTATCGGATAATCTTCTTTTACTGCACTGTTATAAGCCCGTCCAACAGAATGAATGAGTTCATTGAACTCCATGTTTGTATACATGCTGGTACAGTCAAAAGAAACTAAGAGGCAATCCCGATCAGGCCTTAAATTTTCTATTTTATTTATGAAATCCCCACTATCTCAAATGTAACTGTTCTGTCTTTTAACTATAGGTATCAAAAAGTAATCAATAAATTTGCTAACCCTTTCGGTGACAGAGTTACATTGAGAAATAATCGGTCTGCATGGGGGTAATTCATTAACTGTCATCGTTTGTTTTTTTATCCCTTGAATAACAAGTTCACTTAATTTATGAAGTTTAGGAAGAAGAAAAAGACGACCCAATCTGGGTCTATCTTTCGTTGAGCCACGGAGAAAATCAAGAGTTATCCCATCATATAAGGAAGACTTGCCTTAAGATATTGCAGCATTTCTACTGGTCCAGACTTCGAAATGATGTCGCAGAATACTGCAAATCATGCCATATATGCCAGGTTGTTGGTAAGCCTAACCAGAAAATACCACCAGCACCACTTCTGCCTATTCCAGCCTTTGACGAACCTTTCAGTAGAGTTCTAATTGACTGCGTTGGACCTTTACCAAAGACCAAAACTGGAAATGCGTATTTATTGACGATCATGTGTACATCCACTCGCTTTCCTGAGGCTATTCCGCTAAGAAATATCAAGACACCTACTATTGTCAAAGCACTTATCAAATTTTTCACATTAGTAGGACTTCCTAAGTCTATACAGTCCGACCAGGGATCAAATTTCATGTCAGGTTTATTTCAGCAAGTCGTGTACCAGTTAGGGATTGCTCAGTATAAATCAAGTGCGTACCATCCAGAATCTCAAGGTGCCTTAGAACGTTTTCATCAAACATTGAAGAACATGATTAGAACTTTTTGTCTTCAATTTGACAGAGACTGGGATGATGGAGTTCACTTTCTACTTTTTGCAGTCCGAGAGGCTGTTCAAGAATCCCTTGGATTTAGTCCCTTTGAGTTAGTATTTGGCCATACTGTAAGGGGACCGTTAAAATTGATTAAGGAAAAGTGGCTTACTGAACATACTGACTTGAATCTTTTAGACTATGTATCTAGATTTAAGGAAAAATTGTACACTGCTTGTCAAATTGCTCAGAAAAACTTAAAAAATGTACAGAACAAGATGAAAATATGGTATGATAAAGATGCCAGGGACAGAGTTTTTGAGCTTGTTGATAAGGTACTTGTATTTTTGCCAGTCCCTGGACATCCTTTACAGGCTAAATAGTGTGGTCCTTATACAATAGAAAGTAAAATCAATGATTTAAATTATATTGTAAAAACTCCAGGTCGGCGTAAACAAAACAGAGTGTGTCATATTGATATGTTAAAACCATATTTTGAGCGTACTAATGAAAATGAGAGTAAACCAGTTGCCACTTTAGGCATGGTTAAATTTGAGAACAATCATGACAAACCAGATGTAATTGAACCACCTTTGAGTTCTAAAACTTTGGAAGAGACAGTTAGATTGAAAAATTCAGAAATTTTGTCAAATTTAGACTCAAAACTTGCACATCTGTCTTTTGATCGTAGAGAAGAAATAAAAACATTGGTATTTTCTTTTAAAAATCTTTTTCCAAATGTGCCAAACAAAACCACTGCTGTTTGTCATGATGTTGATGTAGGAGATGCTTCTCCAATTAAGCAACATCCTTATCGGCTTAATCCGCTCAAACTTGAAGCTATGAGAAAAGAAATTAAATATATGCTTGACAATGATATTATTGAGCCGAGTAACAGTGAATGGAGCTCTCCTTGTCTCCTTGTGCCAAAACCAGATAAAACATTTCGTTTCGTGACTGATTTCAGAAAAGTAAATTCAGTCTCAAAATCTGATTCATATCCGATTCCAAGGATAGACGATTGTATTGACAACATTGGTCAAGCAAAATTTGTGAGGTTATTGGCAAGTTCTACTGACACAGAGAGCTCGTGAAATATCAGCTTTTGTTACACCATTTGGCTTATTTCAATATACTGTAATGCCGTTTGGCATGAAAAGTGCACCAGCTACATTTCAAAGAATGATCAATAATGTTATAAAAGATTTAAACTGTTGTTATGCTTATATTGATGATCTAATTGTATGTAGTGATAGCTGGGAACAGCATTTAACACATTTATATGATACTTTTGATAGATTGTCACAATCAAATTTGACTGTTAATCTTGGCAAAAGTGAATTTTGCAAGGCCACTGTTGATTATTAAGGGCATACAATTGGCCAAGGTCAGGTGAAACCTATTATAGCAAAAGTGGATGCCATTACAAAATTTCCTCCTCCTACAAATAAAAAACAACTTATGAGATATTTAGGCATGATTGGATTTTACAGGAAATTCTGTTCAAATTTTGCTACTGTTGTTCAACCATTGACTCATCTTTTAAGAAAAGATTCTATATTTATCTGGAGTGAAAATTGTCAAAACGCTTTTGAAAATAGCAAATCACTTTTAATTTGTAGTCCAGTTCTGATTACTCCAGACTTTGAAAAACAATTTAAACTTGCCGTTGATGCAAGCGATGTAGGAATTGGAGCTGTTTTATATCAAGAGACAGATGATAATGTTGAGAAACCTATATCATATTTTTCTAAGAAATTAGATAAACATCAGAAAAATTATTCAACTATTGAAAAAGAGTGTTTTGCAATGTTGTCAGCACTTCACTATATATCCTATTCTTGTTTGTACTGATCATAATCCTCTTACCTTCATACATAAAATGAGAAACAAGAATCAGAGGTTGACTAGGTGGAGTTATTGTTACAGGAATATGATGTAATTGTAAAACATATTAAGGGTAAAGATAATGTAATAGCAGATGCTTTATCTAGAGCTTATTAAAACACTTTGTATATACTATGTATTTTTGTTTATTTTATTCATGATAAGTTTTTGTTACACTAAAACTTCTTTTGAGGGGGGAGGTGTTATGATATTGCAATTATTGTATTTATTTATGTTGGCCTGATTTGTGTTGTGTGGCCTGATAGTTGTTTACAGAATAATCTTAGAACTGTGCAGTTTAGAAATCACTGGAACAATTACAGAATGATTGGAACTTTCCAGAATGATCCTAATAAAAGATGTGTTATATAAACTTCTACATTTTACTAGAAACTTCTATTGTAACTTTCTAAGATGTTCCATTATAGACTGTTCTAGAATCTTCCATGACAACTATATATATACAGGCACTAAAGTTAAACACTCACTCTTGGATTTAGACTTAGAAATCGATAGACATTTATATTCATAACATTTGGATTGACACTTTTATTCTACAAACAACATCGTGCTGGATTGTGGCCGTAATATTCAGATTGGATTCCAAGAGATATCCAGATACAGATAAAGATAAAAGATTGGACTCATATTTTTGACAGTTAAGTTGACAGTAATATTTGTGTAATACTTCTTGTAAACTTTTGTATAATAAATATTGTTAAATTTTACTATTGATTCGTGTCTTTTGTTGGCTACAATTTAAAGGCGATTTCTGGCCGTAACAATAGCTATTTTGACATCACAGGTGGCCAAAGCAGTTTTCTTTACCCCAATTATAACACCTTTTTCAACGCCTTTTCTACTCAGAATTCATAAACCTTCCAATAAATGTCATTATGAAAAAATATAATTAAAATAATATATATTTTATACACTTAATAAATATCAAAATGTGTGCAATGCAATTTGGATAACCGAAAAAACAATCGGTTTTAAAGACATTTCTTCAAAATATGAATGAATATTATTTGAAAATAAATATTATAATATATATCAGAGACATATTGTATTATATGTCTCTGTATATATGCAACGCAATTTGGTTGACCTAAAAATAATCGGTTATAAAGACATCACTGTAGCTGCCATATCAAAAATTTTATCAACTAATTTCTTTTAACGGAGGCTCAACTTTGAAATATATTTACGATTTACTGCTGTCCTAAACACGCTAAAGAACAATAAATGGTACCATAAATTAATTAATTGCATTTGATGGTGTTAATGTCTCACAAGGCAACCCCATTATTAAATAATAGTTAACATACCTGATAATGGAACAATACCATTTTAATCTGCATTACGAAATGTAAATTGAATAGAAATACCTGGAATCTAGTTTTCAATTTTAATACCTCGATAATAATACAAAAATATTAATGTAACTGGAATTAAAAACTATGTGAATCAAACATTTATTATACAATCTAGCATCAATTAAAATAAATTCGCTCGTATTATAATAACTTTAGTCAAAGATTTGTATACTATATATAAATCATTGCTTTGGTAAATTGTCCACTAATGTATAAATTATCAAGTTGAATGTGACCGATTTTAAATTAATTAATCAATAATAATGTTGAAATTGAAAAATTAATAAGATAAGTATTTACATTAATTATGCGTACAATAAACTCAACAATCTGACCTTAGATAAATTCAGTTACTTCCTAGCAGACCGTGCATTCAAAATATTGTGAGGAGTGCTTTAGCTGTTAAAATTGATATGCCGTGTAATCGAATTAAGACATGCGCGTTACATTGACCTGTGCATGAACTGTTGCAAGTCTTGCCTTCCTCTGATAACGCGATTTAACGGTCAAGCCCTTTAAATCGAAATATATTATGTAATTCATCTATGTATGTTTTTCTCTGTCCTGAGTGTTCTTGCATTTATTTGTTTTGTATTCCTGTCACGTTATGTTCTCATTGTAACGATATTTTATAACATTGCAATGATTGATGTTCGTTTTTGTATCAATTCAGTGTTCATGTTGTTTTGTCGTTTTCCTCTCACAATTTTTATTTGTGACCAGTATTTGTTAAAGTTAAATCGATCTATGACTAAAGAATAGCGGTACACTACTATTGTCTCTATATTGAGATTTTATGATAAACATTTAGACACAGTTTCAGTAATTTTTGTTATAACATCTTGTAATTGTAAAGATAATGGTTTAAGAAAAACTGCATACATACAAATTAGAAGATGTGGCTGTTACTTTTTGTGTGTTTTTAATTTTTCCTGAGCATGCACTTATTTAGAGTCATAGATTGATACCCAATATCCTTTGTTTCCTTTATGATTGCTAATGAGTCGATTATCCACAAAGTTCAAATAAAATGGTTCTTAGCAATTATAGGCAACCGTATGGCCTTCAACAATGACCAACACCCATACCGTAAAGTCGTCTATATTATGATAGATGTAATATTATCTGTTTGTTTTCTTTCGAATACAATAATGGATGAAAACTAATTAAGTCACTTACAGGCAATTGTACCGTTATTTAGGAGTTAAATGTTACTTAATGATTGATTGATTGATTGTGTTTGACGCCCCCTTTACCATCCTTGACTTGATTGTGATTTTTAAGGTGGAGGAAGACATAGTTTACTGAAAAAATCATTGACATTCGGTCAATATCGGTTGACAGGCTACTTACTGCTTACAGTAAATGATTCTTTTTAGAACAGTCAGCAACCGATGCCCCGTATTTATATGGTTTAATTGTTACATTGTTATACATTGCAGATGTATTTCTTAATAGAAAGTCAAGAGATAGAAGGTCAACAACAACCTACCGAATCAAAGTCAACTATAGACCATAGTCTAGTAACTAATCAGTAAAAAAACATGGAAAATATTCATTCGTGACACGTATTTTACTACAGATGAATGTCTCCTCAAAGGTTCATAAGATTTACAAAGATTTTAAAAATAATTCATGTTTTTTTTTTTTTTATTTGTTTAGGTTCAGAATACTAAGAAAGACACGAAGAGAAAGGATACTGCAAGATATATCGACAAATTATCAAGAGCTGTTTTCCCGCTTGTTTTTGTGATATTCAATATCGTATACTGGCTATACTATATGACATAACATCGCGTTTATTTTCTATATTTTACATTGATATTTAATAAACGCTAGAATTCATCTTTCTTCGGGTGCAAAAACACAATTTAGGCCACCGAAGAGGAGGATGTTTGAATAATTCATAGATAAAGGTATTTTACCCCCTTTTCATACAGAATTTCAAAAGTAATGACAACATAGCATCGAAAGTAACTGGGAACTCATGAACTCAATGCTGCAAATTCCGCCAACTGAAATTCCGGATACAAGTAATGACTTTGATCCGTTCTTATTCGGTCAAGGAACTGTTTGGAACGTTATTTGTTGTTACTTTATCACGTAGAACGATAAAATATAGAATATTTTAGAAATTTAAATGTGACTTCACTTTTTTGCGTCGATCTCTTCGGCGAACACGTAATACGTTGTTCGGCTGTGCTGTTTTATGTGCTGATTTCGGTTGTTTTACGTATTCATTTTTATTCTGTAGTTAGTCACTACTTCTGTTTTAACATGTTTATCTATTATATAGTCATTTTTATAAATTTACTATTTGCAAAATTATGACTTATTTTGAATACTAAGGATTTTCTTATCCAATAACCTTAGCCGTATTTGGCACTAATGTTTGGAATTTTTGGTCATCAATGCTTTCATCTTTGTTTGCCTTTGTTTGGTATTTTAACCTGAGCGTCACTGATGAGTCTTATGTAGACAAAACACGCGTTTGGCGTATTAAATAATAAGCCTGGTATTTTTAATAACTATTAGCTTGTCGTAATGTTCTATTGTATACTTTATTGGTGTGTTTCTCTGTTCTGTATGTTCTCCCATTTATTTGTAATTGTAGTCCTGTCATGTAATGTAGTCATTTTAATGTTATATTTAATATTGCCATAAAAGCGGGAGGTTTGGATAGCCACAAAAGAAGGTTCAACCCAACTTTTTGTTTTAAGATAGCCTGTACCAAAGGAGTAGGTTCAGTAAGACCCCTTTTTGGCCCCAAAATATAGCAGTTTTACAAAATTGTTAAAATGTATACTTTTAGTGATTTATTGGACAGTAGAATGCTTCTGCTACATACATATGGGCTGTTTTTGACAATACGATGTTCATATATAGAGAACTAGCACCATTAAGTCATGCTAAATTACTGAAATCTTCACAATTGTAAAATTTTGGTTAAATTTTAGACGGTTTCCGTGTAAAACGAAAGTGGCCGCATTCGTGTTCATCCAAAATATTTAAATGTAAGTTGTATTTGATGATAATACATAACATATATAAAGGTTGAGGATGAACACGGATGCGGCCACTTTAATTTTTGACAAAAACCATCTCAAAAGTGACATTTTTCAGCATATTTGGTAGATTTTTCATATTTTAGTTTGAATCGGAGCGTTTTTAATGGCTAAATTAGTTAAAATCTTTCACATAAATTAATTGAATCAAATAAAATAGACACTTGAGTGTTTAAAAACTGGTCAACATCTTTCGTCAGATGAACCTGAAATTTGAGGCCAAAATCGGTCCTTACCGGACCTACTCCTTTAAAAAAGAAGATGTGTTATGATTGCCAATGAGACCATTCTCCAAAAGAGACCAAAATGACACAGCAATTAACAACTATAGGTCATCGTACGGCCTTAAATACTGAGGAAATCCCCTACCGCATAGTCAGCTATAAAAGGCCCCGAAATGACAATGTAAAACAATTCAAATGAGAAAACGAACGGCCTTATTTATATATAAAAATAAATGAACGAAAAACAAATATGTATCACATACTAAACAAACGACAACCACTGAATAACAGGCTGGAAAATAGACATTGTTATATTATAGATTGTCTCCATGCGTGTTGCATTTGAGTGTTTCTGTTGTGTCGTTGATCTCCTTTTATATTTGATCTGTTTCCCTCAGGTATAGTTTGTAACTTGGATTTGTTTTGTCTCAATCGACTTATGAATTTCGAACAGCAGTATACTACTGATGCCTTTATTAATCTATTTGTTATTGTTTTCTACAAATTGCCAAAATATTATATTTGATTGAAGTGTTGTACCGTATCTTTTGTTAACTAGTATATAAAATTTCGTATATATGATCATATACACTAAGTTCATTTTAACATCCACTTAATTCATGTAAGCATATATATATATATATAGAAAATATGAAGTAGCCATTTTTGTCTCTTTTATGAAAAAGTACTCGAAATACATATTCTTTTAAAATATAAAGACATAAACTTATCTCTTAAGACCAGAGATGACTTTCGATGAACCGGAAGTGGCCAATTATCTCCTCTTGTACAGTCAAAAGTATATAGAAACTATGTATTTTTGGGAAGTGTGAAAGAAGCTTTCATATGAGACCAAGACCGGAAGTGATATTTACTTCACCGGAAGTGACATTTACTTCTCCGGAAGTAACACATTATCTCCCTTATTTCTCTCAAAAGTATGCAGAAACTATTTATTTATCGCATCAGTATGAAGAACTTATGATTTGATGCCAATTTTAACTTTGAGTAAACCGGAACTAGCCTCTTTTCAATAACTGTGAAAATTTATGTGAAAAGACCTTCTCTGATTGTTCTCTGAACAATTGGTTTTTAATTTTAGCTTATATTCTTTTTTTGACTAAGTGTAATAGAATAGTGCAGAATTGAATCGTTTAATAAAAAGTGATCGTTTTAAAGTAATTAAAGATTCGCAATAAGTATCAACATTTTTTTATGTAGGGAACTACCATTTGATTTTGATGGGATGGGGCTAGGACCTCTACTTTAGAGAGAGAAAAAATGTCAGGACTCAAAACCAGTGTAACTTTTAAAAAAAAAGAATAAGCAGAGTACGTATTCCGTGTAAAAAAAAAAGTCAGGATAAAAAAATCCTTCCTAGCCCACCAGAAATAAAATGGTTACTTCCTTATGTAACAGGTTCACTGATTGGATGATATTTTCTTTAAATTTAGTAATTCAGTTATTCATTAATTATCATACGCTGCAATGAGTTTAGCATATGCTGAAATGAGTAAAGCATACACTGAAATAAATTATAAAAAAATTATGACCTTCATTCCGCGACAACATTTCGGTATAAGGTTAATAATTTTGCATATGCTTAATTATTTTCGTAAATGCTAAAATGATTTAAGCATTTTCTAAATGCGATATTCATGACCCTGATTCCACGTCATACCGACACATGAAAATTGTATTTCAAGACTTACACTTTGTGAAAATCGACCGTTTGTAAACACGTCCTCTGAAAACAACAATTACATTTAACACTCAATAAAATAAGTTTATCAATAATGTCAGTTTCTACCAAGTTTTGGTTGGATTGAAGTCTTTTCATTGGGGTTTGTTTCTTCTTAAAACCAGACATTTTATACAAATTTTTCGCCAATTGTATGAAACAATGTCCAAAACTGTTATCAGCCTTCAACCTCATAATGAGAAATGCGTTTTTTTTCAAATATCATTCACAACATTCTTAATAGTAAACATTGACATTGTTCAGTCAACAAATCTGTGACCAAGGGAGTTGATATTTCATTTAAAACTGGCAAAAAGATATGATGTTTTGTAATTGTATTTTTCATAATCATCACGTGTTAGAAGATAAACTAAATGCCACTGCACGAACTATATTCACAACAAAACAGTTGAAGGACGCCTCCGGGTGCGGGAATTTCTCGCTACATTGAAGACCTGTTGGTGACCTTCTGCTGTTGTTTTTTTCTATGGTCGGGTTGTTGTCTCTTTGGCACATTCCCCATTTCCATTCTCAATTTTATCTTATTTATAGACATATTGCAATTTGCAGATAGGCACAACAAATCAAAGTTACGGAAATCGGTTGAGACAGTCGGCTTTACTTATCGTACTTACATGCAAATAAGTGCTAACAGACTCATATACGGGGATATTCAGTAGGCCACATCGGCGTGTCCTAATTAATGTGGATAGTATAATTTTGCAATGAATGCGGAGACATGCACTTTGAATATCTATTGATTTTCGATGCTATAAAAAGATGTGCATAAAATAATAAGGTTGTTCTCCGAAAAAAATAGACAGAGAGTGAATTCTGTTTTAAGGTTGAAAATGTATCATAATATTGATATAAAAGGAGGTGTGATGAGATGATTGAAGCTGTTTTTTTTCTTCCTGTTATATTGATGTACGTTTTGGAAACAAAATTTATCAACAGTTTGTAGATATTCCTATTGGCACTCATTGCGCCCCTTTAATAGCAGACTTGTTTTTGTACTGTAAAAGAATCACAGTTTATGATTAAACTTAGTACTGACACGTCTAAATTGTATTAAATTGATAAATGCAACAACACTTACCGTTATCTTGATGATATTTTTTCATTAAATAATCAAGAATTTTCTCAATATACTGCCGAAATTTATCACAAGAAACTTATTTGAATAAATCAAATTTTAACGGTAATAACTGTCCTTTCATAGATTTAGATATTTCGGTTTTAATCATGAAACTCCACACTAAAATTTAATAATTGTTAATTATCACTTTTTGGATGGTGATGTTCCTTTTCCATCTTACGGTGTGTATATTTCACAACTCTTCCGCTATATCAGTGTCTGTTGTGAGTTTTTATTATTTAAACGAACGTAATCTGTGTATAATACTGGTAAATTATTCAGCCACAGGATTTCGTTACCACACATTACTTAAAAAAATATTTACTAAATTCGTTCATAGATATGAATATTTGTTTTTGAAGTTTGGTTGTACATGTCAAAAACATTATTTCAAATGGGATGGCACATCCTCATTTTTACGGAAATGTTGTTTACCGAGCCTGGCAATTTAGAAACTATCCTGTAAAGTAGTATTTGTATTTTTATCCATCTGATGAGATAAGCTTTTTTCAACTGATTTTTATAGTTCGTTCTTATGTTGTACTGTTACAATATTGTCCCAGTTTAGGGGGGATTAGAATCCCGCTAACATGTTTAACCCCGCCACATTCTGTATATATGTGCCTGTCCCAAGTCAGGAGCCTGTAATTCAGTGGTTGTCGTTTGTGTATGTGTTTCACCTTTATTTTCGTTCATTTTTTGTACATAAATTAGGCCGTTGGTTTTCTCGTTTGAATTGTTTTACGTTGACATTTCGGGGCCTTTTATAACTGACTATGCGGTATTGGCTTTGTTCATTGTTGAAGGCCGTACGGTGACATATAGTTGTTAATTTCTGTGTCATTTGGTCTCTCGTGTGAGTAGTCTCATTGGCAATCATATATGTAGAACATCTTTTTTTATATTGGTTATGAAGACTGAAATAAAACAGTGTCTACAATTTTAAAAGGTAAAATTAGATATAACTTGTCTTAAGGTGAATTAACACTGTATGGAATTTCCTATTGAAATGAAATTAAATGTAATGGTTGTATCTACGGTAGCTCCTTCTGTTGCAGGCGAAGGAACTCTTAAGTGAGAATTTTTTTAAAAACATCAGATACAATTGTGTTGTTTATTCAATTTTCATTTTCTCTGGATACACATTTTTGTATTTTATTAAAATTACACTTTATTTCTATTTCAGTATAAACTAGAATAATAATGTTTTAAGTGATATTTAGATTTGTACAAATATCACCACTAAGTGCATATGGTCCATCAAAATATGACGTCATAGAAGAAGACTGATGATTGCTCCGTATGATTTATAATTAAAATCTTTTAGTTTCAACTGTCCGAAGTTTGAGATAATAGATTTCAATGAGTAAGTTTAACACTAAAATGCAATCATTTTAAATGTTGTCTGTCTGACTCTTTTTCGTAACGTCGATACATTATCTATTCCTTTCAGTAATTTAGCATTTTACTTATCTTGAATAATGTCCTAATATAACCGCTCCTTTCAAAACCGAAAGCCTAGCATCTGCGGGAATCACCACATTGAAGCTTGAAAACTCCTGTTTTATAATTCTCTGTAGATAAGGATACTTAGAGCATCTCCCAATCATGATAATGTTTGTAGTTCCTACAACTTTTGGATCTCTCAACATTTCGCGAAGAAGACAAATACTATGTTGCATCGTTGTGTCTAACAAACAGGCAAACAAATGTGTTTTGATTTGCAATTTGTTGTTAACCCATTTTATTCTATCTGAAAATGGTGTTTTTGACATGGCATCCCGTAATGATTTACCGGTTTCTTTTTCAAATGTTTGTATTAAAGAAACAGGTATTCTCAATTTTACTTTTATGTCTTCGTCACCACAAAAGATGCTCATTTGCATTTCAAATTCCCTTAACATGTCCACAGAGTCTGCTGGATAATTGTTACGAAAATCTGAAAAAATACGATTGCCTATAATGTCATCCATTAGTTGTGTAAATGCCTTTTTACTCCCGGTGTCTCCTACATCTCTAAAAATTGATTTGACAACTCCATGTAACGTCTTCTCTTGTTGTACACGATGAACAGACACAAATGTGGTATAATCTACAATAAACGAATCATCTTGATCATAACTGTTATCTCAAATTATACATTTTCGAAAACTATTTGATACCGACGCTTACACCTACGATTATGTCTACATGTAATCTTTTTGAAAAGGGATCATCTTAATTAATATATACTACGACCACAGACATTAATATTATATTTTTTTCTAATCTGCATTTTAAATACTGTATAAAACTTTGTTTTGAATGATTTACTACTTTATTAGGTCTGTTTAGAAGCTGATAATCGATCGATCTAAATATTGAACTTTGTAAAAAGAATAATATAATATTTTGATAAGAACCAGGAATGTTTAAAGTCTTTAAAAGCTTGAACGCTTTCTATAAATATGAATTCACTGAATAAATTCCCTGGTTATTCAGTGACTAATACACAGGGATATTCGGCCAACTGCTGTAGGTCGAGTAATTTGTCACAACAGCAAAGAAAAGTGCGATAAAGATATTATTTTATATATAAAAAAAAGAAAAAAGAAACAGAACGTATTGCTATAAAGATTAACAAGACGAAAATGTACAGAACTGTCATGCGTGTTAATATGTCACTACTAAACAAGGTAGATTGCTGCTCTGTTTGTCTAATGAAATTTCACAATTCGTGTTTGAATAACTCCAACAGCACCTGTTTTGCTTGTTTAGGGTTCAAAGACCAAAATGATATTGTACAATTGGATGTTACACAAGATCATCAAACATGTGCTAAAACTATAGATACAGAGGGCAACAAAATTGATTGCAGTCAACGCAACATACAGAAAAGAATGAAGAAAATTCAACAACAAATAATATTCTCTTAAATACCAACAGAGCCACTGAGCAAGATCAAAATGAAACCAATGTAAATTCCGAATTTCAGAAAATCAAAATGAAAGAACTTCGACATCTAGAACAGAGACTACGAAAAAAAGATGAACAGTTGAGGCTGAAGGAGACTGCTATTAACGAAAACTTGTCAGAAAAAAACCTCGAGTTGGAACAGACTGTAAAAAATCTATTAACGAGAATTGAGACACTAGAGGGTCATAAGACTACAAAGGGAATTGGTGGGACTTTCCACAGTATCCCTAACACAGAAAACAAAGTTAGTCCTGATAGTACCTCATGTGATAAACTCACAGTGGGAATTAGAGACAAAGTCACCAACTATGTACTTGGTAAGGTAGATGAAGAACTCAACAAACTACTAAACAATAGCGGTAATATATCCTCGAATCCTGAACAGTTTAATCCAAGTCAATAATCTCTTTATCAGCAAAAAATCATATGTGCATACATATCAATACTCTCCAAATCAGCAATCAAATCAACCATTCTTTACAAACCACCATCCAAATTATCAATATTCTTCCTACGGGCAATCTGTTTTTCACAATACATCTTATGTGCAACTAAGTCATCAATACTCAAATGCTTACTACCAATGTCATCACATGCAAAACAGGGAACAAGAAATAGAAACCAATCATTCTGTTAGCTTCCACTCAGACCTCAACGATGATAGAAACATGTGTAAAGAAAACTTAATTGAAATACTTCCAACTGAACAAAAGAAAGTTAACAAAACCGTACATTCACATTCCAATGAAACAACTTATAGAAATGATAAAGAAGTGGTTAAACATCAGCAGATCATAGGAACAAGTGATTCCAGCTGGTTCCACATCTCCCTTGAAGTTGAACCTATAAGCTATGGAGTAAACAAAAGTGACATGCATTTTTTATACCAAAACAGCCTCAACCGTCCAAAAATATAAGATAAAACATAGACCCATTGGAAAGAAGACTAAAAACTGTAAATATGTATTAAAGATTTTAGATTTTAACTGTAAGAACATTTTAACTTGTGGTTCACTATTTACTGAATTGAACTGAGTAACTCTATTGACATTTATCTACTTCAAGAACACTGGCTCTGCCATTGTCAGTTAAATATGTTGAATGACATACTACATAATTATAATGGTGTTGGTAAAGCATTAGACTCCAGCGACCCAATTACTCCATGGATAAGAGGCTATGGTAGGACTGCTATACTTTAAAAGAAAAAAAGGGAATATTCGAATACAATGCATTGAGATCAATGGTGACCAAAATTTAATTGTCATATCTGTATATCTATTTTGTAAAGGTTCAACAAATAGTCAAACAGAATTTCAAGAATGTATAGATCTTTTGAATGAAATAATGGCAACGTATGAACAAACACAACAAATAATAATTGGTAATGCTTTTAATGAGGAAATCTTTGGATCTAATGACTCTATGAGACATTTATTGACATACGCCGTCTGTGTACAAAAGATATTGGAAAAACCTTCATTAGCGCTAATGGGAGTGATTGTACTGCAATTGACTATATACTTTTTCAAGAAACATTTAAAGAATCTATCATCAATATTAGTAAATGTGAATGTACTAGGAATGTATCTGACCACTATCCTCTATTATTGTCTCTGGATTTCAAATAAGAAAACAGAATTTAAGCCTACAATGAAAGTTAAATGGGATAAAGCGAGACTTGGCCAAGTACACTGAGATAATTAATGAAGGACTTCTTACATCTCTACAAGATATGAAAACAACAGATAATATCGAAAAAGGTTTTCATGATATAACTGCTGTAATAACAAAAGCCTCAAATGAGATCGCACAAAAACAAAAACTCGAAAGACTTAGCCAAAATTAAAAGTAATGTCTGACGAAAAATTAAAAGCTATAAGGAATAAGAAAACAGCCTTTTACTATTGGAAAGCAAATGGACGGCCAACTGATTGTTTATACCCTTTTCTATTTGAAAATAAAATTACAACATAGAAATGGATAAAGTTATGTAGAATAGAAGCTGCACAAAAACGCATACAGGACAGAAATGAAATTGTTGAGGCAAGATCATCAAACAAAACTCTCTTCTATAAACTTATTAACCAGCAACGTGGAAAACTATCCAGACGAATTGATGAGCTTAATGTAGGTGACAGCATTTATAACACTCCGGATCAAATAATGGAAGGCTGGAAGATACATTTTGGACAATTAGCAAAAAACAACCTTGATGAAAATTTTGCTTCCAATTATCTAAAGACTACAGAAAATGAATATATTAACATCCTTAAACTCTGCAGTGAGCAATTTATACATGTTGATGTAACACAGGAAGACATTTTAAAAGCTATAAACAGTTTGAACCGCAACAAAGCAGCAGATTTCTATGGCATTAAAGCAGAAAATATTATCTATGGCGGTGACAATCTAATAACATATTTACAAGCCTTAATCAATAAATCTTTTCAAGAGCATTTTATTCCTGTTTCACTCAAAATTGGAACCCTCTTTCCGGTATTTAAAAATAAAGGTGATTGTAAAAATGCCAAAAAATACAGAGGAATTACTGCAACACCAACATTTTCAAAAGTAATTGAGAAGATACTAAAAATGAGAGAGAACTGTAAATTATTCTATGTCAAAATCAATTACAAAGAGGTTCACAGAAAATTCATCACCATTACTTTGTGATTTTATAGTAGAAGAATTTGAAAGAGAGAATAAAGATCTTAAAGGGAAAATTCACGATTTTTTACTTATGGTTTAATTATGTTCATTATGACATAATATATATATTCACAAAGTTTTATCGCTATATGTGCAGTAATAAAGGAGAAATTCAATAATTAATGAAAAAATATCAACTACTTCCTGTAGGTCGTGACGTTTTCTCCTGATTTTTGCATGCCGGGATTTAAAATACAATCATTAAAAGTCTTGGTTTTTAATCATATTTTAACGTAATCGTAAGCGCGCCGATGACTTATGCTTTATCTAATAACCATCCGATAATAAGAAGATAAAACGCACAGACGTTCAATTGTACTCATTCGTGAGATAAATTATCTATGTTAAACGTATATATTCGAATTATATTTGTAGACAACACAAAAAGTTATAAATTTATTTTTAATAAATGCATTTTCGGACTGATAAGGTGAACAAATTAAAGTACAATAATCTGTAAAGACAATATGTTGGTGTACTATTATTGACCTTTTACTATCTCTGCTATGGCTAGGTTTATACGATGTGTGTATTCACGGTTCTGTGGAAATACTCGTAGATGGCTTGTTGAAAGGTAAATTGTTATTTGCACTTCGGTATTTAACCACGCCTCTAGGGCACACCTTGCCAGGTGTGACTGTCTATTCGGATCAGTGGTAGCATTTAATACACACATTAAAAATACATATTCAAGTTGGTGACAAATAAAAATTGGTCGCCGTGGAATTATTTAATTATATTTGGTGCTATTATTTATTTGAATTCAAATAAGTTAATTTACTAAGAAATACAGAATTTTCGGTTAAAGACGGGAAACTTAATTCATATGTCAGAATGAAATGATATACAAGTCTTGTCCTTGATTTATGTCTCATAAAAAAGGGGGACTTAGAAATTAGAAATAGCTTTACTAAATCATTTTTATTTGTCTTTATTAGGCGAAAAAATGTACGAGAACACTTACATTTAGACTTTTGAAAGCCATGTATTAATTAATATATGAAACTATCTGAAGATAACTCTACCGAAGCGGAATATAATATGTACGAATAAAGAAAAAAATATTTTTGTAATGGAATCGAAAAATTACGAATAGATATTCTTTTCAAGTGTGATAAACGTCAACCAAATTTATTCATAATGGGGAACGTCCTTATTAAAATCTGAGACAACTATAATAATCGTCGTCTCCCAACGTATATATATACTTAAATAACTATTTGATCAACGATGTTTAAAATTAAAAGACAACGAATTTTTTTAGATCAATAATTCTGGTATGTTCCAATCTGTCCTAAACTATTGACAACGAGTATATATTACATTTTCCCAAATTAACCCTTGGAAAAATATGTAAATAGATTTGTATTTCTTCAATTATTTTTTTTTGTATTATTTTTTTTTTATAAATAATATTCTTTACACCAGAAATGTTATTTATAAACAAGCGTATGAGTTCAGTAATGACTAGTATATTATATCACTCTCGGACACGCAAGACAAAAATGTATATTATACATGCACCTGATAGTTCAAAATGGAAAGTTATAAGTAACGGTCGTGTACACTGATCAATACCTACAGAAGTGAAACGATGCATGAACTTGCAAGCCCGCCGGACAGGAAATCGATTGAATACCTGGACGTGTCACCTTACACCCCTTCCAATACCTTTGGGAGTAATACCTTTAGCCATGCTGGTGATCAGATAAGGGAAGATCCGAATTTATTTAAATAAAGTTTATTACTTGAAAGAATTATGAACGAATTAGATTTTCGAAAACAATTTCCACGGAACACTTATTTATCATTTTATGATTTGAACTTTGACTTTTTAACTAATTACAATATTATCAGTTTAAAAATAACAGACTATATGGTTATTTAAAAATATAAGACCATTTTCCGTATCAAGTTAGTCAGTCAGATAAAACAACCGTACGATTGACAAGATATCGACACGCAATTACGACTACATCGTTTACTGTAGTTTTGTTCCTTTGTGGTTTATTGACATATCGGGATTTTTCATCGGAGAAGGTGACAAGATGGCGGAGAGTAGAGAACTGATACTCAAAATTTAAAATCGATGGTGATCTCTTATTTAGCGGAATAAAACTTTAATATCTATAAATTTGAGCATTTTTATACAGAATGGACATAATATCAATTTTTGATTTTTTTGCGAAGTTTCCCTTTAAACATATATAGGGCTCTTAGATGCAAAATCTGCCTTTGATGTAGTGGTTCACGCAAACTCGATCAAAAGACTTCACCAGTATGGCTTTTCGAATCAATCGATATTATTGATAGACAATCTATATCAAAATACAGTTTCACATGTCAAATTGGACAATAGCGTCTCAGAAGATTTCTTAAAAATAGAACAAGGTGTTCGGCAAGGTGGAACTCTCAGTGTTAAATTATATACTGAACCGAAAAAAAAACGTCGTATTTTTAGAAAAATCAAATTTTCAAATGCATTGAAAAAAATTATTTATTTATTTTGGTTGAGGGAAATTACCTTCAAATGATGCAAGGATTATGTTTAAATCTTCGTTACGGCTGACTGCGTTCATTAATTTTGGCGTTCTAATAATGGTTTCGCTGGGTCCGTGGGACACGTTTCGCAGTCAAATTTCATGATGATGAGATGCACGTTGAATCCGTGCCTCTATAAGGGTAATTAAGAGGTGCCAAGTTTTTGTGTCAACATAACCTGTTTGATGCAGTTCTGATGCCAAGACTCAACACACGACAAAGAGAACAGGCACTATGACGTTTGAATGCTGGACAGTGATCTCAATTCTTTGCAAATGCATTTAACTCTAATGTACGCATCATCAAATGTCTACGAAAACGCCACAATGCATCAAACAGTACAAATGACCGTCCACATACTCAACACTAATGGCGGACACACACGCTACTGACTGGTGACCTGAATTAATTAAATCTGTGAAAAGGTGGTGAAAAACTTTATCAATGAACAGTAAATGAACTGAAATGATGATAATTGGTTAAATAACAAGGGTATTTATACGCACATTCAATCGAAAAAATATAGCATTTTTTCTTTCATTATGTTTGCCTTTCTTTTGCGGTTCAGTATATATAAACCCTCTTTTGAATTTTCTAGTTGACTCAGGGCTTGGTTGAAAAATTGAAAACATTAATTGCTTTGCACCGAACTGTGCAGATGGTGTTGCACTACTTGCTTGTTACCCTTTAGATATACAAACAATGTATATATATTGCCGTATTTTTTAGTAAGGGTGAAGGATACCATCTACAACCTTCAAAAAGCGTCTTTATACCTGTAGCAAGGCTAAAACTATAGAAACTAATTTAGGATTTTGGAAATTGAACGAAACTGTAATACCAGTAGTAGACAACGCTACACATATTAGAGACGACAAATAGAGATCTCAAATCAATTCGGCACAAACAACTGTTGAATAAAATCTGAAAAAAGCAGAAGAGCTATCTACAGCCTAATTGTAACTGGTCTACATAGGGAGAATGGTCTTGATCTTATATGAGAACCTATATTCTACCAATACTAACCTACGGACTTGAAATTGTGTTACCAAAAGGCAAAATTCTTGACAATTTACAGTTCCAATACAAAAAGTTACTAAGGCAAATTCTTTCGTTAAATGTTAATGTTGCTGATCCTGCTGTGTATTTGATATCTGGTTTACTACCCATAGAAGCAGAAATACACATGAAAATCCTTACCATATTTGGAAATGTTACAAGAGCAAATAAAAACTCATCTGAGTGGAGGCTAGCAGAAAGACAACTACAGATTAAGAGTATGGATAGTAGCAGTTGGTTTATAGATATGAAAAAAGATCTGTATCATATATAATCTAGAAAACCTATTATCACTACTTTATAATGAACTACATAATAATTGGACAACAATAATTAACGAAGAAATAATATATTACTCCAGCATGAAATACATTCCAACATTATCATTTAAAGTTGGGAAAATTCATTCTTTGGCCTTAGCGAATAGTGCTAATCAAAGAGACCTCAACAGAATTCCAATTAGACTGGAACCTATATTCTACAGACAACTAGAGCAGCTTACAATCAAAACAACGTGAATCCAACATGTAAATTATGTGACCAGGCTGAAGAAACACAGTCACACAGTCGTTGGATTTCTCGTTTGAATGGTTTTACACATGTCATTTCTGTGTCCCTTGCTGTTTGATGTGAGCCAATGCTCCGTGCTGAAGACCATACTTTGACCTATAATGGTTTACTTTTACATAATGTGACTTGGATGAGAGTTGTCTCATTGGCACTCATACCACATCTTCTTGTATCTACTTAACGTTTTAATCAAGTTGAAAACAGTAATTACATGTATTAGTTTCGTGAATTCATGCTGGATTAAAATTTAAAATTAATTTAAACTATCGATATATGTATTGTTTATTTGTTCTTGTCCTCAACTAACATGAAATATTTGCCACTGTCCTTACAAACCGACAATCAATCAATGAATCTTATATCAGCTGTCATAAAAAGACTTTCATTTTACGTGCAACATTAAGAGTCGAAAGCGCATCTGGAGCAGAACAATTAGTATCGTCAGTATTATAACTACCACCGGGTCGTGGGACTGAAACCTTTGCTAATGAACTATTAGTCTCGGGTATATCACTTGCATAGTAGCCACTTAACATGTTATAGTATTCAAAACGGATAGTTTTTCATTGCTTTTATAAAAGTTCATATAAATAAAGGAAGTAACTCATTTGTGGAAAGCTCCGATTCTTTGTCCTGATTTGAGTACACTTACTTAAGGTCCTCTCTATCTAGATCTATGATGAGTTTATTTGAATCATTTACATTAAGTAATACTTGTTCATGTTCTTCTTTTTTAAGTAGCAATAAACTCATTATAGATACCATGATTAAATTTTGAATTTACGCCAGACGCGTTTTTCGTCTACAAAAGACTCATCAGTGACGCTCGAATCCAAAAAATGTACGTGAATGTTAAAAGAGGGACGAAAGATACCAAAGGGACAGTCAAACTTATGAAATGTGATGAGAAAAGCTTACTTTTCGACACAGGTGAGCTTGAAAAAGACACAAAACTTGAAGAATAATATACAATACACAACATAAAATACTAAAGACAAAACAACACGAATCCCACCAACAACTGGGGATGATCTTATTAATAGGTGCCCCGGGAGAGTAAGCAGTTCTTGTTCCAAATGCAGCAACCGTCGTGTTGCTCAAGTAAAATATGGTAATTTGTTTAATTTGGAAGGTAATTTATGATACAACATATACAGTAAAGTTTACCTCTTATATTGAATACATCTAGAAATTGACAATATGATAATAAATTATTTCAGCTCTCTAATTGTGAACTTTTGTAAAATCTGGTAATATGTTTAATTTGGGAGGTAATTTATGATACAATATATACAGTAAAGTTTACCTCTTATATTGAATACATCTAGAAATTGACAATATGATAAGAAATTATTTCAGCTCTCTAATTGTGAACTTTTGATTTTTATGTTGCAACATTTCAAGAGCACTTACATATAGAGTATATATCTCCAAAGTGAAACAATATTCAAGGGTTTGCATTTACTATCGTAATTTTCTTAGCAGAGGATTAGGTTGCTGGTCAAAGGAACAATATTTAACCAAGAGTACCAAGTGGTGAAGTTGAAAATATCCCTTTGAAAATTTTACGAACGACACCACGAGTTGGTTGATCGTTATGGACTTCCTGTTTCACAGATAACGACTTATATGGTCAAATTGTTGGAACTACAACCCCGTTCTCCTTTCCCCGAATGGGACCTACCAATTAGAATTATCACTGGGAATGTTCTTATATGAGCAACACAAAGGGTGCCACATGCGAGTATGATATGATTACCCTAATGGAGCATATGATATTACCCCAGCTTTTTGGTGGGATTCTTGTTGCTAAGTCTTTAGTGTTCTATGTTGTGTTTTGTATACTGTTGTTTTGTTTTTTGTCTTTTGACTTATGAGATTGAATTTCCCTTTGGTAACTTTCGCCTCTTTTCTAATGTACATCATATAATATTCCAGTTAATTATCTTAATCTGTATAGATTGTTACCTGACAGATTAACTTGTATATTTGATTTCAATATCTGCCAATAAATTATACCACCATTTGTCCTTTGGCTTTCTGCAGTTGTGCATATGGATTTGGATCTCTTATAATTTATGATGATGTAGAAATAGAACTTTTTCATTTAAATGACTGTACTGCAGTAGTTCTTTTGTTTGAACCATTTCGGTTCAAAACAAAGACTTTTATTCTGTATTGTTGTTTCTAAATATCAGCTTTAAAGAACTAGACGAAAGACCGATCGGCTTGGAAATTGAATATTGTGTCCTCAGTGGACCATTGTATTCAAGCAGAATGATACTTTGTGAGCTATTACGTTTAAAATCCGACTGAAACACAGTTAACGCTACAAATTCACCAGATTCACATTTCGATAATTACTTCAGTGATGTACGAAGCCTTAAACATGAAAGGTCCAAAAACAAATATAAAAGTTGAAAAGCTAATAGAACGAAACGGAAAAAAAAAGATAAAAGCAAAATCCGGATACGTAAATCGAGCTAATCATGGGATAGATAATTTCCTTTATTTGAGGTTATTATGGAATTTTAGAACAGCAAATTGAATATATCAATACCCATATGTAATTCCAGTCCATCAGCAGATTGTCAGTTTAAAACAAATCAGGAAATATTTTATATCAATATGAATTATAAATGCTAGAGCATTCAACAACACAAACGCGGGGTAATATCAACAAATTATAAATCATATCGAGCAAAGAAGCATTCAAACATGAAATTAAATTCTCATCAATCTTTCAAATAAAATGATGAAACGATACAATCAATGGGCATTATTTTTTAATTTTTTTTTATGTATCTTTGAAACGTTTCAACAAATTGCTCAATATTGACTATATACGCCACATTATGTATGTATGTGCCTGTCCAAAGTCAGGAGCCTGTAATTCAGTGGATGTCGTTTGTTTATGTGTTACATATAGTTTTTTTTTGTTCATTTTTGAATATAAATAAGGCCGTTAGTTTTCTCGTTTGAATTGTCATTTCGGGGCCTTGTATAGCTGACTATGCGGTATGAGCTTTTATCATTGGTGAAGGCCGGACGGTGGCCTATAGTTGTTAATGTGTGTGACAGTTTGGTTTCTTGTGGAGAGTTGTCTCATTGGCAATCATACCAAATCTTCTTTTTAAAATATATATATAAGCGTATAATCATCCAACAGCGATAAAATTCTCACCTCCACAGTCGAATACAATGTATTTATTTCCTGAATGGAATATCTTGAGGTCATCTGTTTCCTTCTCTACTGCCACATATTCGCAATACAAAGAAGCGACCTCTGGATCTGATCCAACAATCAAATCATCAACACCTGCCTAAAATCAAATCAATGAATTATAATAAATAATTTTAAATATACACAATCTTCTTAAATAATAATTTAGATGTTTACAAAGCTGTCTGACTCGGTTATTTATACAAAATGCATAGAAACTTTAAAAAGGAATTGTAAACAAGAATAGGAAAAATCTAAGGAACTAAGCTCAATAACAAGTCCAGATTAGTTCCAAATAAGCTATAAATAAAACATTCAAGAAAAAACAACATATCCTCCCCTGCATTTTGAATGGACCAACCAAGCACCCGTTAATTAACGTTTGAAACAAATTGGCATCGAGTTAAGTGTTGAAATAAGGGGCCTAGGTGTCCAAATTGTCTCAAAAGTTCTACTACTGTAATTACAAGCTAGTCACTGAACACTGAGGTTTGGAGTTTGAAACCAACAACAAATCAATCAACAAATAACGGTACCGTATGTGCATCCCGTGCGGGTGCACCCTACTTTAATCTAAGTTGACATGAATATCAATTACAATTTTTTGTAAATGTTCTGTAACAAAACTTTGAATTTTTCGATAAACTAAGGATTTTGTTATCCCAGGAATAGATTACCTTAGCCGTATGTGGCACAATTTTTTGGAATTTTGGGTCCTCAATGATCTTCAATTTTTTTTTTTGGCTTTATAATTATATGATCTGAGCGTCACTGATGAGTCTTGTGTAGACGAAACGCGCGTCTGGCGTATTAAAATATAATCCTGGTACCTTTGATAACTAATAAGTATTCAGTGTATTTTTTAAAATAGACAATAAGAATTCAGTGCAAACAATGAATATAAGATGCTTCGCTGAGTGCAACCTAAAACGACCAATGAGGTCGAACCCTGAACAGTTGGGGCAAGTTTGGACACAATATTCAAGCTTTATACTGTCAGAATTTGGATTTTAATCAAATTTTTTGACATAATATAGGTTTCTGATACAAAATAAATGTGGTTAAAGATCTTAAACATCTTGACATTTTAGTTACCTATAATGGTCTGATATCCAAAATCTAATAACATGGTTAGATTAGCATACACAAAACACAATTTTTTTTTTAATTGAAATCAAACACAAAATCTTTAGACCCTTCAAACCTTAATATGGACTAATTTCAAAACAGGACCCAAAATAAATAATCTAAATGCACAATAAGATTCAGCATATCATACAGCCACAATTCAGTTTTTGTTGATTTCGAACAAAGTTTAATTTTGGACATTTTCGACCTCAATGTAGACAAATTTAAGAATGAGACCCATTATCCAAAAATAGTAATACAAGGTAAGAACCCCCAAATATCAAAGACATTGAAAAAGAGGGACGACAGATGCCAGAGGGACAGTCAAACTCATAAATCGAAAATAAACTGACAACGCCATGGTTAAAATGAAAAAACAAAAGTACACATGAAACAACATAGAAAACTAAAGAATAAGCAACACGAACCTCACAAAAAAATAAGGGTGATCTCAGGTGCTTCGGAAGGGTAAGCAGATCCTGCTCCAAATGTGGCTCCCGTCGTGTTGCTCATGTTATAACAAATCCGGTAAATAGTCTAATTCGGTAAGTCACATTCATGAAAGGGAAGGGGATTTTAGTTACAACGTAAGGAACATATCCGATATCATCTGTAAAGCGGTTATTCCATAACGGTCAACCAACTCGTGATGACGGCAGTAAAATTTACGAAGTGATGATTTCAACTTCCCCATTGGTAGTAAATCCCATTGCAATTTTGAAGTTTTTCAATTGAAGATTTCTTGCTATTGCGTATTACTGTGCTGTTGCGCAATACTACTAGTATGCTATTGTCAAATACTGTGCAATTGAAGATTTTTTGCTATTGTGCAATACTTTGCAATTGGAGATTTCTTGATATTGCGTAATACTGTAATATTGCACAATACTTTGCCTTTGCTCAATACTGGGTCGTCGCGAAATTCTGTGCTATTGCACAATACTGTGCTATTGCGTAATTCTGTGATATTGCATTATACTGTGCAATTGAGATATCTTGTTATTGCCTAATACTTAAAGTTTGCTATTGCCCAATATTTTGATTTTGCCCAATACTGTGATATTGCTTAATGCTGTGCTATTGAACAATACTTTGCTATTCCGCAATACTGTGCAATTGAAGATTACTTGCTTTTGCGCACAACTGTGTTAGTGTGTAATAGTTTGCTATTGTGCAATACTGTTCAATTAAAGATGTCCTGCTATTGTGCAATACTGTGCAATTGAAGAGTTCTTCTTGAAACTTTTCAAAAAATTCAAAAAATTTAAGACAAAAAATACGATTCCACTTAAAAAATAAAATACCCCCCCTCTTGAAGTATTTACACCCAAACTCGATCCCAGCCTTCCCTTTGTGGTATGGAACATTTTAGTACAGTTTAAAAGAGATATATATACTTTAACACTAGGTACTGTCTTCAAAATAGAAAAAAAAATTTTTGGCCCATTTTTTGGCAATTCAATACAACTTTCTATAATTTATATATTGTAAATATAATTTGAAAGGAACTCGAGACTTTAAGGAATATATATATGGTAATAACTTATAATGAATAAACGCTGAGTCTGTAATATATAGATTTAAAACTACAAATGACCCAGCACACAATTCTGATCATAAAAACATTTGTACAAAGCAGATCAAGGTTACTAAATCACAATAATATAAACTATATCGTGGTAAAAACTCTTAATTCAACTAGTTAAATGTTGTTATATTCGTAACTAAGTTTACGGTTAAAAGATAACACTATGATAGATAAAGCAAAATAAATGAGATTCGGCGTTTGTCGTCAATATATGTTTTGGCTATGATTAGAGGATCTTCGATAGCCAAGGGTTACAATCCACCTCCATCCTCTACACCCTTGGCGGATTGAGATAGAATTTCAGTGACACAAGGTAATGATTTTCATTGGTTGCAATCGAAACTCGCTGCATCAAATCAAAAAGCGCCTATAACATGATCACGTGTAAATGTAGAAAGTGTATGTAAACAATTGCCACGTGCTTATTGTGCAACAAGTCTTTACATCCCTAAACATACGTCTATATTTAGTGACAATTTGAATGATTTTAATCGACGAATAGAAGTTCCTATGTATGTTTCTTGCACAAATGCATGAATGACAACGTATATTTTCGTTTCCTGCTTTACAAAGTGTGTAGAATCAAACTTGTCCTTGCCCTATGTGCCAAAAGGCATAACAAGGACTAAGTAAGTAAGTAAAGTGTGTAGAATCTAGACGCTACAGTGTTTTACCTCCAACTTGAAGAGTTCAAGTGCTACCATTGGTGAAGAATAATGTATTCTGAATGGGCGTGACTTTAATCTACCGATAGATGGCGCAACATTGTTATCACAAATATTGGCTTAATTTGCCAAGGGTGGAGAGGAGGGAAGTGGATCGTCACCCTTGGCTATCGAAGATATGGTTAGAGCTAAATGAGATCAACAGTTGAGTAATTAGATTTTAAACATATACATGCAACACTTTGACATATAAAGCTTAGTTAAAATAGGTGAAGCAATTTTGCGATTTCGAAATGAATTGAAAATCTATGTAACTGATATCATGAAGAAGAAGTGTTTCATGCAGTATGCGTTCCGTGACACAAAATTTAGGTTGAATCAAATGTTTATTATAAAAGTTGTAATTGTTTCCTTGACATTTGATCTATATTAAATGGTTATAGCTGAAGAAAATTAATAACAAGCTTTATTTGAATCCATATTATTTTAATATCAAACATATTGTTGTTAACTCTTTTGTTAATTTTCATTTTGCTTAGTTCCATTTTAATTTTTCGTTAAATCATAGTTTATTATTTTCAACATTTAAAAAAACCCTAGATAAATCTAATTTTAAAAATAGAAAATTAAACGTCGCTTGTATTGCATATTTTGCATATTTCGTTACATTCATTATAGTATATTCTCTTTCTATTAGGGGTTTCTTTAAAGAAAAGTATCAAATTGTTGAGTAAATTAATTATTAGTACCATGTAAGCATTATTCAACATTACTTCCATGTTATAATGTAATACTAAACTCTTTTCACTAAATTCTGTAAATTCACGGGTAGATATAATATCCTGCATAGCACCTCAAACTATTTTATAAACAAAGAAAATTAACCCTTATCAGGTATCTGAAATGACCATATTTTATAAAGGTTGTTTTGGAGCGAATTTTTGTCATACTTTGCAAGAAAATATTAAATCGAAGTTATTATCTGACTAAATGACCACAAATTGATCCTGAGTAATGCAACCATGTCCTTCTTCGGTGTAAATTTGTTAGACAAGTCTGACCATTCAGAAATTGAAAGGAAAATTGCATGATGATGTGAATCTAACGTTAAAGCATTTTTATTTGTTCTAGATCTTTTGGTGCTGGATTATGCCGACTCTGACGCACTGGCGCATCACCAATTCGTAACACATTTACATACACTTGACTTTGTTGTAAAGATAATATGTCTTAGATTAATTGTAATGATCGATGGATCCTTGAAAAATATTTAAACATGGTGTATCATTTCGGTGAAAAACACAAAACTTTGATGATTTTCTCAAAAATTAGAAACTTTATTGACGAAATTGGTTTGAGGTACATACAACATTTTACAGTTCTCAACTTCTTGATGATATATGCATAATTTTGCGAGGTCCGCCAGGATATTAAATTGTTGCATATGATACTAAAATAAACGTTGTGGATATAAATATATAACCGATTTACATATTGTTATGAAATACAAATACAAGTCGAGGTTAATTCTATATTAAGCCTAGTTTGAAGAGCTGAAATTCAAATTTCCTACGATATATTTGTTTCAACTGACATCGAATGACAAAGTTTTCTTTGTACCTTTTACCGACGTCGATAACACCAAATATATGCATTACGGCAGATATTTATAGATTATCGTTGATCATCTCAACGAGATTGATTTTCTTGCTTGAGCCATTACGGCGAGAGTGAGATAAAGCAATCGAGTTGAAACGATCAATGATAAAATGTTTATCGCTATTTTAGCAATGACGACGTTGTCAATCATGTCAATTTCATTGAAAACGCCACGTGTCTCCTCAGTTCCTAGCGATAATTTCGTATATCACTTGAGTCCGTTGAGAAGGGAAATTATCAGTCAGCAAGATCAAAGGAAAATTTCGTAAAATAGCGATAAATATGTTTATCGACGAGACGTTCCCACAGAGTTCCTACTTTATAATGTATACATTTGAATTATTAAGTAAAAGCATAGGTCAAAATCTAAAACTTCAAATTTACCTATAAACTTGAGCTCAATTTGAAGGGAATAAACCAAAGACCTCAATTCAAAAGACGCAAATTATTTATTACATATATAGTGAATGATTTTTATATCACTATACGCGTAATTTAAAATATAAGAGGGATTAAAACTCTTATTTGATGTTAGCGTACCTGTTTAATTAACATTTATGTGTTACGACATGTCACAACAAACAATTTAGTAAAACAAAATGTTGACGATATCTTGTACGTTTTTTTTTTAAAGAAGTGTAAATGAGCCAAAATCTAAATTAATAATATGACCTTGCCCATTGACCTTCACCTTATATTGTTTTCTGGAAATTAGGTTTCTATCGATTATGGTTCACCAGTTAAAATGCATATCATTTATATCAAATGCATAAGGGGAAATAACTCTCATATGGAGTCTCCGGATAGCTTCCGTCAAAATAAAACGTAATATCCTGAGGATACAATGAGCATTTTGGAATAAAATTATATATCACTTTCTTTTACGGTTAGGAAGGAGATCTCATAACAAGAAGAACAGTGTTCGGTTAAACAGGGTCGGTTTCAAAAGCATATAGACTGTGTGATATTATTTAATGAATGGCAATTATTCGTTTTGAATTTATTGAACCATAAAATTATTTTTTGACTCTTCACATTGAATAATCCGCGAAGCGGATTATGTAAAATGTGAAGAGTAAAAAATTCCCTTTATGGTTCAATAAAGGCAAAATGAATTATTGCCATTCATTATAAATAAATTTCCATCAAAAATAAGGCTCAAAGAACTTTTTATAATATTTATATACATATTAACAATAACAACGTACACACATGTTGGCGAATGAATACAGAACGTTAGAGTGGGCGTGTCGCCATAAAAATTGACAACAATGAAATTAAAAGCTATACTTTTAACCAATCAGAAGATTGTAAATACACCAGATTTATTTATATACAAAATAACTAAGAAACATCTTTCGAAACAGAAATAAAGCGCAAGAAAACAATTTGGTGGAAAAAAACCCCTAAAAAAAAATAAGCAGTACAAAACCAAAAACTAATAACTGTACAGCATGACAGGATGGAATAACAATTTCCTCATATCCTACTATATCGGTCATCACGTGACTTTTACAATGAAAGTGAACGGGGTACATATATCAAACGGTCATAACTTTTTTTGTAATATTGTGTATTTTACCTCCCAGTTTACACATTTTTACGATTAAAAATGTTTTAAGTTTCAGTTCAGATATATGATTTCGTGCTTCGAAATAAGTTTGAAAATTGAGGTAACATGACAACACAGCCTCCGTTGACTTCTTCGTTAAAACTCGATAAAATTACAATGGGACCTTTTTGTATTATCAATTTTTTTAACTTATTTATTGTTACTTATATGCTCCCAACCCCTAAAAAGATCGACAACATATTCATATAAATGAAATCGAAAAACCATATCAGTTTAGGTATCGAACTTTTTGCTTCGAAATTTGATTGAAAAGTTCATATTTTGGCATTCGTTAGAATTATTTTCAAAATAGCGGCCACTGTTGGAAGGTTACAACGACACGACATGCCGGTATTCATTTAAGTATAAATCAAAAAGTATTATGTCAAATATTTATCGGAGAGTGTCTTTTTGTATTTAAGAAATTTCTTTTTTCACATGTTCTTTAATATATTTATAAGAAACAGTCTCTCACACTAAAATAAAGATTTATATGCACGTACCATGTAGTTTACATTGATAGCTTGGGCCGACATGTGAATATAAATTTTAAAGATTTATACGATGAAAATCGAAAAAATGTTGGATGCATGTCTTTTCAATAATTTTCTTACCTTAAAGCAGCATAGAATTAAACATTGTTTCTCTCTGTTAAAGTGTATACATGCTATCTGTTTTGATAAAATTTCGAAGTTACATAAAACAAAATGGCGACCAAATAATTTTTAAAGGGTAGAAGATGTTAAACACTTGTTTTGCATATGCAAATAATTAATTTAACTGTTTATATTGCAATTAAATATGACACGTTATTGTAACTTGTATGAAAATCAAGCTAGAATGTTGAGATACAAATTATGTCAGCAACGTGACCAAAGAAAACAAACATGGCAACATGGCCTAATCACGATGTTTTGACAAGACCTATACATATATTAGTATTAATAAGTACGATTGTTTTATGAAATCATTTTATGATAATATTTTATATTAACAAAAGAAAACCTCGAATGGGTCATGGTAACAAAGATGAAATAATATCTATATATGTTTTGTAAAATTATCACACTGGTAACCAGTACATTTTATATAACCCTAATTAAACCAGTCACATGCAGAGTTATCGAACGTAATTATGACTGGAATAGTTGCATATGTATCAGATCCCACGTAAGAGTAATTTCCATGTTAAAAATAGTAGCAGAAGTTCAATACTAGACCAATGACTCCTGATAGTAGATATATATACTTCTATAAAAAAAAATACCTTAGTTACCTAACACATCGGTAAGATTAAACATATGTATGCAGTACCATTCTATTACACTCCTTACATTTTTAGTGAAAGCTGGATTTATAATTTTCAAGATCATGTTACTACAAGTATCACAATGTATAAAGGCGAAAACAAATACGACGAACACTGGTCTAAGGAGAAAGACTTTTCAAGCGTAGTACATGTGGTTTATGTGTTTAAACAATTTATGATCAAACATACCTTTTTAAAAGCTGTACAAAGAAATCTTTTCATACTATTACTGTTCCAGATTTCTGGTATAACCAAAACCCATTGGATATCTGTTTTTGTTAATCCGCTCTGAACGCTCTCATTTAATTTCATGTTACGTAATGCATGATCCATATGAAATTCGAATAGCATACGGAAGAGCACCATTGCTGATATTTTCTTACGCCCATCTTCTGTTACAATCTTGAAATCTCCAGCTATATCACGGTATTTATTCTACAAAGACATAGAAATTCTAGTTAACGGAGGATATCAAGTTCTCTTGTAACATTTTAATGTTTTTTTTATTGGTTAGTATTATACCATAAACACGTCATGCTTCATTGGTGCTAGTACAAGAAAGAAACACAATAAAATAAAATAAAATAAATAATTAGTTTATTATAGTGTCACATATTTGATCATACAATATATATATATACAACAATTCATAATACAAACAAAGATCAAATATCCAGCCTTAGAATAGACTTATGAGACACTTTAAAACACAACAGACAACTGTACATTTATATTAAAAATAAAATGAGCATTTCTTTATAAAATTCAAAAATAATTACTGGTTTATCACATTAAGTAAGCTGTTTTTAAAAAGAGATTACAGATAAAAACATAAGCAATGTTTAAAAGGTTTTGCCAAAAACCGGATACACTTTTTAAAATAAAAACAGACAAAAAGAAAGAGAGAAAATATATATATATATATTTCTAGGGAAACAAAAATAATGTAAATGTGATGATATAAGTAAGTGATCTAGCTAAAAAATATCTGTACTTAAAAGTAACAATAATAAAAATGACAGTAAAAAGAATTTAAAAAATATATAACTATGAAAAATATATGTTAATATTCAAATAAATTTCTTCCTTCTCTGATAAAAATTGAAAAGTGCGTATGATAATGAGGATTGTATTTCTTTACATTTCATAAGACTGATAAATTGACTGTCAATATCAAGAGTATCAAAGTTTTCTATAAAGTTTTTGGCTCGAGAAAATAAATTATATCTTAAGTCATCATACATAGTGCAGTTCATTAAAAAGTGTTTCTCGTTTTCTAAGACGTCATTCGGACAGAATTTACAACTTCTTTCATTAACTGGTATTTGCGGTCGTGCATATCGGCCTGTCTCGATTGCCAACGGAAGCGATCCACTTCGGAACAGGGCAACAACTCGTTGGACCGATCTTGGCAACTGAAGCTTCAAATATTTTTCTGTTTCTACTTTTTCTTTGTATTGTCTATATGTACGTAGTTTATAATAAAGCATATATAATTCTAATAAATTTAATTGTAAAACATCTCCTTAAACTAGTCGATTTATATACCATTTTGGAGTTTAAAAGCACTTTTATTTTCATTACTCTGGAGATAAACTCATCAATGATACCAGGATCAAATTTTGTATTTACACCAGACGCGCGTTCCGTCTACAAAAGACTCGTCAGTGACGCTCGAATCTAAAGAGGTTAAAAAGTCCAAATAAAGTACGAAGTTGAAGATCATTGAGGACCAAAAATTCCTAAACGTTTTGCCAAATACAGCTAAGGTAATCTATTCCTGGGGTAGAAAAGGCTTAGTATTTCAAAAATTAAAAAGTTTTGTAAACAGTTAATTTATAAATATGACCATATTAATGGTAATTCTTGTCAGCGCAGAAGTGCTGAGTACCGGACTGGTGATACCCTACGGGAATTAAAATTCCACCAGCAGTGGCATAGACCCAGTGGTTGTAAAGAAACTCATCATAGATATGAGGATTAAATTTTGTATTTACGCCAGACGCTGTTATAAAAGTACCATACCTTCATTGACCTTGGTTTTCTTTGATTGGTTTTAAAAACATAATGGAAGCAAATCCAGAAAAGAGCATTGACCAAACATATTTTATATAAAATGGTTACTTTTTTTGGTGTGATTTTCAAAAACACAAGTATTATGATATATAAATATTTCTCTTGATGTTAACAAAGATGGACGACTTTAAACCAGAATATAAATCAAAGAAACAATTTGAAAAAAATACAACGTCAATATCGATAAGAACAAATGAAATTATCTATGCATAATTCGTACAGTCACTATCACTCTTCAATGTTTTTGTTTCTCAACTCACTAGCGGCATGTTTTTGTAGTTTTATATCTTTTGCCAATTCGTCATTTTTACATTTACCGATTGTGTCCTATTTTGTTGAATAAGTGTTTATCGAATGACGGATGATCGATGCATCATGATACGTAGTATGATACTCTGATCCAGTTGACGAATTCGGTCTCGCTTTCTTAAATATGAATTCATGCAATTCCCTTTTTACCTTGATGACTTGAAAGGATTTTAACATGTACCAGAAACTTTTATTTGCCTTTAATTGACATTTCACTTTTTTCAAACAAACTGCCTATAGGCTACTGACCAGAGATGGGTCCGATTACTTTCAATGTAATTGATTAAATTACAATTACTTTGTCAATTGTACGATTAAATTAAATTAATGATTACATCATTTCTGAAAGTATCTGATTAAATTAATGATTACATTTGCAAAGTAATCATGATTACATCTGATTACAATGAATTTAAAAACAAAACATTTTGAATGATGTGAATGAATACACGTTCAATATAACTATAGCATTTTTGAGAAAGTATTTTATTTGGTTCAATTATAAAATGATAACTTCAAATTAAACTTCATCTATTTAAGTAAACACCAAATTTCACTACATATATATACATTACACTTTATCACCAATGATCTCTGAATTATTTTGAATTAAATCTAATAAAGATATATCATAATCAAGAGTTTTTTGTTTGTCTTCTGACCTCTTTCATAATTTATATGTATTCCAAGCTGCAGTTTATGGAAGTTTAAATATGGATGAAATAAAGTTACCAGTTAAAACTATGTTGAATTTTAATAGAAATGTTTAATCATATTGTAAACAATATGAAAGTACTAAAAATCATTGCATTTTACATATATCCAGTACAAATACATTTTTCGAAATCTTAAACAACATATTTGTCCAACTTTTAATTTAGTTTGTGCTAATTAGATAAATTTTCATGTCTGATTTATTTTGTATCATATATATACCCTAGGCCTACAGCTATACTCAATTGGTAATTGCAATAAAACAAACCTTAATTAGTCTCCTATCTGTCAATTCGAAGTTGACATAAATCACAAAAAAATAACAAAAGATTATAATTCAGGGTTAAAGAAAAGTATTACTTGAACATATATAACAGTTATTATCAAATATTAATATGAAGATCATTATAAAACGATGAATATACATGTATGTACAATATCTTTTACTTAGATATATTATTGAATTATATGTCTCTGCTTAGGCTAATGATGACTTTTCAATAAAGTAACAGTTTATTTTTTACTGAAGTAGACATGCTTAAAGTAACCAAACCATTTTAGTATGTTAAAAATTTATCAAATATGAATAACAAAGAGGTTCATTTAATGACCAAAAACATAATTTTAGATTGTTTTCATTGTAATCAGAATGTAATCAAAAAGTAATCATGATTACAGGGTATTTTGAAAAGTAATTGATTAAATTAAATTACATGTAATCAGATTTTTGGCTGATTAATGATTACACTGATTACTTTAAAAATTGTAATCAATTACAGCTGATTAACGATTACAATTACAATTACCCCAAGTCTGCTACTGACCTAACCTCCTTTTCATGTGAGGAGGTCTACTGTCGAGCAATGATCTAGGATCCGAGAGTAATATACAAATACCTTTCCTTAAAATCTCTAATTTTGTTTTCAGTATTTTTCGCCATATACATGTAATTATATTTGATTCACGGTAATCTGTTATTTTATTTGGCTGACAACACTCGCGGGGATTTCAATATCATTTTTTATTTCCGTATAAAATACAACAGCTATGACTAAACGTTTTAACAGTGACAATATTAAAACAATTGTATCTCATAAAATTATCAAAAGGAGCATTCGATTTTTATTTACATATTACACAATGTTTGCTAATGACTATAATGCATTATTTTTATTTGAGGGGAAGTTTTATCAATTTAAATATTTTATATCAATTTTACCACACTAGTTGTAAACCGCCTAACGAAAAACCAATCATGCAGATTTTCTTCACTAACTCGCTTGAAGTATATATCCTCAGCGTCGTCGCCAAATGCAACAAATTCTTCATTTGAATTCAACAAGATCGAATTTGGCAATTTACAAGTTTGTGAACCATGTAGTGTAGATTTACAATAAGGTAATGGAAAATGTAGTTTGTCTGGTTCATGACGAAACGAGAAAGCACATTCTGATTCCCATCCATCTATTTGAATGGCTACGGCGACTGTTTTCATACTTCTCAAAGAAAGTGTTCCGAAGGAATCCGGGTTTACCACTTCACTAAAAAATATATATACAATGTAATGTTATTTTCACTGAAGCTTGTAAAATGTTGAAAGTAGGTCTCAGATATATAAAGACAAAGAAGCAATAACATTAATATGTTGTAGAAAGAGAGTCAACACCATAGCAAAAAGGAAAGAAACCAAAAGGCAAAACAGTCCATAATGAACTTACAGTACAACACATCGTTGATGTAACTTAGACATCTAGCTGTTGTTGAAGACCTTTACTGACCTTTAAACAGATATGGCTTTGATTTTAGTGTGGGTTTTGTAATGCGCGATACTCATTCTTACAGGGATACTGGGATTTTCAGCAAATTGCGATTTTTAAACAGTTGCATAACAATTGTTTCTATTCTAACGCATATATAACAAAAAAAAAAAAGAAAAGAAATAAAACAAATGCACGTAAGCTTCGAAAATGTATAAAAATAAAATTTAAATAAAATTCCGCGAAATTTCATGAAGGATTTGGCGAATTTACGTCTTGGCATAACACGACGTCATACGGATGAAAATGTTGAAGGGAAAGATTATTTTGTTACGTGTACGCTTCAAAATCGGATAGTATTTAATTAAAATAAAGTTTTTTAGGTAGGCGCTATTTCATTTTAGATTCTGTTGCATTTATCGGACATTTATGAATTTTAGAAAGTTAAGATGGCGGCGTACTTCTTAGTTACGACATGCCATTGTGCTTTTGATGGTAAATATAGCAGCCATCAAACAGATAATGTAAATTAATAATCGCGTATGTTTGGCTAAAGAATTATAAGGACTTAACACATTTTTTTCTAGAGGTTATTGATGTGTAAACCGGGTCTCTTACTCACAAACTTAACATAAAAGTCCTTCGGACTTTTATTCAGTTTGTACGTTAATCGCCCCGGTTTACACATCAATAACCTCTAGAAAAAAATGTGTTTAATCCTATATTGTCAGCAAATATTGGACTAAAAAGTCAAATTCTTCACGTCTCAATGAGGGTAAATCTATTAATGGATTCTCATTGGTAAATTTTATACAATTATAGCCTTTGTATGAGGTCGATACAAGGATTACTTCTATGGGTCGATATATCCTGTATTGACCTCATAAATAGGCTATAATTGCTATATTATTAATTCCGACCTTATCTGTATCAAAATCGTCATTTGATTTTATTGGAGTTTTATAGATATCATATTGCCTCCTAGACAATAACAACATACTACATGTAGTTGTTATTTCATTTACGTTTTTTTAAAACTTTTTTTTTTACATCTTATGTATTTGAAGATATTTTTTTTTCAAATAATCTGTCATAAATTTTTTAATAAGGATTTTAACATTATCATAAAACTTCATTAAATGACGTCACAAAGTATATCGGTTTTTAGATATTCTAAAAAAAACCGAGCAAGATGCTTTTGTTATCCGCCGTTTTCTCTCTACCTTCGAAAATATAGTTTTACATGTGACTATCCCTGAACGAATAAAATTAGTTAAAATATACGAATCAATAATATTAAAAGATAAAGCTTATTCCGAATGTGGTAAAGGCTTTATTGACGTTTAATTGAGGTAAATCTATTACATGCGAGCGTATCGGTTATTGATGCCATAGAGAAGTCGTGATAGTACAGATAAGTGTTCATGCAAGTTGAAGTGGAGTGTTGAAGCGATATTTTAATGCCATAAGGTATAACGCAAATGTGATTCTACAAAAGCCCATAGGGGACCTTAAAAAATAACCATACTAGTAATTAAATCGTTATCTCGATATATATTTATATCGTTATTTCGAAATTTGTGTCGTTTTTTGATACATTAATATCGTTATATTTAAATCGTGATTTTGATTTAATTATATCGTGGTTTTGATATGACTATATCGTTATCGTTCAGGTTGATTGTAAAAAAATTGTTTACCAGCAATTGCCCTTTATTTGCAATATTTCCAAATTTTCATCATAGTTTTGACAATATCTTATATTTTTTTTATTTTATTTAGATCTTTTCACTTTTCTGTGGAAAGATTTATTGCTTTTGTTTCAATATTTTTTTTTTTGTTCCGCTTAATGTTTTTTCATGAACTGTTTGTTATTTCAAAACATATCGATTAGATATTTTGCATATGCTATCGAACAATTTACACGCTTTTTAAACTGACACCGCTTAACCGAATACTTTATTTTATAAAAGTTATCTTCACGAACACTGTTTTCTTTGTGTGCACAAATCTCCTTCCCAACAGTAAAAGATAACGACAAAATTCATTTTTCCAAATTGCTCGTTATATCATCAGGACGGTTTGAATAATTTTGACCGAAGCAGTATAGAGATTCCATATGAGAGTGATTTCACCTTATGCATTTGACATAAGTGATAAGCATTTGTAATTGGTAAACGGTAAGTGATAGAGACCTAGGATCTTTTGATTTAAGGTGCTTGGTCCAAAGTAAAGACAATTAGGTCAAGGTCTAAGGTCAAGGTCTAAGGTCAAGGTCATATTCTGAATTATTTTCACTTCTATTCAAAAACCGTATAAGACGTCGACAACACATTTTTACTAAATTGTTATTTGCGACATGTCGTAACATATAAATTTTTCTTGAAAGGGTACGCTAACAGTAAATTGGAGTTCTCTCTCCCTTTGTATTTAGAATTACGCGCATGGTGATATAACTCGCTAACCATATATAATTAAGACCTAGGGTCTTTTGATTTGAGGTCATTGGTTTATTACCTTGAAATTGAGTTCAAGAGCATAGGCATATTTGACGTTCTAGATTTTGACCTTTGCTTTAGCTTCATATGGATACATGATTTTGTATTTAAATTGTATCCTACATCCAATTTATTTGTTCAGTGTATGTTCACTTTTGTTTATATGTCTTTTGATTGAGTTAAGCCATTTCAATTAATATTTTATAGTGTATCTTACTATATTGTGATGTTACACTATTGTTTCAGATAAGGGTGAAAGTTTGCTACCATTAAAACGTTTAAACCGGTTGCAATTGTTTGCGACGGTTCTAAGTCGTCAAGAATATGATGTTCAGTAGTTGTCGTTTGTTGATGTGGTCATAAGTGTTTCTCGTTTTTTATATAGATTAGACCCTTGGTTTTCCCGTTAAATGGTCTTACACGTAATTTTTGGGGCCCTTTATAGCTTGCTGTTCAGTGTGAGCCAAGGCTCCGTGTTGAAGACTTTGACCTTTAATGGTTTACCTTTATAAATTGTGACTCGGATGGAGAGTGGTCTCATAGGCACTCATACCGCATCTTCTTTTATCTATACAATAAAGCCACGAGACTTTTTTCATTAGGTGGCAAGCCATTTGACTTTGGAAAAGCCAACAAGAAGTGACCTTGTGTAAACCGAAAGTTGCTATTTTTAACTTAAATGTACAAGGATATAAAACCATATATTTTGGGAATCAGTGTCAAGTTGACTATATTTCAAATTTTTTTTATATATCAAATAATACCGTACAATAAGCTTTCATTTGACGCTAGAAATGACATTTTAAACTGAATTTTGATAAATTCATATCAAAATAGATCTTTACTTGTGGAAAGAAGAGAACAATTGGTTTTTCTTTTTTTTTTCTCCAAAGTGTTTTCTTTCGCTGTATTGTTGTTTCAAAAGATATCGGTTAGATTTTAGGTATACGATATCGAACAGTTTCTACGCTTTTGAAAATGACACTGCTTAACCGAATAACTTATTTTGTAAGAGTTATCTCCCTGAACACGGTTTTTCTTGTGAGTGCTACTACTTCGCAAACGTAACAGATTACGACAAATTTGTTTTACCAAATCACTCGTTATATCCTTAGGATGTTTTGACTGAAGTGGTATAGAGAGTTATATCTCCTTATGCATTTGATGTAAGTGATGTGCATTTAAAACTAGTAATCCATAAGTGATAGAGACCTATGTTTTTTATGTGAGGCCTTTGGTCCAAAAAAAATAAATTAGGTCAAGGTCAAAGGGCAAGGGCAAAATATGATTTATATTTTGGCTTATTTTCACTTCTTTTACAAGATATCGACAACATATTTTTACTAAATTGTTATTTGTGACATGTCTTTACACAAACATTTGGGTTGGAAGGATACGTTAACATCTGGTGTGAGTTTTCTCCCGGCTAATATTTAATATTAAGCATATGATGATATAATTCATTAACCATATATAATAAATACCTCGGGTCTTTTGATTTGAGGTCCTTGGTTTATGAGTACGAAATTGAGGTCAAGGTTATAATTACATTTGACGTTCTAGATTTAGCCCTTTGCTTAAAATTCATATTTATACATCATACAGCCATATGACATAGTACAAATAATCAAACGCAGGTGGATAAAAGGTCCGCAGATGTAGGACCTAATTTTATCCGGCTTTTATTTTCCCTGAACATCCTACTTAATTTTACCATCCAACCCCAGTCAAGACGCATACACAATAAGATAAATGGTCGGTGCCTTAGAAATGAAAATAATTAAATCGCCTGGCAATCTTGGTATTTAGTAAAATTTGGTATTAAGACTGACCCAAATAGGGAACTATATAATCAATTGACGTCGTATTCCCCCGGGTACTTGAGGGCATCTATTACCTGAAGCGGACATGGAGTCATATGACCACGTACAGTATTTTAGTGGTGACCTGAGGTAACCTGACCATGTAGAGTAATAGAGATGACCTGGGGTTACCTGGACATATTGCTGTTTTGTAAAGCTGATCTTTAATCTCATAAGACCATGTACAAATTTGTAGCAGTGACGAGAGTTACCCTAAAAATATTAGTGTTTTGTAAAGCTGATCTGGATTAACATGACCATGTACAGTAATACAGAGGTGATCTGAGGCATCCTGACCAAGTTCAGTCATACAGAGGTAACCTTGGGTAACCTAAAAATATTTGTGATTCGTAAAGCGACCCAGGGAACTTATTGTGTTCCCTTTTTGTCGACGGGTTATTTTATTCTTATGAGACTGACTTTATACAGGAACTTCTTAGGAAGAAAGAAAAGAAGTTAGCAATATCATTTGACTTTACTTTCCGTAATAAAGATGATGTTCTCTCATTAAATAATTAAAAATTTGGTGACTATGTTGAATGCATTTATCCCATCGAACTAGAGATAAGGAATACAACATGTACAGTTAAGCCTGTCTCATATATTGACGTACATCCTGAAATTGACAATAATGGTCGGTTGAAAACAAAACTTTACGACAAAAGAAATGAGTTCAGCTTCTAATTGTAAACTTTCGATTTGTATGTAGTAACATTGGAACATCGCATGCATGCGGAGTATATCTACCAATTAATATTTCGGGCTTTTATTTCCTGTCATGATTTCCTTGAAAAAGGAATGCTGCTCACAACGAATCTCTATTAAACCAAGAGTTCCAAATGGTGAGTTTAAAATAATCCCTTCGAATTTACGAACGTCTTCCCGTGTTTTGACCGTTATGTAATATCCGTTTTGTAAAGCTGCCATTGGGGTAACATGACCATATAAAGTAAAACTGAGGTGAACCGAGGTAAGATTAGCTGGAGATATATTTGCTTTGTAAAAATGACCTAAGGTTACCTGACCATGTATAGTATTGCAGTAAGGACATGGGGTAACCTCAATATGTATGTGTATTCAGATAACCAAATGTCGCCTTCAATACATATATATATTCAAGTTTCCCCAGGTCATCACTGCAATACCATACAATTTTGTTTTACTGAACTCAGAGGAAAATTAGAAACGAAAAGTCCCTAATCAAATGGCAAAATCAAAAGCTCAAACACATCAAACAAAAAGATAACAGTTGTCATATTCCTGACTTGGTACAAGCATTTCATTACGTTTAAAATGGTGGATTGAACCTGGTTTAATAGCTAGCTTAACATCTCAAAGTCAGGTTACCCCAAGTCATAACTGCAATACCATACATGGTTATGTTACCTAAGGTCAAGCATAGATATTCCAGCTAACCTCAGGTCACTTCTGTATTAATCTTCATGCTCAGGTTACCTCATATCTCCTCTGTATAACTGTACATGACCTTGTTACCAAATTTCAGCTTTTCAAAACATAGATATTTTCAGATTACCCCAGGCCATCTCTGTGTATTGTTTTTTTATTGGGGGTGGGGGTGGAGGTGGGGGTGGGGGACCTCTAGTATACCTGTAATGAAAGAATAATAGATACAATGCATATATAATTATGCTGTAATAAACTAATTTGGATCCTTTATTCTAAATGAAGGACTTAATGGACACGATGGACATTGCATAGTTTGTGTCATATAATTGTTAAGGTGACCGGAATTGGTTATATTTGATGGTTTTTGTTGGTGACCTCAGGTACCCTGGTAATGAAAGAATAATAGATATAATGCTATGTTATATATTTATGATGTAATATTCTTATTTCTTCATTTTAAAAATAGGACTCTTTTGTCGTTGTATTGTTTATGTTATATATTTTGTAAGGTGAACTGAGTTTATTTAAAACGAATTGGTTGTATTTTGTGTTGGTTTTTTTTTCGGTGTCCTCAGGTTACCCCTGTAAAGCATAGTAGATACATTGCTAGGGAAAATAATTATGGTGCAATACACATATTTTTTATTTCTAAAGGTAGGACTTCGTGGACGTTGTATTGTTTATGTAATGTAGTTGTTAAGGTTAATTTGAGTGTATTTGAGATGAATTGGTTGTATTTCTTGTGTGTTTTTTGGTAAAATCAGGTACCCTCTGTATTTAAAAAATAGTACATACTATGCTTTGATATATAATCATGCTGTAATGAACTATGTTTTTGATTCTAAATGTAGGTATTCATGGAGGTTGTATTGTTTATGTAATGTACTTGTTATGGTGACCTTAGTTCATTACAGCACAATTCCTTCCCCCCAAAAATATAAATAAATAACCCAATATAAACAGGTGTGACCTGGTGTATCCTGAAAATATCTGGTTTTGGAAAGCGAGCCTTTGGTAGCATGACAATTTTCAGTGAAACAGATGTGACCTGGGATAACAAATAAATATCTATGTTTGTAAAGCTGATCTAGGGTAACATGCTCATGTACAGTAATATAGAGGTGACCTGAGGTTAGCTGGAAATATCTATGATTTTTTAAGCTGATCTGGGGTAACCTGACCATGTATGGTATTGCAGTGATGACGTGGGGTCACCTGATTTTGTCGGGTATTGCAGTGATGACCTGGGGTAACCGGACTTTAAGAGGTTTAGCTAGCTATAAAACCAGGTTCAATTGAATATTTTCTACATTAGAAAATGCATGTTCCAAGTCAGGAAAAGGAAAATGAAAGTTGTTATCCATTCGTTTTATGTGTTTGAGCTTTTGATTTTGTCATTTGATTAGGGACTTACCGTTTTTAATTTTCCTCGGAGTTCAGTATTTTTATGATTTTCTTTTTTTGTATCTAATTTCAGTGATGACATATGAGGTAGCCTGAATATACATGTATGTATTGCTTAGGTGACAATTTTCTTCGTAACATGCCTGTACAAAGTCACCTGATGCATTGACTGAAATCGTTCGGTTTTGTTAGTTTATATGATTTTTTTACTTCGGGATAATTCTTCTTGAGTTGTCCTTGTAGTCTAGTAGTGTTGTTCTACGTTTTTTTTAGTTTGTTTTTTTACTGTTTTCAGTTTTCTCTACCTATCCGAATTTTCACTAAAACACACACACAAACGGGTGAAAATCGTCGTTGAAGCGTATTTACTCCTACAAAGAACCATCTACCTAATTATATCGTGTAGAACTTTTGGCAGACAATGTTATCCTGATCTGTCGATTTTGATTTTTTTCTCTTTTAGTTTTGTAGATGAAAAAAAAGAAAAGTGAAAAAAAAATTATAAAAAAATATAAAATATTTCATTGAAGGTCAATAACTCCTACAAGGAATCAACTGACTATTTCCGCTTATATATTCATTTGGAATCTTTCTTGTTGGTTATGTTTTTAAAGGTCATCATTTTTATATTTAAAAATAAAAAATAAAAAATACAACCGAATTTTTACGCAACCGCCTGTTGAAAACTCTCATTGAAGGTGTCTCATCAAATTTAGACCCGACTGACGATTTTGTTTAACATGATAATCTATTAATATAAGTTGATCTTATTATGTTGTTTAATGTTTATCAACTGATGTTTTCACCAAAAACGCAACGACGAAAAAACATAATCGAAAATGAAAGGCAAATTTTAAAGATCCTGTAAAATTAAAGAAGAATGTGTTCGAGATCAAGAATGCTGTCGATCAAAATTTGCAATTTTCCAAGTTAAAAAGTGACACAGTCAAGTCTAGAACGACAAATGACTTAAACCATTAAAATTTGAACTCTGTCTGTGAGTCAGAGGTGCTTCTTAGCATTGGGTATGAGTTGCATAAAATTTGGATGAGACAAAATTGTTCAGAGAACCATTGATGGTCTTTCCACCAGTATAGATCTTTTTATAATTGAAAATATTATTGGTTTTAAATGTCAATTTTAGCGTCAAATAACAGCTTATTGAACGCTGATTCCAAAAAAATATGGTTTCTATACAAAAAGATATAAATAAGGGAGATAATTTTTTACTTCCGGTTTAAAACATGTTACTGCCGGTATTTTTTTTATAGTTTACTTAACACTGATTCCAAAAACATATGGTTCTATATACTTTTACATTTAATTAGTAAAAAATATAGCTACTTCCGGTTTACAAAAGATCACTTCCGGTTGGCTTTTTCTAGATCACATTGCTTGCAACCTAATGCAAACAGCCCCTTGGCTTTATCATGTATAAATATGAGGTAAAAACAAAGATCAACATCTAGAACGTTAAATTTACCTATGACCTTGAGCTCAATTTCAAGGTCATCAGCCAAAGACCTCAAATCAAAAGACTCTTGGCCTCTACCTGATACTGGCAATGAGTTATATTGCCATACAACTAATATTAAATATAAAAGGGGGGAAAACTCGCCTCAAACGTCTACGTACCCTTTTAACTAAAATTTACATGTTACGACATGTCGCAACTAACAATTGTGTGAAAATATTTTTGTCGATATCTTATAAGATTTCTGAAAATAAGAAATAACAAGCCAAAATCAAAATTTTGAACATGACCTTGACCTTTGACCTTGACCTCATTTAATTTTTTTGGACCAAGGACCTCAAATATAAAGAACCTAGGCCTCTAGCACTTATGAGTTTCCAGTTTTAAATACATTTCAAAATTTCAAATACAAAAGGGGAAATAACTGTCATATGGAATCGCTATACGGCTTCGGTCAAAATAAAACAGAACATCCTGAGGATATAACGAGCAATTTGGAAAAATAAATTTGTCGGTTTGTTATACGGTTGCGAAGCCTTAGAGATAACAAGAAAAACAGTGTTCGGGGAGATAACTCTTATATGGGAAAGTATTCGGTTAAGCAGAGTTAGTTTCAAAAGCGTATAAAGTGTTTGACATTATATTCCAAATATCTAAGCGACATCTTGCGAAACAAAACAAAAAAAACAAAAAACAGCAAAGGAAAAAAATTAGGCGGAAGAAAAAAAAGAAAAAAAATAATCAGAAGAAAACCAATAGGTCTTTCCACGGAAAAGTGGAAAGACCTAATAAGTGATACCATGCTTTAAGTCAAACTATGTTTGCAAGTTTTGGTTCTTATCATTGTTTATGAGTTTGAAAGAATTTGCATAAGGAAAACTTAAGTTAGGGTGCGGAAACGAAAATAGGACAGACGGAAAGAGACACGGAATAAAGGGAGTTTAAAAAGGACGAATCGTGAAGGGTAACACTAAATACACCCGATGCATAAGGTGAGGACATAACAAGGAATAGGTATATAGTTCTTGTCTAGCTTATCGTTATTGCTGTTTAATTGCTTTTTTTGTTATCATAGCTTCCATAACACATTAGTTGTAACCGCGTTTAATACTTGTTAAATCTTGTTTATGATATTCTTACTGATTGAACTTACTCACTATCTATTTATGCTTTTGCTTAAAACGCTAGAATAGGTAAACAAATTAGATAAGGATGTCTCATTCTGCTCTGCCATAAGCATAAGTATAGTTCCACATCTGTGAGACACAAATGATACATCTGCCTGACAAAAAAATGCCTAAGTTCTACTACATGTCATTTTTAGAGCATTTAAAAGAAATCAAAATGATATTAAAGTTGTTCCTTCAAAACTGTAGGAGGAGATAGCCGTACACACAATGTATCAATCCGGACGGACGGACAGGGGTTAATTAAAACGCCTCTCGACATTATGTCGCAGGGGCATTCAAATCGTTATTACAAGGCATGAACTACAATGGTGACAAATCTTTTGACATGTTAATTATAATTATATATGGCATAATCTCTAAATTATTATACAAACCTCATATTATATTTGCTTTGAATTTGGTCGATAACTGATTTTACAAAGCATTCTCTTTTAAACGGATCTATATCCCTGGGTTCTTCGGGGGAAGGGATGTCATCAAGCAATTCAAATTCTTTTTCAAGTGAATTATGTTTAAAAAAGAAAGAAACATCGTGTTTCTGTCTTAAGATCTGCTCGAACTTTTCGTGTATGGAATAATATTCACTGTGTGATTTTTCTAATTTTGACAAATTGCATAATAATTGTTGCTTCTCATGCGCAAGAAAATCGTATGCATCTGTCAAGTTTGTTTCGGTGACTGTTTCTATTATTCTAACTAAATCTTGCGACACTTTAGTTACCTCTTTGGTGAAGCTTTCGGTACCAGTCTGGAGCTTTGTTTGTTTTGTTGTCTTAAAAGCTTCAATTGAGCCTGATAAAGTCTTGATATTATCTTTGATCTGTTCAAGACGATTCTTTACATCTCCACGCGATGTCGCAACTACTTCCGCTATGTCTATAAATGAATGTCCCTTATGAACAGATGTAACACACTGAGTGCATATTAAACATTCACAGTTCCGACAATAATGAGCAAATTCGAGTTTGTGATCTTCACAAACAAGTGTGAGCATGAGTGTGGATCGATCAACACATTGCGAATCTGTGACTGTATGTCGCTTGGTTGCCGGGAATTTTTCATGCCACGAATTACATGATTGACAAAGGAAATTATGGCACTCGTAGCAAAATACTTTTGCTATGTCTTCCTCACAAATATCACATTTTGGTGCAGCTGCTTGTGCCATTCCATTGCAGTTTATGAGGAAGTAAATATCTTAAAACTGCTGACAATATGGCGTCTAAATGTAATTTAAATTGGGCCACTTTGATATGCTTACGTTATCAACTAAAGATTTCCCGAGAGAGATTGTTGTTCAAAATCAATAATATAAAAACATATATTATCAAAAACAATCATTGTTCAAGTTACTAGTAAAAAGATAAAAGAACATGATTAAAAAGCAGTCTGTAGAAGTAAGAGAGGTGCTTTATTGAATATATATACATGTACGATTCATTTTGAAATGAAGGTTAACTTCAGAATGACGCGAGATTGCTGGTACGGGGCGCCGAATGGGACTTGAACTTTTTGTAATCAAAATCAGTTTTGTGTACAAAAAACTCAATTCTGTGTATTCAAAATTCAATTCTGTCATAACAAAATTTTTGTCTTACATAACTGTGTGATACAGACTTGTTTGATAAGAACTTCAATTTTGTAATGACAAAATTCATTATTGTAGACAAAATTCATTATTGTAGACAAAATTCATTTTTGTAGACAAAATTCATTTTTGTCATGACATGAATTTTGTCAAATAGGTATGCAAATATCAACTTATTTGCATACAAAATTGAGTTTTGTTACCTGATATGGAAATTAAAACGCAAAAGTAAATTTTGTGAGACAAAATTGAATTTGTACGCAATTAACTACGGGGCGCCGAAAGGGACTCTTGTGGTTTTATACAAAATTCAATTATGTCATAACAAAATCATTTTTGTCTTACAGAACTATGTGATATAGACTTGTTTTATGAGAACTTCAATTTTTTTATGACAAAATTCATTTTTGAGACAAAATTCATTTTTGTCAAAACAAAATTCTTTTTTGTCAAGACAAAATTCTTTTTTGTAGACAAAATTCTTTTTTGTAGACAAAATTCATTTTTGTCAAGGCAAAATTCATTTTTGTCAGGACAAAATTCATTTTTGTCAAGACAAAATTCATTTTTGTAGACAAAATTCACTTTTGTGTTAAATGTTCACTTCTGTTTAACAAAACTCAATTTTGTCGATCATGCATGCCATATGTTGATATCATTGCATTCAATGGTTCTCTAAAAGAAAGCATTTGTATGTATTGTCCATATAGTCCTATGTTTAACGAAGTCCCCCATTTTGGATGATGGATAGCCAATAAAATTATAACACTTAGTTAGCACTTTATTAGGAACATTCATACCTTGTTTGGTTCCATTCCATTTAATGGTTCTCTTAAAAAAAGACACAATACAAATAAATGTGATTCATATTGAATGCAGATATTTTGACAAAAACACAGTCATCAGAAAACAAAAGAAAAAAACAAGAAAAAAACAAGAACAAGAAGCATGACAAAGAACAATTACAATCTTGAATCGATCAATCAAGAGAAAGGCTAGTCCCCCTTTAAAAAGTTTATAAGATATCTTATAATGTTTAAATAATATATCATAAAGTTTATAACATATCTTATAAATAATTATAAATACAATTGAGAATGGAAACGGGGAATGTGTCAAAGAGAAAACAGCCCGATCAAAGAGCAAAACCATGCTAAAGGCTACCAATGGGTCTTCAACACAACGAGAAAATCCCGCAACCGCAGGCGTGAGGGATTTATTGAATATTAGTATATAAGATACCATATAAAGTTTATAAGATATCATATTTAGTATATGATATATATGAAAATATGCCGCACAGCCATATAGTTCACCTTTGAAAGAAATAGTAGTGCCTTTGAACTTTACCTTCTAGGATATATTTTTTTTCAAAACTTCATACTAAAAGTGGTAAAGTTTTAGCCATAAAAGGAGCTCCTATGGGAAATTGCATTGTAGATATTTACAGAAAAGCTTAGGTAACCCGAATAATCCAGTCGTTATATTCCGACTCACTATCGATCGCTACATTAACCTCGAGAGGACACTGACCGATAGAGGGCGCTGAATCATTCGAGTTATATATTAGGTAAAAAAAGAGAACATACAGAATTTCACCAAATCTGGTTTATCTTAGAGATTTTAATGAAATTGACTATAATATGAAGTTTTATAAATATTTCATGAAGATTGCGAGAATCTGGGCCTTAACTATGATGACTCATCATACATTCATAGTTTACAGTATGCAGAGTTTACTTATAGCCCTGAATAAAAAATAAATTCATAATATATGCATATTTGTCATTTTAATTGTTTAGAAGTTCTTATATTCACTCTTTGCAGTCATTGATCCTTCCTGAATATCTTTGAAGGGGTGTTGTTAACCTGTTGATAACCAAATAGCTGGAACACCTAAATGGTTGTTTTTTTGTGACCTGGCATAAAAAATACAAGCTAGAAATAAAAAAAATGCTCAATAAAACTTACAATAGTATGGTCTATTCTAAATATGTACAGTAATTTTGTTTAGGAAATTTGAGGCCCCAGGGGCAAAAATAAAGAAAAATGCCTACCCCTGGATTATAAAAAAATAATTTAACTTGTAAATGCTATGATTTTATTATTTTAAAGTTCTTTTGTATAGAAAACAATAACTGTGCTTGGGAGTCATTTCTATAAAACTTTTCTTTAATTCCTTCATAAGACTGGTATCTTCATACATATAACTTTTGCAAATATGGCTTTGTTTAAACACTTTTAGTTCATATATAAGCTTAATTATGTTAGATATACATGTATGGTTAGAGATGATACTGTTGTGACAAGATTTCTAAACTTACCATTTGAGGCAAAAATTGTGAACTTTCATTGACAAATAAGCATACAGGTTCTAACATTTCATGTCAGAAAAGAGGGACGAAAGATACAAGAGGGACAGTCAACATAGGGTAATCTACACATAGGGTTATCTGGCAATAATTGAAGCCTCGTTTTCAATTTCTTAAAAAAATTGAAACAGCGGTAGGGGTATAAAATGTACCCTAAAAGGAAACTTAAATATATATAAAGTGATTTTGTTCATGCTATAATTCAGATAAATAAGTATTGTGGTGAGAAAAAGTGTTTTAGAGAGTTTTCTATTTAAATAAATGTTTGTACAATTTGGATATTAGTATGGCGTTCATTATCACTGAACTATATAGCTAGTATATATTTGATTAGGGGCCAGTTGAAGGACGCCTCCGGGTCCGGGAATTTCTCGCTACATTGAAGACCTGTTGGTGACCTTCTGCTGTTGTTTAATTGTTTCTATGGTCAGGTTGTTGTCTCTTTGGCACATTCCCCATTTCCATTCTCAATTTTATTTATTGTATAGATTGCACGTCTTAAATACAGTTGTTTCTCAAACCACGCCTCTTTTCGGGAGATATATAATATTCATAGATATGTTAATTTGTTAACGTACTGGTTCCTATATATGATCTCTGTATTTAACCTCATAGAGACATAACTTGGGAATGTTACCAGTATAGAAAAAGAGGGTAGCGCCTAGAATTTAATTCATAGGAAGTCCAATAGTGGAGGTAGGGGTAGTATAGTATTTTAGTATTTTAGTATAAGTTTAAACTCTTATAAGTTCAGGGCATATCAATGTTGAAAAAATGCCGCACAGCCCTATATGTTGACCTTTGAATAAAATAGAAGTTCATATCAACTTTTCGTTCTGGAATATAATTTTTCTAGAAAGATCATGGTAAAAGTGGCACAGATTTAGCTGCAAGGGGAGTTTCTATGAAAAACTGTATTGTCTATATTTACAGAATTGCAACCTTCAGACATAATCCCGTCTCTTACTTGTGGATTTGTTATAAGTTCGGTGACCTTACAGACAGAGATTTCATTTGTACATTATATCGAGGAGTGGGTATTGTTGATATACGGATTGAAATACATAGTTTTATTTCAAACTTCTTACACTTTATGTCAACGTTTTTAATAATAGGGCACAAAGAAAGAATGTGTTTTCAAAAATAGTTGTAAGATCCACATTTTAGTAACCCGTTTTCATTAATTTTTCTTTAAGGTTCGTAATTTTCATACATAAAATTGATTGTGAAATTGTATTAATATGAAAAAGATTTTTAACTGACCTTTTTTTTATCTCTTCAATTTCTTGAAAAATTGGATTTTTCTACAAGTTGTTACCTGCTTGAAAGTATTTGTATTTTGTGTCTTCACTATTCTTAGTTGTTATTTTTGTATCGGTATGATGCTTTTGTTCTTATGGTGCACTGTTACACCACTGTTCAAGGTAGGGAAAGGGTTAGGCACTACCAAAAGTGTTTGACCGTGTCACATTTTGTATATGCCTCTTCAAAGTATGTAACCTGCAATTCAATGATTGTATTTTGTTGACGAAATATCGTAATAATATTTCGTTTATAAATTTGTACAGTTGTTCTCATGTTGTGCAGTTTCAGCACTCTCTCATCTTAGGGGAGGTTTGATCGCGCCTGATGCTGCTTATTATATTTGCCCTTTGTTTTACAGAAACAGTTTTGCAGTTCCTGTCTATCTGTTAATGTTTTTTCAATATAAGACTTTATTTTTTGTTCTTAAATGTCCTGTACCGAGTCAGGAAAATAGCCATTGTTATATTATAGTTCGTTGCTCTGTGTGTGTGTGTGTGTGTGTGTGTGTGTGTGTGTGTGTGTGTGTTACATTTTAATTTTGTTTCTGTTGTGTCGTAGTTCTGTTGAATTTGATGCGTTTCCCTCTGTTTTAGTTTGTATCCCGGATTTGTTTTTTTCTTAATCGATTTATGAATTTCGAACAGCGGTATACTACTGTTGCCTTTATTTATCTAAAGTGAATAAAAATCTTTTAATCAAATAACTGAAAAAATAAAGAATGGACAGATTCTATTTAACTGTGTTGGTTAAGTTTATGTATAAAATACAAACAAACATATGTATACCCCTACTTATCTAAACAAGGAAAAATATGTCTTTGGTAAATCAGTCAATAATTTGTTAACAAAGCAATTAGGGTCTATAAGTGGCCTCCACATAATATTATTTGTTAATGAAAAAAGAAATTGTTCGAGGTAAGATTCTTTTTGATATAAATTGTGCTGTATATAGAATAGAGATATATGGAAACGTGGAATGTGTCAATGAAACAACAATCCGATCGAAGACAGAATAACAGCCCAACGACACCACTGGTCTTTTAAAAATGCAGTGAGAAATTTCGCAACCGGAGGCGTATCTTAGCTAATCTCTAAATAATTTCCCAAACTTATTTTCTTTTGCTACCTTTTCTGACATCGGACTCAGACTTCTTTTAGACTGAGTTTTACTGTGCGTATTGCTGTGTGTGTATTGTTTCTGTGTTGGCTATATATATGGGGGAAGGGTTGAAATCTGACAAAACATGTTTAACCCCGCTGTATTGTTTGCCGATCCCAATTCAATCAAGTCTTGTATGTTTTTTTTTAAATTTTGATTCATTTATATGTTTTGGGGTTTAGAGTTGCGACCATTTTCACTGAATTAGTACACATTTGTACACATTTGTGTAAATGGGCCAGCTAAAACCTGCCTCCGGGTTTGCTCGCTGTGTTGAAGACTCATTTAGGCACGTGCTGTTTTATGCTTATTGGTCGGGTTGTTGTCTCTTGTCACATTCCCTATCACAATTTTTAATTTCAATGATACTAGTTCACCGAAACTGATGCCAAGCTTATCTCAGAAACATACGAATGATTAAAAATTACAATAACAACACAAAAACTCACAAAGGCTATAGCATAGTTCTCTGCCAAAAAGGAAGAAATAACGGAACATTTCAAAACTTAAATATAACAATCATAAAATTATACAGTCTTCAACAATATATTTTACAAAAGTGCTATTGACAAACGAAGAAAGAAAATAAAGTAATGAAGTTATATTAACTTAAAGTTCCAGTTTGTAATGTATGTTCACATGTTATCGATATTCACACTAAATTTTATTGCCCGTTCTAGCCATACACTCCATAAAACACTTTCTTGTTTTCTTTTGAATATAGATTATATGGTAGTCAATTATTCAAAGTTACAAAATAGATAAATCCATATTAAATACAGAGCAGTTTTAGTTTTTTTCACTATCGAATACATAATATGATTTTAACAAGTATGTGTAGTAAATAAATCACCAAAGGCACATGAAATATTTTTTTACACAAATGGTAATAAATTATTGTCATGTTTGAATTAAAAAAAAATTCTCAATATCAATGCAGACAAACTGTATATTCTAGTAATGAGATAAAAGTAGTAAAATATAATGTTTTGATTCAAGCAAAATTTGCCAGACATTATCATAATTCAATGTAGCCTAGTAGACAGCGAATGTTCATTTCCTGATACATTTAAACATTCATTATGTCAACTGTTTAATAAGGCACTTAATACAAAATAGATGATAAATAAGAAAAATATCCTGATATATCGGCACTGAATATGCAATTTCAGGGTAAAATCTAAAATGAGACATGTTTATTATAGAATACGATTTAAAAAATAATTGTATATCAACATGTATTAAAGAAATCGGGGGGCTCATGGGTAAAACAATCTGTTAAAAAAAGTGCCGTCACTGCGCCATATTATATCGTGATAATTTTTTTCATTCATTTGTATATTATTCATTTTGTGTATCAATCAAAATGGTTCAACTTTAATTCACAAAAGAATTAAGTAATATTTAGGAGTCAAAATTATTGTTATCTGTAACGTTAGAATACCCAAATTGCGCCTATTTATAAAAAAAATAGCAGCAAAAAAATCTTAATATAAGCTTTCTTAGGGACTAAACAATTTGATTTCTTTCTTTCATTTTACATTATGCACGTCTCTTAAAAAGGTAAATATATTTAAATATTTACAAAACGTTACAGTATATATCATCAGATGAAGTGTTTACTGGAAAAAGTAAAATCTAAGAAATGTCGAAATGCGACGTCCACAAAAAATATGTACTTTTTTTTAAATGAGAAAATAAAATGTATTACTAGCCTACTTTTCTTAGAATAATAGTACGCATGGACGAATGTTAAATTGCGGTACACTATTGTTGTCTTTATTTTACACTTCTTTGCTATAGTTGAACACTTTGTTGCTCTTGTGGTTGTGTTCTCATATTGATTGCAGGAGGCATGGGTTCAATAACTTAAAGGGTCAAACCATGGAAGTATTATATTGACAATATAATACTTCCATGGAAGTATTATATTGACAATATAATACTTCCATGGTCAAACTAAATTAATGTTTAAGATTGATATTTGCTGCTTATCCGCCAAGCATGCGACATTGCATCTTCGCTTTCAAAGGGTTACGATCCACTCCCTTCCTCTCTGGAGAGGAGGGGAGTAGATCGTAACCCCTGGAGAAGAGGGAGTTGATCGTACCCCTTGGCTAGCGAAGATGGCGACATTGAGGAGTTAAGAGAACAGACTGGTTCAATTTGACTCAGAATAACGAGTCCGGATAAGAGGATCAATGGGTTTTAAAATAATACTAAACTCCCATGTGAACGATAAATATTTGTCTCAGCCAGTTGTTCTAATGTGAGCGACAGGGTTTATATCTTTATCACATCCAAACAATGCATTTAATTTGCAAGTGGACGTAAACAGTCATCCATTATCATTATAAATGGTATATCATCGTAAGTCAAGGTGACAATGTTGGATGGCAAATTGAAACTTAAAGTATCTCAACCCATTTATATCGTTTCAGTGAATCAGTAAAATGGTTACGTTACATAATACAATTCTTCGCAGAGCGCAGCCTGATACGACCGCAGAGGTCGAACCCTGAACAGTTCAAGTGGTGAAAGTTGGACACAATATTCCAGCTTAATACTGTCTGAATTTGGATTGTGATCACATTTTTGACAAAATATAGGTTTCTGACATAAAATAAATGTGGTGAAAGATCTTAAAAATTTGAAATGGGTTAAAATATTTGTATTGAATGGTCATTAAGGGGTCATCCATAATTGTCAACCATTTTCCAAAGTCACGTTACAAAACATACACTTTTTCCTGTGCAATTGAAAATACTTGCTATTGCACAATACTGTGCAATTGAAGATTTCTTGCTACTGTGCAATACTGTGCAATTGAAGATTTCTTGCTATTGCAAAATACTGTGCTATTCAAAATTTCTTGCTATTTGCACAATACTGTGTAATTGAAGAATTCTTGCTATTGTGCACAACTGTGCAATTGAATATTTTTTGCTGTTGTGCAATACTTTGCAATTGAATATTTCTTGCTATTGTGCAATATTAATGAAGCTTTCTTGCTACTGCACAATACTCCATATGATGACTGACACATCCTGTTTGGTGTGTATTTCCTGTCATATCAGTATTTTATTGCTTATAAATATGTATACTATATATTTCATGGAAAAAGGACAATTTGAAGAAAAAAATCAAAAATTATGAGAAAAAAAAATCCCCCCCCCCCCAATTTTTTTTACCTCCCCTTCCAAAGTAACAAGCCCAAACATCTGGAAACTAGAAAAATGCTAGAAGTTTGTCCTTTTTTGCTGAATGTTTAGGGCATCTCCCATCTCGTACCAAGTCTTCCCATTGAGATATGGAACATTGTTATAAAATTTCAGAGAGATCCATACACTATCACACAAGTTATTGTCTAGAAACTACAAAATTGTTCGTTTCTTGACCCCATTTTTGGCCCTTTATTCCTGAACATTTAGGACAATTACCCCAAAACTTATACCCAGTCTTCCCATTATGATATGGGACCTTGTGCTACAATTTCAAAGATCCATACACTTCAACACAGGTTTTGGTTATGAAACTACAAAATTGCTTGGTTTTTTTCCTTTTTGGGCCCCTAATTTCTAAACCTGTGGTACCATTAACCCTAAAATCACAACCTCCTCTATGTGGTATTGAACCATGTGGTAAAATTTCATAGGGATCCATTCACTTAGGCTAAAGTTATTGTCCTGAAACCAAAAGTGTCTTCCGACAATAAACTGATAACTCGTTATAGCTTTCTGTTCGGCGTGAGCAAAGTCTTTGTGTTGAAGGCCGTACTTTGACCTACAATTATTCACTTTTTGCACAATTTTTTGGAATTTTGGATCCTCAATGCTCTTAAACTTTGTACTTGTTTGGCTTTATAAATTTATATAAGAGCGTCACTGATGAGTCTTATGTAGACAAAACACGCGACTGGCGTACTAAATTATAATCCTGGTACCTTTGATAACTATTTGAACATTGAGAGTTGACTCATTGGCACTCATACCACATTTTCTTATGTATATTGACAACGCAATGGCTAAAAAAAGACAAACAAGAGTATACAAAACATAACAGAGAAACTAAAGACTGAGCAAGACAAGCCTAAGAAAAGCTGGAGGTGATCTCAAGTGCTCTGGAAGGGTGAGGATATTATGTTTTTGTTTAAACTAAGTTAGCCAAGTTCAATAAAACTATACTATTCTACAATGTAACAGAACAACTTGCTTTATGTGTCATACTTAATTTTTTTTTCTTTGTTCACGGTTGTAATATTTCTATGTTATACATAAAAACTGTATTGTAACATTAATAGAAAATGATAACATTATCAACAGGTGCTCCGAAGGGCGCAGCTTTATACGACCGCAGAGGTCGATCCCTGAACAGTTGGGGCAGGTATGGACAAAACATTTAAGCGTGATACAGCTCTGAATTTGGATTGTGATCAAATTTTTGACATTATATGGGTTTTTTACACAAAAAAAATGTCAAGATTTTACAAATCAATCAAAGATTTCTTCTTCAAACTTATTTAAATCTAAAATTAAATAGTTGAAACAGCATAGGTTTCTGACACAGAATGAATGTGGTCTAATGAACTTAAATTTTTTTTTGCCTTTGAGCAATTCACTATGCTGTTGAATATTAATCCTGTCAAAGAAATGTTTGAAGAAATTTTCTTTTTATTTATGAAATCTGAAATGAGAACAAGCTTAAGTATGGACACAACTTTTAAGCTAAAAATATTTTAGATAAGATAAGGAAAAAAAAAACTTCATCAGCAACATTTTATATTGGCAAATTTCCAATGAAGTTATTTAGATAAAGTTATTGGCAAATAAAAATAGAAAATGACACCATAGTCATGTCTGGCAAATGTCCAACATACATTATCTAATAAAAACATTTTAGATAAGATAAGGAAAAAAAGCTTCATCAGCAACATTTTATATTGGCAAATTTCCAATGAAGTTATTTACATAAAGTTATTGGCAAATAAAAATAGAAAATGACATCATAGTCATGTCTGGCAAATTTCCAACATATATTATCAACTACTATTCTATACAAAGAAAGATAACTCCAATTGAAAATTAATTGCTATTGCACAATATTGTGCAATTAGATATTTCTTGCTATTGTGCAATGCTGTGCAATTGAAAATTTCTTGCTATTGCACAATACTTGATATGGAATCCTGATTTGGACCAACTTGAAAACTGGGCCCATAATCAAAAATCAAAGTACATGTTTAGATAAAGCATATTAAATAAGCCCAATAATTTAATTTTTGTTAAAATCAAACTTAGTTTAATTTTGGACCCTTTGGACCTTAATGTAGACCAATTTGAAAACGGGACCAAAAATTAAGAATCTACATACACAGTTAGATTTGGCATATCAAAGAACCCATTTATTCAATTTTTGATGAAATCAAACAAAGTTTAATTTTGGACCCCCATTTAGACAAACTTGAAAACTAGGCCAATAATTAAAAATCTAAGTACATTTTTAAATTCAGCATATCAAAGAACCCCAAGGATTCAATTTTTGTTAAAATCAAACTAAGTTTAATTTTGGACCCTTTGGACCTTAATGTAGACCAATTTGAAAACGGGACCAAAAATTAAGAATCTACATACACAGTTAGATTCGGCATATCAAAGAATCCCAATTATTCAATTTTTGATGAAATCAAACAAAGTTCAATTTTGGACCCTTTGGGCCCCTTATTCCTAAACTGTTGGGACCAAAACTCCCAAAATCAAACCCAACCTTCCTTTTATGGTCAAAAACCTTGTGTTTAAATTTCATAGATTTCTATTTACTTATACTAAAGTTATGGTGCAAAAACCAAAAATAATGCTTATTTGGCCCCTTTTTGGCCCTTAATTCCTAAACTGTTGGAACCAAAACTCCCAAAATCAATCCCAACCGTCCTTTTGTGGTCATAAACCTTGTGTCAAAATTTCATAGATTTCTATTCACTTAAACTAAAGTTATAGTGCGAAAACCAAGAAAATGCTTATTTGGGCTCTTTTTGGCCCCTAATTCCTAAAATGTTGGGACCAAAACTCCCAAAATCAATCCCAACCTTCCTTTTGTGGTCATCAACCTTGTGTTAAAATTTCATTGATTTCTATTGACTTTTACTAAAGTTAGAGTGCGAAAACTAAAAGTATTCGGACGACGACGCAGGACGACGACGCCAACTTGATAGCAATATACGACCAAAAAATTAAAATTTTTGCGGCCGTATAAAAACATTTTTAATTAACTGTAATTTATAAACTTTTATCTATACATTTTTGTTTCAATAGTCAAATATTTGCTTTCCCCTTTACCATGACCACAAATATGGCAGTATCAGAATAGCAATTCTTTTGAAAAAACAAAAATAGAACTCAAGTGACACAGAAGGCTCAGTTGTTTCTGCTAAAGTGACATCCATCATTTTACCCTTGTTTTAAGTAATTGATGATTTATTATCAGTGATAAGGTAGTAGATTGATGAATATCTCGTGTCTACACTTAAAAACTACCAATGTACATTAGTAAATGTTATTTTTTTTTACACCTAACAGTTCTTAGTGGGAAAAAGCAATAAACAGACATTTGACAAATTTCTTTAATCAAAATAACTATACAAATGATAACAGTTTTTAACTATATTTATATCTTTAATAAAGGCAACAGTAAGATATTGGGAGAATGTATTGACCAAAAACAATAAAGAAGTAGTTCCAATTTTGTAATTCCTGTACATGATATATGTATTCATTAGGTATGGTTGCCCCTTTTTATTATGAACTCTATCAAACACTCTCTTGTTCTCTCTTTTATATAAATTGAATAGTCATAAAAATAATAAATACATCACAAAATACTCAGCAGCAGGAGTTTTTTCTCAACAAAACATACTATGAAGTGATCATTATTTTTTACAAGTGAATTTCTTGAAAAAAATCTTCAAATGCACATAAAACATGTGCCAGACATAATCTTATTCTGAAAGTTTCAACAAAAAAGGAAAACAGAACGTTTTTATTCAGGCAACATGTGCCAGACATAATTCAATTCTGAAAGCCTTAACAAAAAATGGAAAACAGAACGTTTTTATTCAGGCAGCATGTGCCAGACATAATTTTTATCTGTTTCCTGTATGTTCCTCCATTAATTGTAAACCACTACCCATAGGGTACAATTATAAAAACTGTATACATAATGGAACATTCCCTTATATAGTAATTTACTAAAGCAATTCTTACTTAAACTGATTAATTAGGCACTTTACGCCGCATCATATATATACAGATGTTCTTGCAAAAGTATATACAGTACTTTAATTAGTTTGTATAATTATCAATATATGTTTATATCAGCCGTTCTTATAAGAATCAGGCAATTTAGAAGCCTATCTAAACATGACAGAATAAAACCCAACATAATTATCCTATTTTGAAGTTTCCCTCCTCCAAAGTTTAAAATGGTAGGTCTTTGGTGTCTGTGAATCAGGTATTTCAAGAAATCTCAAGATAACTTTCAGTTAAAATGATAGCAAATTACAGAGTTAACTCCCCATAATTGGTAATTTGTAGTTCATTTCAACCAAATTATATCTTGAAATTCTAGAACAGGAAGAAAACTGTTGTTATATGTTATATATTAATCATTATACATTTTGAACTCAAATCAATGTAAACTTGAGTGGGTTTTTGTTTGTCATGTTTTCACCACTTCCTGATTCTTAGCGGCTTTACACTTAAATTAACAGAACAAAACTTCAATATAGAAATTCTTCTATGTAGGTGGAACATGTATAGATGTTAAATTAAGAACTGCATAAAACTGAGAAGTTCTCAATGTTCATGCAATAACATGAAAATAACAGCAACTTTCCATTAAATCAGACAAAGACAAAAATCTAAACAATTAAGGGAAGCTAAATTGCTGTACTGGCTTTATGCTGTCTTGCTTTCAATTACTTTTGTCTCATTTACAAAGACATACATAAATTGATCAGTGTAATAGTATGGCACATATTATGGTTAGTCAATAAAGATTTTGTTCATAATGGTTTATCATTATCTTACATTAACTGGTGTAAATTTACACAACCTCTACAGTGTGCATTGCATGGGACGGTATTACTTATCATAAGGTTGAGCATTATTGAAAGCCTTCGTCTGACTTTGAGATGAATTAAGGGATAAAAGTGGTTTTAATTTGCATTTGGTTTTGTCAAGTGCTAATAGTTTTTTCTGTCATGAGTTTATGGAACAAATCCCTTTTTTTTCAGAAATAATTAAATCTTACCGACCAAAAGTTATAATCATTCCTCTTTTTGTTTTTGTTTCTTTAAGTCATCTAATATTGTTGTTAGAATCTGCCTACTACAAATGTACTTTATAATAAGTAATTATGACGAGATTAGTGGCTATTGGTGGCAAATGTAAGTGTTTTTAACAAAAATATACCATAATACTACAATAAAAAAATACAATGAGTGATTTCTTAGTTTCTATATTTACAACATGTATTTTCATTTTAACAGTGTGATGGCTATTTAAACAAGGCATATACATTTTTTATTCATAATAATTATGCTATCACATCTTTGTAATCATTGCAAACATGAGGTGATCAAATCAGTATATTGGTGCTTGAAATTTATATGGCTAAATGGACAACTTCACTGTCATATGACTGTCATACACACCAAATTATATAAACATCTTTGCATTATAAAAAGAATCAATGAAAAAAATGTTGCCATATTGGCAGCAGTAAACTGGTTAAAAAGCAAATAAAAGCATGAAAAGGCACTGAAAACAGTTCCTTCTCTTTTTTAAACTGTAATGACAGGAGATTTGTCTATTGTTGTAGGTACCAAATTATGTACATTAACATGATTAACATGATTAAGGAAAAATTGTATTGTTTGTGGATATTTGATTTCCTGATTTCAGCATTAAGCATGTTAAGTCTGCACAAACGCCAATAGAAAATTAGTACTTGGTTGAACATTTCAATTTATGGTAAGCATAAAGCCACAAAAATTAAGATCCCTCCATTAATAATGAATGTTCTGTACATACAATGTAATATAGATATAAGAAGATGTGGTATGAGTACCAATGAGACAACTCTCCTTTCACTGTATAAAAATCTAATGAAGGGTCAGAATTTTCACCAAGGGTTGTAATATATAATATTACAGCATGATAAAGCATCAATTTATCAAAGTCCATGTTTAGCAATTACTGAGTTAGCTGCCATATTGTGCTTTGAAACAAAGAAGAATTTGAATGTTTGGCCCCTCCTTTCTTTAGATGACTGTCTTGAGTGAGGCTACCTGAAACCCTCTGACACAAAGGTAGGTCTCTCTATACTATGTAACAATACAGAATGTACTATTTTACTGAAATATTGCCCCTAAGGTAGCATAATAGTTTCAGAGATGATGCAAGTTTGCCTATCATTCTTTGTTTAGTTTAAAACGAGTATAGTGTGACTAATATGGCCCACCCACATATGTCGTCAGGCTTAAAACAAAGATTTCTAATTGATTCCTTTGTGATTGTCAATAAATGTTGCAGATCAATGATCGTTTCATTGCCATCATCGGGGAATATTATGTTCTATTTAACTCAATCATTCCTTTAAAGAAAAACATGCATACATATGATATCACATTAAAAATTAAATATAACAGGACAATCCTGTTTAACACATTACCGGTTGGTGCATTCAATACAAATATTTCCTAAAAGGGGTTAAAGGCAATCTCTTGATTTAAGGTTTAATATAATCTTAATGAAATTTCATACATTCAAGAGTATTTTTTTCTTTATGAATGTCAAAAGTAAAATTTCAGAGGGGGAAATAAAAGATATTCATAATCAAATTTTATTTTTTTAACATATTTAAAGGAAACTCAGATTAAACAATTGAAAACAGACTTTTTTTTTAAATTCTTTAAAAATGAATACAATAATTTAGGTTCTGCATCACAATTCAACCCTTTTGAGAAAAACCTGTACATCTTTTTATCTGTCAGAAAAGAAACCTTCAGTAAATGAGAGAAAAACATTTGAGCACTATTTTTTGTCAAGAAATTGTAATTTTGCAGTAACTTCTTGGTTAGTCTTTTCTATAATGGCTTTGACCTTCAGTTCAGTTCCACCAAATATCAACTGAACTTTGACCTGCCTGTCAAGTCCACCTGATGTGTCGGGTATTTTGACCACCATTTTACCAATATGAGTACAGCCAGAATCGGTGACATACATAGGATCATCACTATCGGTAATGTAAAACTGGAATATAATTTCCTTTTGTTCAGGTTCTACAGGATTGTAACTTCTCTCACTCTGGGCTTTATCTAGTTCTAATGTATCTCCTTTCTCAACATGAACGCTAAAAATGTCTTTGCATTTAACTTGATTGCCAATTGTTTCTTTTTTGTCTTCCCTGTGTTTTCCTCTGACAAATTTTGTCATTGTTGCTAATCCATAGGTATATTTTGCCTTACGGGCAGAAATTGCTTTAGGAAGATGTCCGAATATGACAGCCCCTTTCAGTACTGAAAGTCCTGCTTCTGCTGGGATTATCACATTCATATTTGGAAAAGCTTCTTTCACCTTTGCCTGAATCATGTGAGATTCTGAAAATCCACCAACCATGATAATGTTAGTAGTTCCCTTAACTTCAGGTTCTTTTAAAAGTTTTTTCACATGTTCAATTATATTTCCTGTTGCAATTTCAAAAAGAGTAGCAAAAAGCAAGCCACTGATTCTTAATTTGTCTGCAGTCCATGTCAGTTTTGAAGAATATGCTGTCTGGGTTAAGGCATCCTGGATAGTTTCTTCTGTTTCTTTTTCAAAGGTTTCCTTCAGAGAAACTGGTACCTTGATGGTAACTTTCTTGTTGCCATCTCCTTTGAATTCTCTTTTCTTTAGCTCAAACTCTCTGAACATGTCCACAAAATCAGCTGCATTTTCATCACAGAATTTCAAAAAGATAGGGTTGCCTATAATTTTAACGATAAGTTGCCTGAACGCTTCATCCACCTGTGTCCCTCCCCAAGCTCCACCACTAGCCTTGTAAAGCTCTATCAGTGTTTTATCTTTTTGTACCTGGTGGACAGTTATATCTACAGTTCCTCCTAAAATTTAATTATAGCATGAAATAACAAATTAAATGATGAATATTTAATATTCATTTTTTTCATGGAATTTGTTCTGCTCAGTTGTTATCTATGTTGAGTTTTGAGGACTGGTGTTCTATCTTTTGGTTGTTTTTTTCATGGAATTGGCAGTTTGATTTCTATTTATATGATTTTGATTATCCCTTCAGTATCCTCAAGCTCTCTTTTTTAATGATATTTTTAATTTACGGTGCATTACATTTGCGCGCAAAAATCATTACGTTTGCGCACAGCTTTTGATTACAACTGCGCGCATTTTTATGACAGGTAAACTCAGGTAAAATACAGGTAATAATATTTATTTATTTATAATTAGTTCAATTATTTACAAGTATAAGTACTCGTTCCGTTAGTCTTGGTCACCTACTCACCAATGTTGAGGTGGAAGTGGGATTTCGAGCAAAATAAGTCCGTTTTATTATGCACAAGCAATAAATCCTAGAAATATGTACAGATGAAAATGTTAAAATACTAAAACAAAGCTAATCTTAAAGGTAAAAGTATTGATAATTCCATTACTTTACATGTAGGTACGTGTCGAAACTCCATATTTGTGCCTTGGTGTAACTTTACAAACTAACTTAAATGAATTACTTATTTTAAAAACGATCACTATTCGTTTACATTCACTCTGAAATATTGAAATATTCGCAATGAAGTTACATGTATTAAACTACGGAGTTTCTAATGATCACTTTATAATTGGTTTCATAATTCAATATGAACAATATATAATTAGAATTAAGAAATATTTTCAAAATTAATAATTGATAGTCATATTTATTATGAAAATAAAAAAATATATAGTCAATTATAATCTAATTTCATTTTTATTTATAGTTTTACTTGAGTTTACCTGTAAAATTAATGCGCGCAAATGTAATCAAAAGTTGCACGCAAACGTAAAATATTTTAATCCCCAAATGCGCGCAAACGTAGTGCGCCCTTAATTTAAAGTGTAGATAATTTTTTCCTGAGGCATACTTTTCATTATAAAATTATCTTAAACAGCACAAGAAAAGAAAATGTAATTTCTACAACTGCTTACAGTGTGATACAATATTTCTTCTCATAACACTGTTGAATATTCAAACTCAAATTTAAACTGCTCAGAAGAGAAATTTGTAGTCTGAAATCTGTTTCTGTAATGATTTTAAGAATGAATGACTTTGTAGGAACACTTTATTAACCTTTTTCATTAATCTCCCCCCTAAAAAATCCATATAGGATGCCATAAGACATGATCACTTTTTTTTTGTGCTAACATAAAAGAATATTAATGGAAAGCAAGAAGTTTGATGTCATAATTGAATTTTGGCTACAGAAAAATTGAGCTCAAGCAAACCACACGTTTTTTTTGTGGTTTTTTTTATACATTAACCATGTTAACCTGCAGTTGGGGAAAGTATAAATAGATTTTAAAAAGAATTTTTGAGAAATTGTATCTTATATAACCCTTCATGTCCAATTTTCAATTTTGTTTCAATGCTGTTTCTATCCAATTTAAATGTTTTAAAGATATCCTAGATTTTCTATGTGTTAAGCTATTGTCTCAGTGTAAATACCATCATATGTTGTATTTTTTATAAGCTTACCTCCACAGTCAAGAACCATATATTTACTTCCTGGTTGGAAACTTTGGAATGAATGTTCTCCTTTCTCTACTGGCATGTATTTGCAAAACATAGACGCTGCTTCTGGTTCTAATGCTATCAGTAAATTGTCTTCTTTTATACCTGCCTTTAAAAGAATAACAAGAAAATATTTAGATGGGACCATTCTTTACAAATTTTGTGTTTAATGTTACCTACCCGTCTTGTAGGATGGGGCAAGTAGGTACTAAGGTTGTTTTCTTATGGCAAAAGCAAGCTATATCATTATGTACAAGATGTATTAGACAAAAAAACAACATTAGAGCATGAAATCAACTTTTAAAATATATTTGGAACAATTGAATTCATAAAATACTTGGGTAAACTGCTTTTTAGGTGAGTACATATAGGAAGGTAGGGATCTCCACAGAGGAATATTTAACGATGAAGGAACTTTCATCTTGGAAAAAAACAACCAACTGTGTGTACGGCATTGAAAGTATTTCGTTGATCCATTTTCATGTGAAAGTCTGTAAAAATAAAACCATATTATTGATGCATATGTAAGTTGATAATGGCTTTCAACTTTAGTCTGCAAAATGATATACACTGCAACATGCAAAAGATTTTTTTTGGACAAAAATTAAAGTAAACTTAATATAAAATTCAGATCTAGGTGTGAGTTTGTGTATCTTTGCAGGTTGAACAGCAGGCATTTACTTATTAAGGTTCTTCTACTATCACAGTATTTAGTTAACAGGAAGTTGATGAGTGACATATTCAAGAATGTATCATATGGTATATCATGTATATAGAAGCTTGATTTCAAATTTCATAAAGTTTTCCTTGATTTGTAGTTCCTGAGAAGAATGCTACAAAATTTCTAAGATAGCCATTATGTGTAATCTTAAACAATAAATTAGGAATTCTGGATTCCTGTGAAAATAATGAGTCCATTCCAATGTCATTATATATTTATACACCTAATTGAGGACTTTTTAACTGGCTATTGCCAAATTCCCACAAATTAAACTGCTCCATCCCCAAATTGCAGATTTTTTATTTGAGCTTCACTGATGAGTCTTTTATAGACTAAATGGGCACCAGCCTGTCATACAAAATTTTAATACTTGTATCTATGGTGCATTTATTACCAAGAAAAGGTTCTTCCAATCCTCTTTATTGGTACTCACAATTTATTCACTATATTGTATTTAAAAGTTCTGTAGTTTTGAGTTAATGTTTTATAAACAAACTATAACAGTCAGGGTACTACTTATACAAGTAATTTTTATTTACTTGAGGAAGTAAAAATAAATATACACATAAGTTATTTTGTAGGATACTTTTACAAGTGAATTTTATATTTACTTGTATAGGTAAAACAAAAATGGCTTAGTTATGTCCCTTAGACATTCAGATTTTTCACTTGTATATTAAAGTAAAAAAGTCACCCTTTCTTCTTTTTTTGAATTCTTAGGATTTCTTTGCTCTAATAGAATTTTTTAAAATTGTCTGCCCTTTGTAGATTTCTTTACTAATGTAATTTCATGAAAATCCCATTTTTTTTGTATTGTTATCTTCAGAACACTGCTCATTAACAAGTCCCCAAGGAGCAATTTTTGAAGACCTTGTACAAATACACTACAGCTCAGGTGGATTTTGCTTTGTCCACCCATCCACAGTTGGAGTGGGCATCGGGTGGGCAAAATTTCTAGCTTGTCCACTCTGTCCACCCATAGGAGAGGGCATGCAATTTCTTTTGTTAAATCTAAAGACATGCAAGTACAATCAATTGAAAAAATCAGAAAAGCATTTGTAATCAATATTTTTACAAAACAAGAGGCTCTCAAGAGCCTGAATCGCTCACCTTAATTTTTTTGGTTAAATCTTTCATCAATGATTATTTTGGCTTTTCAATTTATTTAAATGTTCTTTGAATCGTCCAGTTTTCTTAAAAAAAAAATAAAAAAAAAATAACTTTCTCTTATGTTCTATTTTAGGCATAGGAGTTATGTTTCTTGACATACAAGGAAATAAAATATAAAATTTATACTAGATACTCTGAAACTCATTTAGCCTAAGTTTGGCTGAAATTGATACAGCAGTTTCAAAGGAGAAGATTTTTAAAAGTAAGTCAACATGATGAACAAATTGTGAAAAAAAAGTCTTTAAAGGGCAATAACTCCTTAAGGGGTCAATTGACAATTTTGGTCAAATTGACTTATTTGTAGATCTTACTTTGCTTAACAATTTTGCTATTAACAGTTTATCTGTATCTATAATAATATTCAAGATAAAAACCAAAAACTGCAAAATTTCTTCAAAATCATCAATTCAGGGGCATTATACCTGAAAAACCAGTTACCCAATTCGGCTGAAAATTTCAGGACAGGTAGACCTTGACCTAATAAATTCTTTAACTTCTTGTCTTATTTGCTCTAAATGCTTGAGTTTTTGAGATATAAGCCAAAAACTGCATTTTACCCTGTGTTCTATTTTTAGCCATGACGACCATGTCTTTTGACGAAATAGAAAATAAAACACAAACTTTATTTGATACATCCTACTGATCATTCAGTTGAAGTTTGGTTGAATTTGGTTGAGTAGTTTTAGAGAAGAAGATTTTTTAAAGTTTGCAAATATGATGAACAAATTGTGAAAAATGGTCATTAAAGGACAATAACCCCTTAAGGGGTATTGACAATTTTGGTCATATTAACTTATTTGTAGATCTTACTTTGCTGATCATTTTTGCTGTTTACAGTTTATCTTTATCTATAATAATATTCAAGATAATGACCAAAAACTGTAAAATATCCTTAAAATTACCAATTAAGTGGCAGCAACCCAACAATGAGTTGTTTGATTCATCTGAAAATTTCAGGGCAGATAGATCTCCACCTGTTTAACTATTCTACCCCTGTCAGATTTGCTCTAAATGCTTTGGTTTTTGAGTTATAAGCCAAAAACTGCCTTTTACCCCTATGTTCTATTTTTAGCCATGGTGGCCATCTTGGATGGTTGGCCGGGTCACCGGACACAATTTTTAAACTAGATACCCCAATGATGATTGTGGCCAAGTTTGGTTTAATTTGGCCCAGTAGTTTCAGAGGAGAAGATTTTTGTAAAAGTTAACGACGACGACAGACGCTGGACGCCAAGTGATGAGAAAAGCTCACTTGGCCTTTTAGGCCAGGTGAGCTAAAAATTACTTGTACTGTACAAGTAGTACCCCTGACTGTATAATGACTAATTTAAGTTTTTTATAGTGTGTCTTTCTATGTTGTGATATCACACAATTGTTTCAGATAAGGGTGAAGGTTGGTACCTATTAAAATGCTTAAATCTGCTGCATTTGATTGCACCTAAGTCAGGAATCTGATTTTCATTGGTTTTTCGTTTGTTGATGTGGTTAAGTGTTTCTCATTTTTAATACAGATTTAAGGCCATTGGTTTTCCTGTTTGAATGGGTTTACACTACCAGTATTCATTTTTGGTGCCATTTATAGCTTTCTGTTCGATGTGAGCAGAGTCTCCATTTTGAATACTGTACTTTGAACTATTATGGTTTACTTTTACTAAATGTGACTTGGATGAAGAGTTGTCTCATTGGCACTTATACCACATCTACTTATATCTATGCACAAACTTCTCATATAACAATAACGCACACATTTTCATATAAAACATCAGGTTTGCCTCCCACTCATAATTCAAATTATTTGAAAACAGGAAGTATTGGTGTGACAGATCTGATAACATATCACTTATTAAATCAAGCTAATCTATATATTCATCCTGTTATTCAATTATTTTTGTTTTATAGAAAAGTGTTCAGTAGTACCAGAGAAATGTGTGTGACATTCATTAATCAATATTCAATATACTGATATATCAAAAGTATCAGCAAATAGGAAACCGGTGTCTGACAGTCTGAAAGATGCCAAAAAATCTAAATACATTAGAACTCATCATTCTTGACCTGTTAACCAAATACTTGGAATATGAAATTGTTCTATTTAGTAGTTCCTGAGATAAAATGTCTCTAAAATATATGTGTGATGTACAGACAGATAACAGCAGGTTAAAGTGATTGCTATTTGCTATATATACCCCCTTATTTTGGTGGAAGATATAATAATGTAGTATTATATCAATGGTCAAAGTCTTACTTTCTGAGCTGCTTCTCGCATAAACTGCTTAGCAGGATCATTCCATATGGCGGGAACAGTAAGAACCCATTGTATGTCATCAGCTAGAATTTCTACACTTTTGTTTAAAGTAGTTAGTAGATTATCTTTAAGATATCTTATTGCCATAGAAAATATCTTCAGTGCTGGTAATTCCTTTTTGTTGTCAAAAGTTTTCACCATAATATCTCGCTTTAAACCCTGAAAATAGAAAACAAATACATGTGGTTTACTTTCACTCATACTGTAATGGGTAATAAGCTGTCATACAGTAAAAAAGGCAGTTAATTATAACATGTTGCAGGAACAGACACATTATTTTCATGGAAATTAGGGATTTGGCATTCATTTTCTGAGGAATTTGGGGTGATTGTACGTAGAACTTGAGTGTAGAGCATATAGTGACCAAAAGTCATAAATATTAGACAAACTGAAAAGACTTTTAAAAGCACATAAATTAATTGAAACATCTCAAGATCTTAAAACAAATTTATTGATTCGATTTAATTTTCCATATTTTATTGTTTAGGTATCCAGAATATGAATACAAAATGCAGAATGCACAACAAAAATAATAAGCTGGATATGAACACAAATGTTGAAAAGTTTGGGCCAAAATGGACACAATATTCACGCTTGATACAGGTCTGAATTTGGATTGTAATTAAATTTTTGACACATAAAAGGTTCCTGACACAGAATAATTGTAGTCACAGAACTTCAAATTGGTATCACTTCAGAGAGATTCATACACTTTAGCACAAGTTATAGTCTGGAAACTACAAAAATGCTTATTTGGGCCCCTTTTCTGGCCCCTAAATTCCTAAACAGTTGGGACCATAAACCCCTAAAATCAATCCCAACCTTAATTCCTTTAGTGGTTATAAACTTGTGTTATAATTTTATTGAATTCTATTTACTTATACTAAAGTTATTATCTGGAAACCATCTGTCTTCGGACTACGCCGACCACGATGACGACAACATAATACCCATACGCCCAAAAAAAAATTTAATGACCAAAAAAATCTTAATTTTCATATAACATGTATAAAAATGTGTTTATTTTGTCTAATGACAATTACTCAATCATTGTCAATTAAGTATAGAAGCAGGTTACAGATATTTCATTGGCTATTACATAAATCTTAACTCTACAGGCAAAAATAAAATATGGGATGCTGAACTTAAAACATGTTAAAAGAAAAGTAAACAATAATCATGATAAAGAGAAGACGTTGTCTTGAGATCTGTTCCCAAGAACATTACCGAAGATGGGTCAATAGAGAATTAGACAAATAGATATGACTTGTACATTTGTATTGTTTTCATTTGTATTATTTACTTTTTTTAATGTTTACATTTGTATTGTTTACAAATGTAATGTTTACATTTTTATTGTTTACATTTTTATTTACATTTGTATTGTTTACTTTTGTAATGACTAATTTTGTATAAAATGATAGAATTATTTACCAGTGATCCATGGAGCATCATTTTAAACCTTCTGAAGTAAAACCACTCATGGTGAAGATCTTCATTGGCTAAGGCAGTGTAACGGTCCTCGGCTTCATAACCAAAGGATTCAAATTCCTGCTGTGGGTTCAGTAATATTGAAGTTGGTGTTTTTAAGGAGACCAAGCCTCTGGAAGCAGCTGTCCAATTGTGTGAGGAGATCTTACATGGATCTTTTTCAAAATCACTTCGTAATGAGAAAGCATATCCTGAATAGGTTGTTCCAAAGTCTATAGCTGCTACAAGTATTTTCCCTGATTCTGACATGATATCAAACTAATGGAGCTGAAAATATAAAATATTATCTTACTTGAATAAATATTAAACTAAAAGAAAAATGTTGGTGATTCATAATATACTTTAATTCGTGAAAAATTAACATATTAAGAGACACAAAAAATTACTGGTACACTTTTGTCTTTCATTATTTGATTTGCTAACTTCAACCTCTACGTTGATGCAAAAAATGCAGTTGATTTTAGTCCTTATACAATGTTATATGTGTTATATAATACTACAGGTATACATGTCTAAAAAATTAGTTTATAACAAGAATAAACAATACTTTGTATGCCTTAAATGTAAAATAAGGTATACATTAATTCTGAATTGATCTACATACATAAAAATACTAATAAAAAAGAATTCATCAAAGAGCAGATTGCTCTGAGGGATAGGAGTGCCAAATTGTTTTCATTGATACATGTATTAGTATCATTTTCAAAAATAATTCAACTGCACGTGTAAAATACTCGTAAAATGTAATTTATGTAATCATGGTAATCTGAATAGTTATTCAACTTTAAAAAAAGCCAATCCTCGATACAAGTGTATGAACAATGTACTTATTGTGTTTTATTTTTGTACTATCAATTCCAAGTTTACTTTCCACAGCAGTTACTGCGAGTGAGAGAAGGTATTTCATTTCGTACCTTATCACCTATTTTCCTACGTGAATTCTAGGTGGAACCCCATTCCTTACTCTTTAAATATTGAATTTCCTTTGGGTCAGTGGGCATGACTCCTTTCCATACACATTCCTCTGTTTAAATTGTGATTGGTTTTAATATAATACGACGTCTATTGACTGAACGAGTTGATATTTCTCAACGTATCGTCATTAGACGAAAGTTACTTACGGAAGGGAGACAACTCAAAGCGATAATATGGAAGACTCCATTTTGGCTGAAGGGGTGTTCTAGTTACACCTTTACGTTGTGGACTACATTTATTTTAATTTAAATGATGCATATGATTTAAAATTATGCAACAACAATAACCCTCAATAGCAGACAGACATAGAAAGTATCTCGTGAGTTTCATATTAATCAATGGAGTGGGGAATCCAGAGCAACCATTCAATCTGATACCCCTTCAAGTCAAGAAAACTATACGCATGCGCATACTTACCTAAACAAACCCTAGACTTGTGATTTGTAGCAAGGACGTATATTAAATGTTAATCAAACTACCTCCAGTTCTTTATGGAAGTACAATATCATAACGGTGACATATAAGAAAACTCCACTTCAGTTCTTATATGACAGAAATAGATTTATCGATCGGAATTCAGAGAACTCTCGCATGTTATCAAAACGGGGGAATTCCCTCTGATGTGTTTCTAAATTTATAAAAACACTAAATATAAATACTGCTTAATTCTGATTTTCCGTGTTGTTGAAAACACGCATACAAGTCAAGGGAAATATTGAAACATGAAGATAATGAAAAGATTATTATAGGACAGTTGTTTAAATTCAATTCTTTTGTTTTTTATACCATTTAAAGCAAGACAATCTCAAGAATCTGAGATGTTCCTTGATGTTTAGAATATAACGGTTGACGTGAGGGCATGGCCCTGAGTCAATGGTATAAGTCTACAGATTGCTTAAAAGCAATCGTATCCCAAAAATAATTGAGTTTCAATATATACTTTTTAATGTTGGTGACCATTTAGTATTGTTTTAAATTTTGTACAGTATCAGATGTTATAAAAAGAGTGCACACACTGACATGTCTTGCCTTCTTTTCTAATCATTGATGATGTTGATATTATGATGATAGTCCTAAATATAAAGAGATTACGCTGAAAATAACTACATGTATAACTCTTCTTTTTTTTTTTACAAAGCTACATGGTGGTATCATGAAATTAAATATCTAGTTTGGATGGTATACAAATGTACAAATCTACCTAGAGAATATCATTTTTCTTTAGTGTTCCCTGTGTTTGGATGTGTCTTTACCAAAAACTTTTGTTCGTGGCCAAACATGACAAAATTTGTACAAACAAAAATCTAGATCATTAGTGTGTAACTATTTGAAATCTGTTGTTTTATTTCTTTGCAATACTCACCCAGTAACAGTCGAATTATTCACTTACAAATAAAACTCTCACAATAATTTCTGTATTTACAGTATATTCTCACTTTCTTGTGATGCAATTTCATCATTTTACAACAACGTAATATTTGTTGTATGACACCAGCAGATCACATGCGAGATAAGTTTAATTTGACTGGGTATTGGATTGCAACCAACGATATATATGAGGGGGGATAGGAGGGGTCCTGATCCCGAAATCCCGGACTTAAAAAAACGAAATCCCGAGGTCCCGAATTTAAATAAAGTAAATCCCGACGTCCCGAAATCCGAAAAAAATGATTCCCGGATCCCGAAAGGGTCAATCCCGAAATCCCGAGCTTAAAAACGCCCGATCCCGAAGTCCCGATAAAGGTCCTATCCCCCCTCATATATAGCGAGATAAACACAGAAGTGCATTAACTATTTAATACAGTGTCTATAAATCATAACACTTTACACAAGTTGGCCAGTTATCCATGTCATCAGTTAGGGGACAACCATTTTTAAAAGGGCATTTTTGTAAATTAGGATGATTAAAATAGTACTAGTCCTAAACAAACAAAAAAGGATGTGTGTTTACTGTCACATGTTGAAAAAAACCCAGGTTCGGTAGGGATTTAAAAAAAATTTAATATTTTTTACATTGAGTCTATCATGTCTATGGGAGCAACATTGTGACTTTAACAGCTTAATCAAAAACGGCCCAAAAAACTTTAGGGTAGGGGATAAAAATTAGTCTGTTTGTTTTGTTCACGCATCGGTGACAATATAATGGAATTTGATACGACTGTCATACAAGTGAGAGGTTTAGCTAGCTATAAAACCAGGTTCAATCCACCATTTTCTACATTTGAAAATGCCTGTACCAAGTCAGGAATATGACAGTTCTTGTCCATTCGTTTTTGATGCGTTTTGTTATTTGATTTTGCCATGTGATTATGGACTTTCCGAATTGATTTTCCTCTGAGTTCAGTATTTTTGTGATTTTACTTTTTAAGGTAGTTAGGGGTACAGTAAACGCATACTTTTTTTTTGATTGGCAACACCTGATGTGGATGGCATTTTTGAAGATGACATATTTTATAAATTTGTTTGAGTTCTGTCTAGAAGAAAGACTTAACATGATTTATATACAAATGTGACTTTCAGTATTTTTGTGCATTTTCTTCAATGTTTTTTTTTTTATTATTATATTTTGTGGTGCATGGGGTAAATTTATTAAAAGACAGCTACATATATTTATTTTATCCACACAAAATCATACATTGGAATCAATTGCCACCAATTAAACCAAAAATTATTTGATGCAGTACAGCTAGTACAGGTTTAGAAGACCATGATACCAGCATCTGCTCTGTTCATTTATGACAGGATATATACTACCTTTCATTAGAAGATCGTTACTTAGTCAGCTGTAAAAGGTTGAGCTATTAAGGAAGTCCTTCTTTAGCCTAGTTTGTTAACTCTTTCCTTGTGACAGTAACACAGACACCCCAGATTCAAGTTCCACAGGCGACAAAGTGATAAAATTAGTAAATAAATCATGCTCTCCCAACATATAGGGCCCAACTAACTATCCAATGGTTATAGTTTTCTAGCCTCAGTATGTGTTGTACGAGTCCTAATTGTATGATGACTCTTAATGTGGGGGAAGTGTGACGGGCTAGTCACAGAGGTCCAAGGTTTGACAATGTTTGAGTTGTGGAGGAGACAAAGTGATTTTAGTTTAAACATATTTGTTTATAGTGGATTGGGAAACAAGTTTTGCAACTTATATTAATCCCTTTTCCCTTAGCCAAAGTGATTTTGCAATAGAATAATGCTCTCTAGTCATAGGCACTAGTTTCTGTCAATGGAGGTTCACGGATGTTTTGTACGATTGTGGATGGTAAACCCCCCATTGACAGAAACCAGCGCCTCACACACAGGCACTTGTTTCTATCCATTGGAAGACCCACTATCAACGTATATTTACGAGTAAATATACGTTGATAGTGGGTCTTCCAATGGATAGAAACACTATCAAAGTATGATCACGTATAGTTACAAGTATAAAATATACGTTGATATATAGTGGGTCTTCCAATGGATAAAAACAAGTGCCTGTGGCCTCACACCCTGTCTCTGGTTACACATTATAAAAAAAATCTAGTCTCTTTATAATTTCTATGGTTATCAAATAACTTATTAATTGAAGGATTTCTAGAACATGTAGAAACGAAGACGACACTCAGTTTCTCAAAGGGGGAAACACATTAAAAGTGAAAGTAGATACATTTTAAGAATTTCTAAGTCCTTACCTATTTTTAAAGAATGAACCATTCAATATGTTTAATAATCACTGCGAACAAGATCTTCTTAAACAGAAGTAGTAAATATTCAATAGTTTTGAAAACATTTCTGTAGTGCGATTACAAATACTTAGAATTTCATGACCTTTCAACCCATGTGGAAAAGAGGCGCCAACAGGATACCAGAATGTTGTTATATGATTCTTTTTGCGTTATTGTGATATTAATTAAAACTTATGAAGTAATTACTTTGTTAGAAATTGTTTTTGTTCTGTTAAAAATATGATGGTGGGTTGTTTGTCCGTTTTTCTCACGTTACTTTCATTTTAATGGACATTGTAATTGACAAGTATTTTCGGAAAGGAAAGGTTAACTTTTGCGTACGCTAAAGTATGGAAAGTCATTTTAACAAAACTGAGTAATAACAGTTAGAAAGAAAATATAGAAACTAAGTTCTAACTGGTTGATATAATGTAAAATATTTAAACGACTCGAATAAAAAAAATAATGTAATGCAAACCATCAGAAACATAGATTTTCACAAGTCAAAGCCGCTTGAACTGAAATTTAAACTGAAAACCAGTATCAGATTTTCACTGAGCACACTTGTTTTGAGTGTCACAGTATAAATATAAAAAGGAAATATAACATGAATGCATTAGTGACAACTACATATATATCAAGACAAAGAAAAGGGATGGAAACAATGCTTTACTCTTAAAAATCTTTTGTTGAAAAAAAAAAATCGGTTTATAAAGTTACTGTTGACTGAAGTTGCATTGTTGGAAATACTTATGATCAACCAAGTGCCGTTTCCATGAATTGGTCCTGAAGAAGTAAATATATAAACTGTGACTCATAACAATAATGAGAGAGACTGCAAAAAAAAAAACCCCTCACTATTTGTCGCAATTGAACTGATATCAATCACATGACGGAAAAAATGGTATCATGCTTACATGTCCAGAAAACTGGAGTAGCCGATACTTAATGATTGTTTTACATACCTTGTTGTTCTCATTTGTGCCAATTGTAAAAGATAAGAATATCTGAATTTATATCTTTGGTTTTATTTATAAATGAAGTCTGATAAAACAGGCGGGGGAAATTTGGTAAGTATCCAAGGCTATTGTTCTAATCCCTCTAATATGTAGGTCATGTATTTTGCATTGACTTACAGTTCTATTTGCGTATGGGCATAACATACAAATCGTAATGCCTGTCTTGATTCTTTTTTGTAAACGACCGTATCGGTGATAGCCGCATCAAAATCTTTTTTTAAACAAAAGTAAGAAAAAAAAGAAGGTTAATGTCACTTGCAAGGCATTCGTTTGCCAGTTACAGTACCGATGTAATCTTGAGAATATTTTGTTTTTACTTACTACTTGAACAACACAAAGGGTGACACATGCATTGCAGGATCTGATTACGCTTCTGGAGCACATGAGATCACGCTCAGATTTAGGTGGGGTTCATGTTGTTCAGTCTTAAGTTTTCTATGTTATGTTTTGTGTACTATTATGCCCCACCTACGATAGTAGAGGGGCATTATGTTTTCTGGTCTGTGCGTCCGTTCGTCCGTCCGTCCGTCCGTCCGTCCGTTCGTCTGTCCCGCTTCAGGTTAAAGTTTTTGGTCAAGGTAGTTTTTGACGAAGTTGAAGTCCAATCGACTTCAAACTTAGTATACATGTTCCCTATGATATGATCTTTTTAATTTTAATGCCAAATTAAAGGGTTTACCCCAATTTCACGGTCCACTGAACATAGAAAATGATAGTGCGAGTGGGGCATTCGTGTACTGGGGACACATTCTTGTTTTTGCTTATGTTTTACTAGGCCTTTTTAACCATGGCGTTGCCAGTTTATTTTCGACTGATAAGTGATATATTTAAATTTCTAAACTTAGAATATCTATTTGTTAACCAGTCAAACTTTAAACAAACCCATATTCTAAAAAAAGTAAAAACATCTTTAACTATTAAATTTAAAGAAAGCTGGTTAGCTAGTTTAGAAAGCAATTCTGGGAAGTGTACTAATTTACAATCTGGCAATAAATTAAGAACTTACAGAAAATTTAAAAATATTTTTATGTTTGAACCATATTTAAAAATGAATTCAAAAAAAGACAGGCAAATAATCACAAGATTTAGAACTAGTTGTCATGATCTTGAAATCGAAAGAGGGAGGTATATTGGAATTAAAGCTGAAGACAGAAAGTGTAAGCTATGTAAGAACGCAGTTGAAGACGAACTACATTTTCTTTTAAAATGTCCTGTTCTAAAAGATACTCGATCTCAACATCTATCTAATTTAAATTCTAAATTCAAATATTTTTCAAAATTATCTGATGAAATGAAATTTGTTTGGATTCTTTCATCTGAAGATTTGTTTGTTACTTCAAACTTATCTAATTTATTGCACTCCCTTTTTGAAGAACGAAAGAAAATTAAAGAAAATATTGTTGTTTGAAAAAAAAAAAAAAAATATAAGAAAAATATATATAGAATCTATATATATATAGGAAATAAAATTGATCAGGAGTTGTCTCCCATAGACCTAGAACTATCCTAAAGATTTATGTAATTTCTCCAGGTCACAGTGGCACCCATAACAACTATGTTTTGTCAATAACTTGGTTTATATCAGGTTAATTAGTGTAAATGTGTATTCATGTGGTTTTTTGTTTAAATGTACTTTAATCATTCTAATCATTTTCTGTGCTTTATTTTGTAATTCATTTGATTGTTTAGCTCAAATTTTGGGCACCATAATTGGTTAATAAAAATTATCTTATCTTATCTTATCCTGCCCCAATGGTATCGTTAGCTTTTCTTTTACATACACAATGCACATATATCTAAAAGAGAGAATCATATAAGGTTATTTACTGCCAAAAAATATTTTACAGTAAAGAAATACATGTATTAAATAAAAATATGAGATGGATAAAAGGTTCTTATTTTTTCTTTCAGCAATACATCTAAACGGCATATATATATATTTATATTTTGTCATTTGCCACAAGTTTATTGTTTTCTGTTCAGTATTAAATTAAGCTGTTGTCTGTTCTATGGTCGGGTTGTTGTCTTTTTGACACATTTCCCATTCCCATTCTCAATTTTAAAGATCCATTTTGTTACATCTTGTGATAAATTCATTTGGCAATCGTCAATGACAGTCAGCAGGGGTTAAGAACATCAGTAATTGTTGTTCGACCTGTTAGTTAAATGCATTTTGTTAAAATATACTTTTTCACTTTTTTTTGTCTTTTGGAAAATGTTGTTTGTGCTGTATTTAGACCCCTCTACAAAGAAATTTGTTTTACATGCACACGTATAAAAATTGCGGTTTTTATCCAACGCAATCATAGGTTAGAACGTTGTTTTCAATTTAGACTTGTTTATATTTTGTATCTATATATATAGAGAGAGATCTAATATTGTTGGGCGTTTGAACCAGTGACGACTCTGTGACAGATTTTATCCATCGGATCACAGCAGTGATGGTGATACATTTGTACAAGGTTGAACATACATTCTGCATGTATATATACATATACATATGTTATCGAGTGTGTTACTATAGTATATTTTTTACTAAACAAATTATCCAATACTATCATATTGGGTAAATTACTTTTATTTAATGTATAAAACGGAGAATGGGATACGATTTTTGTTTTCTTGCTAATGTACGTAACAAAATAGATAAATTAATTGTATACACATTTTTGAATAACAATAAGACATACATGTACATCTATCTCACCATCTACATGCATAAAGGAAATAAGTGAAATTATGAGAAAAAAATCCCTATTCAAAAAGAATGCTTTGTCAGAAGATAAAAGCTCATTTGATTTCTCCATTTACAAGCAAGGTTTCATAAATATAGTGCATAACTGCATTGACATTTGCTTGTTTCAATTATTATCTTTGACTATCTAAGATGACAAACGTCTCCTATACAACCTTAAATCAAAGTTAAAGCGAAATTCCTTGATGGTTTTTGTTTTGCTTGTTAAAATAAATTGAGATTATAAAACATTTCTAGCTTCTTATATTCAAATATAACTTAATTAGCTCAAAATTGTAATAAAAATAAACAACCGATAACGTACATGAAACGTGGACACACACAAAAATTTCTACGATCGGAATTTATAAAAGAAAACAGTTTGAAAAATATCTCTGTACTCGTTTTGCGAAGTGTGTTTCCTGTGATTTCTCGATCCCAAAATTATTTCAGGTCAATTGATAAAAAAAAAAGATAAAAACATTGTTTGCATATCTAATATAACTTGTAAGTCACATAATTATTCAGTATCATATAGATAATCTTATGACGAAGATAAAAGAAATATGAAGTATATTGTTGAAAGATATCAGGGTATTTTACGAAAAATTAAAAAGAAAATACAAATTTCATGTTGATATAATACATGTATAATATGTCAATATAAGAGGTAGCTAGTCATGCTGTTGCTGTTATTTGATATATATAAATATGTCTCTTTGACGCATTTCCCATTTCCATTCTCAATTTTATTTAAAACAAAAAGTTAGATTACATATCGTTATTTTGTTTCTTCATAGATGTTTTCAATCAATTCAATGAAACACAATGACTGTTTACTTTTTAGTATGTCATTAATTGAAAGGCACACAGAGTACAGAGAAGGTCTCGTTCACACTGCCCGTGTGAACAAAAATGTTTTGTGTACACAAGTCTACTCTTTGAAATTAAAACTTATCAATTAAATATTGACGACATTGACATACATTCAAATTCTATTAAATAACATCTTTCTTTTTTCAAACCGGTTTAAGCCTCAGCGTGAATTTGGCGCATATAAGATATGAATACATGAAATTTATTAACCTGGATCGCTTCTGATTACCTATATTATTAGCGCTATCAGTTAAACAGTTTTATCAAATAATGTCCTTCACAGCTCTTCGTATATGATTTTACTTCCCTATGCAATATAAAGTAGTAATTTATAGGAAGTCAAGATGAGCTTTTTCAGATTATCACCTCACAGGAAAAGTAACAAAAAAAGGTACGTAATGCCGAGTTAATTCTACCTTTTTATCGATTATTTTTTTTAATCATTCAACATGTTCAAGTCATACGCGTCCTAAATATAATCAATAGCGCTATGTATTTTCATACATTAATTGTTGTAAAACCAAAAGTAGAATGGATATAATACTTATTTTATGCATTAAACAGTTCAATTACAATTCAATTCGGCCTAGATTCTTCCATGCTTTTAGGCACATACATACATGTTGCATTTATTTGAAACAGATGAATGCCATATACATATATAACTATATGTATGCAATGGTATGCTGATGAATATGCATGTCTGATAGTTACACTGTGTCTATACTGTATACCGAACGTGCTTTTTGGATATATATATGATATATATTTTTTCCTGTTTGTGTAGTATTGTCAATTTTGATGATCCAATACCTATTAAGTTTACTGGTTGGTATATTCTTATAGACTCTCTCTCTCTCTCTCTCTCTCTCTCTCTCTCTCTCTCTCTCTCTATATATATATATATATATAAGTCTGAAAGTTACACCAAACAGGATCAAACAGTGTTAGAGTTAGATTTTTCTCACCCCGTATAACCCCGATACAAATGAAACCGGACGTTGACGCGTTCGAAGCGATAATCAGAACAATATTTAGGATGACAACAATTTGGAATGCCTCTCTAGAACTTATTTAAGTATATATAAATATGTCAATGTGCATGCTAGTTTATTTATTCAATTATACAATTGTTGTTAGTTTTAGATATTGCATAGAACGTTTGATAAAAATGCTAGATGCAAAACGCACAGACATGGTGCAATTTCATACGTTTTATGAGATAAACAATGCTGAATATATTTTCGTGCATACACCTTTGCGTATTAATACCTTAAGCAATAACAAATAACTATACTTTGAATTACTACGTGCCTTCAAATGTTCCCTAGAACTAAGAATAAACGCAATATAATAGTAAATAAGTTTTCTCTTACTGTATTGTTCGTTCCACTAAATGTGTCGCGTTCGTTGTGCTTTTTAAAAAAATCACTGTACAGTTCGTTGACAAAAACCGTCACAAATCACTTACTTGTCAAGGTATTCGAGATGATGTCGGCAACCCTTTTTTCTGTATTTTATTGTAAATGTTTATCCGTTAAATTAGTCAAAATAGTTGAACTTAAATCACCAGTCACCCAAAGCCAAAATTGCAGTGTTTAACCAGCGTACATCTGATAGGAATGTTTCTATTGAAAATTGGGACTTTCAACGTTATTCCAGATGAAATGAACAGTAATAAATAATTTCCAGAGGAAATAAAGTTTCAAAAAGTATAGAACAGTCATTAAAACATTAATGACTTCCTTTTCACAATTTGAGGCTCTTCAAAATGCTGATGTTGGTCCAAATTCGCATAGACGAAAGCAGACATAGGAGCTCCTTGAACTTAGTTTGCCGAATGCCTTTGATGGCTTTATCTATGGGTGTTTTTTTTTTTGTTTTTTTTTTTACATATAAAGCTTTTTAGATGTGGTGTGATGGCCAGTGATACAACTTTCCACCAAAGTTTAAATGAAGTGGGTGAATAAAGCAATTATTATAGTTCAATGTCCAACATTTAACAGTGAGGAAAACCTATACCATATAGTCGGCTATAAAAGAATCCAATATAAAAAAAAATGTGAAAAAATAAAAACGAGAAAACTAACGGTTATTTATTTATAACTTATGGATTATTTATCAAAGAAAAAAAAATATGACAGATCTATATGACCTATGTTATACAGGCCCATGACATGGGAGCCCCCAACCCTCTCCTTAACCTGGGATACTGGTGTAACAGCACAACTTATAAAAAAACATAAAAAACCCTGTACAGTTGCAATTGGCTCAACTCAAAATGTCGGTACAAGGCACAAAAACCATATACATAAAATTTCGACAAAGGAGTAATTGTAGTAACTGATAGTTATTTCAAAGCGAATTAAAACTAAGAGGTAAATCATGTGTATCTAAAGTATTAGTCAGTGATTATGTTCCAGACCGTATGAGTATTTGGACCGTACGCGTACGGTCTGGGCCGTATGCATACTTTTTCAAAATACTTATACGGTGGGACCGTATGCGTACGGTCTGACTTATATTAAAAAGTATACATAAAATATCGACAAAGGACGAATGGGAATATACGATCCAATGTCTCGTGTACTTTACGAACCCTTGAAAAACTTTTTGAGAGGTCCATAAATGGCCTGTTGAAAGGCAACATTTGTGTCCTTGTTCAATATACCTCATTTTATCCAGTGGCAGTCCAAACTTCCCTGACGTAATTCCGCAGGGCCTCCTTCCAGGACCTACATGTAGTATGTGTTGCTACTTTGTGCTTATCTTGAACGTTAAGCAGACAACAATCAGCTATTACGCACGCGTGTTATTAACAAATAAAGGGGTCCAGAAATTGTAAAGTATCAACTGTGAAACGTTTCAATTTTTTATTGATAACTATTAAGACATGATAAAAGAAACTAAGCAAATGTCTAAGGTTAGGTTGATGGTTGCTGATTGATGCTTTGCTCAATTGCATAATTTACCGATTACACCAAAGGTAACTGGGGAATATAAATATGGTCCTTTTGGTCTTCTCAGAAATAAGTTAAAATTTGAATGAAATGCATATGGGTGGGTATAGACTTCTAGGTGCTTAAAGTACCAGAATTACCAATCATGTAGATTTTGGCATCACAGTAGAAAGACTGTAATGTTCGAGGAAACTAAGCATTATCTTCATACCTTAAAAAATAAACAAACAAAAAATACATAATCGAAGAAAGCAATTCAGTTAATATTAAGAAGTATCTCTTCATCCTTATATCTTTACATTCAAGAAACTGTATTACTATTGACGGCTATAAGTTACATGTTCATTGTATACACATATCCTCGAGCCTTAATGTAACTCTATTGTAATATATGACCCCCTTGGACCCGCCTCTGAGATTCAGACCAAAAGCCTATATTCCATTAATTGTTTTTGATTGCCGTCTACATCAAAAAGAAGATGTGGTATTGAAACAACTCTTCGCAAGAGACCAGACGACACAAAAATGAACAACTATAGGTCCCCGTACGGCCTTCAACAATAAACAAAGCCCATACCGCATAGTCAGCTAAAAAATAACACAGAAAACTAACAGCCTAATTTTTGCAAAAAATAGTGAACACAAAAATATATATAACCACTGATTACAAGCTCCTGGCTTTAGACAGGCACATACAGAATATGGCGGGATTAAACATGTTAGCGGGCACCTAACCCACACCTTACCGTACATTGACTGTCGTATGGTAAACATTTTCTAAAATGCTATCAAATTAGATATTCGGACGTGTGTATCTGTATGCTTAGTCATATTTGCATCTGTCGAGTTAATGTATTTCTACCAATTCAACTTTCGTATACATAAAGATTTTTTTTACATGTACAAAATACCTCCAAGAGTGTTTCGACAATACAACGGATATTATGGGTTGCTGTCTGCATGTTATGGTGGTAAATTATTTATTTTTTAAACATGCATATTGGTTATAATCATATCAAAGCATTATTTCATACACGTAAAATTCATTGACAAACGCAATATTGTGTCAACGAAGCGTACAGTATAAAAAGGTGTAATGACAACGAAGCGTACACAACATGAAAATAAAGACACTTTAAAACGTGTATTTTTTTGTTTCTAGACACAACACAAACATACGACCTTTATAAGTTTGTAAATTTTAACTATGAAATTTTCAAAAATGTATGTTATAAAAACTATGAGGTACAAGAAACATTAAGTTTTGAATATTTAAAAATACCAAGCACGTTTTATCATTGATATCGTCGTGCGTTATTTGATGTTTGTATATAAAAATTCCACATATTTGAAAAACCTTTTAGTAACTAATGAGTATTATGGCAAAGAATATATTGGAGCAAAATATCCGAAGAATAGATATTGAATTTTCTTTAAAAGTATTAATTTCTTACTGTCTGAACTCAGTGTTACACGATGTGTTCGATTCGAACGCGTCAACGTCCGGTTTCATCTGTATCGGGGTTATACAGGGTGTTTCTACTGACAATTTTTTGTTCGTCCCTCAGCGGGATTCGAACTCACACATTTGATACACTACAGCACCAATCTCTTAGCCTCATGTCCAGCGCTCTAGACCACTCGACCACATCCGCTATATAAAAAATATAATTTCAATAGTCGTAGTGGTACCTTGTCACGGAAGGCTAATCTAGAGATAGACATGAGACACGTGTTTTTTAAGCGTGTGTAGATGTTATATTATTATTTTTATACACAATGTATTTTTCATTTGTCAGCAATCTAACTCAACAATTTTTATATATCATATGGGATCATGATTCATTTCATTATACAGTCACTAGAAATAAGTATATCATACAAACAAGTCTAAACAAGTGACAAACCATACAATATATATGCCCACTGGATCTCAGAGTGATAGAGATACATGGTTAATACAAATATTTATATAAGTCTGAAAATTACACCAAACAGTGTTAGAGTTAGATTTTTCTACTGACAATTTTTTGTTCGTCCCTCAGCGGGATTCAAAACTCACACCTTTGATACACTACAGCACCAATCACTTAGCCTCATGTCCAGCGCTCTAGACCACTCGACCACATATCTGTTATTCGAAATATTTAACATATTGTTCGTTTTATTGTGTTTTTGGTGATGTTGTACCCTTTTAGACTTGTTATATATTATATTTTGTAGTGTGCTGCATCATGTTTACATGATCCATGACCCCGTAAGATTTATCGTTGACTATTTATTCAGTCATTTAATATATTTATATATATATAAAACGTCTGAATAGTAGTCAACGATTTTCCCCACGAGGTCGCTGGATCGTTACGAGTAACAATACATGTACACACAAAATAACTTATATAAACGCCTAAAAAAAGTGTACACAACAACTCCAAATACAAAAAAAGGTAACTATAAATGTAATTATTTATAAATATTTCGGATAACAGATATCCTTCCTCAGTGAGATTCTGATGTTAAATGAATCATCTTTAAGTCTTCTTAGATTAAACTGTTACAATCTTGAAATTTATACAATAAAAAAGTCAAACCGAACATCAGTTAAGACGCTTGCACCATTCTAAAAATTTATCAAACATGACATAGGTTACATGGCTTATTACAAAAGAGAGTTCAAATACATGCTTTAAATACAAATAATAATGTGCGATATGAACTAGCACAATTCTAAAACTTTATTAAACGGGAACGAAAATTATGATGGTACAAGAATGATTACGCCAATAAAATTACAAAATAGACAGAACTGAACGATCTAAATTTGTAAATATTTTAAATTGATAGAGTAAAGTAGCTAAAGCAGACTCTGAGTATTTAAACATCGCGAACAAACAGCCGTTAAAATGTAATAATAAGTTTTGAATAGGTATAACTAGAAGAACGTGGCTTGGTACTTATACATCCCTTAAGTTGAAAAAAAATAAGCAATTTAAATTGGTATCTTCAACAAATTTATTTAATAGATGAGAAAGGTGTAAAATAGAAACAGAAACTGTAATAATAAGTAATATAACCTAAATGTGAAGCACTACACGGAGTCGAACTACATCTTTTCCTTTATCCCATTTGGTGCCAAAGTTGTTAATTTTCTTATCCAAAATCTTTCCCGAGCGAGTCTATCCTCCTTAGACCAAGCAGAGTTGTGGTAAATGATTTTAATGGTCAGTCGATTGAGATCTGCCTTAGTGTGGCCAGGGGATCTCAAATGTCGACTGAGAGGGAGGTCTAGCTTGCATTGGTAGTCGCTACGATGGCCGTTCATTCTTTTGTGAAACGGCTGTTCCGACTCGCCAACATACTGTTTACCACATTTACACTGTAAGAGATACACAACATTTGAAGTCTTGCAATTAACATTGCAAAATATGGTGTACTCTGTACCAGTGGAGTGACTGTTAAAAGTCCCGGTATCCAGTATGTGTTTGCAAGTCAGACACCGTTTGTTTTCGCAACCCTTGCAAGAGCCCCCAGATGAAGAGCCTGCTTGAGAGGATAAGTCAGCTCTCACCAGCAAGTCTTTAAGGCTTTTGGGCCTACGAAAAGCCAGTAAAGGTGGCTCGGGAAAGATCTTGGATAGTTTAGAATGTTTTTCTATCTCTTTCCAATCCCTCAATCAAATTCACATATGAAATCTCTGACTCTAAGATCACATTTCTTGACACTACAACGCAATTGAGGGATGGAAACATATTTACAGATCTGTATTACAAGCCCACAGACAAACATCAATATCTATCTCCTTTGAGTTGTCATCCTAAACACTGCACCAAGAGCATTCCCTACAGCCAGGCCATATCGTGTATAAAAAGGATTTGCTCCACCAACGATATCGCCAAAAAACGTCTACAAGAACTTCGCGGTCACCTTAAACATCGGGGCTGCAAAAGAAAAAACAGTGATAAAGGTTTTTCTCGTGCTAACAACATCAGCCTAGATGAGCTTTTACAATATAAAGACAAAAAGGTCAACAAGAGGGTGCCTTTTGTGTTGACTTACCATCCAAAATTTGACAACTTATCTCACCTAATCCGCGATAATTGGAAAGAGATAGAAAAACATCCTAAACTATCCAAGATCTTTCCCGAGCCACCTGTACTGGCTTTTCGTAGGCCCAAAAGCCTTAAAGACTTGCTGGTGAGAGCTGACTTATCCTCTCAAGCAGGCTCTTCATCTGGGGGCTCTTGCAAGGGTTGCGAAAACAAACGATGTCTGACTTGCAAACACATACTGGATACCCAGACTTTTAACAGTCACTCCACTGGTACAGTACACCATATTTTGCAATAGTACACCATATTTTGCAATGTTAATTGCAAGACTTCAAATGTTGTGTATCTCTTACAGTGTAAATGTGGTAAACAGTATGTTGGCGAGTCGGAACAGCCGTTTCACAAACGAATGAACGGCCATCGTAGCGACTACCAATGCAAGCCAGTCTGAGACCTCCCTCAGTCGACATTTGAGATCACCTGGCCACACTAAGGCAGATCTCAATCGACTGACCATTAAAATCATTGACCACAACTCTGCTTGGTCTAAGGAGGATAGACTCGCTCGGGAAAGATTTTGGATAAGAAAATTAACAACTTTGGCACCAAATTGGATAAAGGAAAAGATGTAGTTCGACTCCGTGTAGTGCTTCACATTTAGGTTATATTACTTATTATTACAGTTTCTGTTTCTATTTTTAACCTTTCTCATCTATTAAATAAATTTGTTGAAGATACCAATTTAAATTGCTTAATTTTTTCAACTTGAGGGATGTATAAGTACCAAGCCACGTTCTTCTAGTTATACCTATTCAAAACTTATTATTACATTTTAACGGCTGTTTGTTCGCGATGTTTAAATACTCAGGGTCTGTTTTAGCTACTTTACTCTGTCAATTTAAAATATTTACAAATTTAGATCGTTCAGTTTGGTAATTTTATTGGCGTAATCATTCTTGTACCATCATAATTTTCGTTCCCGTTTAATAAAGTTTTAGAATTGTGCTAGTTCATATCGCACATTATTATTTGTATTTAAAGCATGTATTTGAACTCTCTGTTGTAATAAGCCATATAACCTATGTCATGTTTGATAAATTTGTAGAATGGTGCAAGCGTCTTAACTGATGTTCGGTTTGACTTTTTTATTGTATAAATTTCAAGATTGTAACAGTTTAATCTAAGAAGACTTAAAGATGATTCATTTAACATCAGAATCTCACTGAGGAAGGATATCTGTTATCCGAAATATTTATAAATAATTACATTTATAGTTACCTTTTTTGTATTTGGAGTTGTTGTGTACACTTTTTTAGGCGTTTATATATATATATATAGACGAGTTGTATATACATTATGTACACAGCCATATATCGCCATCATTGATGGCGATCCGATGGATACATCTGTTGTAGGGTTGTCACTGACTCAGACGTACTTATGAATATAATTATTGTCTGTGACTGTATCTTACATTAATTTGTAGGATCCTTTACTATTGATAATTTAGCTGATCTGTAACAATAACATCTTCATGCCTTATATATCATGTACTGTAGTACGCCGCTAGATTAAAACTGACGTGGAAAGGTAACACATGGCCAGCGAAAGCTCTTTTTTGAGATCCCAGGTGGTCGTGTGGTCTAGCGGGACGGCTGCAGTGCAGGCGATTTGGTGTCACGATATCACAGTAGCATGGGTTCGAATCCCGGCGAGGGAAGAACCAAAAATTTGCGAAAGCAAATTTAAAGATCTAACATTGTTGGGTTGATGTTTAGACGAGTTGTATATATAGGCGATTTGGTGTCACGATATCTCAGTAGCATGTGTTCGAATCCCGGCGAGGGAAGAACAAAAAATTTGCGAAAGCAAATTTACAGATCTAACATTGTTGGGTTGATGTTTAGACGAGTTGTATATATAATATATATATATATCTTTATTACCAAAGTCTATATAAACTATAGGTATACAATTATATCAACATCAATAATACATATAATACATACATAAACACAGACTATGTGACAGCAGAAGGTGTTGTAGTAATAAACAAACATTATTTTAACATTTCAGATCTAAGCTTAAAAGATCTAAATATAAATTTAGTTTAATTTACCTAAATTACACAATTCTTTTACATTCTTAGTACTCATCAGTTTATTATAATAAATTTGTACATCGACGGTTTTTTCCACTAAAATGGCTTAATATAAATTGTTCTAAAACCTTGAAAACGTGGACAATTGAGGATGAAATGAAACTCGTCCTCTATATCATTTTTACAAAAAGTACATGTTCTGTTATTTCTTGTTATACCATAAAATCTTCCATTTTCTATAGCTAAGTTGTGGCTACTTAATCTTATTTTTGTTATACATTTTTTGTAAACATTTGGAATTGGTTTGCATAAATAAAATTGCAGACAAAAATTATCTAACATATATTTATAATTATAACATTTTGGAGACATATGCAACTGAGCATCAAGTTCTTCTTTTAGACAACCGTACAAACGTTGCTTTTAAGACAGCAAAATATACATCAGGCAAGTCACAAATAAGGTTTTGGCTATACCATACATCACCTAAACCAATAAGAAAAAGTTCATTCTTGATAAAATACAGCCAGTTACACTTATTATTCGGACATCTCTCTAATCACCATATACTAGTAAGTAGTTATAACAATTTTTCAATATACAGTTTGAAGTATTTAGCAATTTAAACCAATATTTGAAAATCTTACATTTCCTTACGAAAATAAGAGGAAATCTACCTAGTTCTTGATATATCATAACATTGTTAGTAGACAACTTAACACCAAGTATATTTTTACAATAGTTCATGTGGACTCTATTGCCGGGGCAGTTTATGTGCACCCCATATTTCGCTTGCATAACTCAATAAAGAATTTATATAAGTATCAAACAGTGATAACAAAGTGACATAGTTTAAAAACATACTTTTCACATTTCTTCTTAAAGCAAACATTGCTTTTCTACCTTGTTCTGACAATTTCTGTTGTAACATATTATATTTGCCATCAAAATTTAAAAGTACACCAAGGTAAGTGAAATTATCAACAACTTCAATTTCCTTATTATCATAATACCATTTCTCATCAACATGAACTCTTCCACCTTTCCTAAATACTACAATTTTAGTTTTATCAATATTAACACTCAATGACCATTTTGATGTATATTCATATATCAAGCATAATTTGTAACCTCAAAACAGATTCTGAGAAAATAACCATATCATCAGCATACATAAGTAAAAATAAATTCAATTCTTTCATCTCATATGGTATGGCATTACTATTAATGAAAGCCATTTCACAATCGTTAACATATAATGAAAAAAGTATAGGAGATAACACCTCTCCCTGCATCAAGCCCAATTCATTGGTAAAGTATTCAGAATTGTGACCATCAACACATACACAAGTAGACACATTAGTATACATAGATTTAATTACAGTTAAAAGTTTACCTTGAATACCAATTTGTGATAATTTATACCATAGCATTAGCCTTTGAACAGTATCGAATGCTTTTGTGTAATCAACAAAACAACAATAAAGACGTTTGTTTGCTGATAGGGACTTAAACATTACAGAAATTAGGGCAAAATTGCATCTACAGTCTATAGATAGTACTGGTATCAGGCAAAATCACCCGACACCTGTGATTCAAAAATCGTTTTGAAGTTCTTCAGACACAAAAGAAGACATGCATATATATATAGCAACTTTAGGTCTTCGTATACGGCCTTCAACAATAATCAAAACCGAAACTGCATAATAAACTATGAAAGACCCCGACATGACGAATGTGAATCATTTCAAACGAGAAAATCTATATATAGCTACTGTCTTATTTTTGTACAAACAATAAAAAAAATAAAATGAAATACAACAAAAAACGACAACTACTGAATTAATGACAACTAAGCTTTCCTGACTTTGACCAGACACACACATTATGTGGTGGTTTTAATTGTGATGGTGTTTGACATGTCATGTACAAATTGCAGTCATTTACATGCATGGCGAATGTGGCGGGGATAAAGATGTTATATATACGTACTAGTCCACTGATGTACCTTCGGATGACCCTCTTCTTATATACTTTTTATCATGTCTTTGTTCCGCGAGGAACGCTAGTTTTGCCAGAATTTGTTCTATCGATGATCTTAATAAAACACGCGATACTGAAATCTCCAAATCTTATTAAAAACACCATAGTGAATCAAATGGTCGTTTTCACAATTTAATCATTCGACCCCCATACATGCCATAACAGAACATTATTACAGGGAAGACAAAATTGGAAAATTAAAAAAAAACCTACATTTATTAATACGCTCCAAAAATCGAAAGCATTAATATTAAAAAAGGGGGTGTTCCAACCCCGGACGTCCCTTTGATATGCAACTAACAAAGCCCTATGTTCATACTCTCTAAGCTATATCCCGTGCCAGGGTTTACATTCACTGCGCCAGCTCCTGATCGGACAGTAACAACTGCTAAAATGAGGTAATGTTAAGTCTTAGATGCATGATTTTTTATTAGTTGTTAGTGGCTTTGAACTAGCTGTCAGATAACTGCGAGTACTCTCAGATCTGTTAATTGCGTGTTTTTGTGTCGGGATGTATACATGTAAGTACCTGGCCACGTCTACTTGTATTTTTGTCCATCTGATGAGTTAAGCTTTTTTCAACTGATTTTTATAGTTCGTTCTTATGTTGTACTGTTATACCACTGTCCCAGGTTAGGGGAGGGTCGGGATCCCGCTAACATGTTAAACCCCGCCACATTATTTATGTATGTGCCTGTCCCAAGTCAGGAGCCTGTAATTCAGTGGTTGTCGTTTGTTTATTCGTTACATATTTGTTTTTCGTTAATTTTTTTACATAAATAAGGCCGTTAGTTTTCTCGTTTGAATTGTTTTACATTGTCTTATCGGGGCCTATTATAGCTGACTATGCGGTATGGGCTTTGCTCATTGTTGAAGGCCGTACGGTGACATATAGTTGTTAATGTCTGTGTCATTTTGGTCTTTTGTGGATAGTTGTCTCATTGGCAATCATACCACATCTTCTTTTTTATAACCCCATTCTTTCCTCTCATATTAAGCTACAAACTGCTTGGGCAGGAAATCTTTCCAGGCCATAAGTTCCACGGAATGAGCGACTTGAATGTCAAAGATGCTTAAGTTAAACCTACACATGAGCGTATTCGACAAAGGTTAATCCAAAATGTTCGCGTTGATAGAAAATCTCTATATGATATAGCAGTGATCGCCGTGGAAAAGAAATTTGAAATTGATAGTTAATAGCAAATACACTGTATTTATAATATACGTATGTTCATAATATACAGAAACGCAAAAATAATGGAATTTAACAGAAAACAAAAAAAATTACGGACTTTTGAAAAGTAATACCACGTGTGACTGTTCACTGCATATTTTGAATGAGATTGATGAGCAAACAGGTCAACTTCCCTATTCTTGATTAAAAGATGCCATAACCACTTTTCTCGATGTTCTTGATTTGAACCACCATCTTTGCGATGTTACGTCTATTATTTCGGCTCCCTCCAGCACATTTTTCACCGATGCGAATGTTTTGCTCAGCTAGGTTAAAATATATATGAATTCAGTTTGTACTATATTAATCTAATACAGTTATACCATATTCTGTGATGAAATGTAATTTTTCACACATGAAAGGTCTAAGGGAAACTGTTTTATTCTAGTTCTAATCTGACATATTTTTTACTTTGGTCATAGAAAATATGAGGTTGTATCCCCACAAGGTCTAGATGTATCTCCACACGATATAGAAGAAGAACACAAAGAACTGAAATATGATGATGTCAAGAACTCAATCACTGGTTTAGAGAATGATTTAAACAAATTGCGAAAGAAGCTGAAATTAACACTAAAAGCGAGAGATCGGGATAATAGTTTTGTAGCTGCTAAGCAACATGTTTTAGATACTGTACACGGTCATATTTATTCTTTGAACGAGGTATGTATATAGATGCAGTCACTGTTGGCGTTTCAACACTATATTGCATTTTTTCCGTCAGTTTTAATTGCAAAAAGTGATATTCGTCTGACAAAGCAACATAACTTATTGTCATGTTTGTTACTGGTCATTATCGGAAAAAACAAATGTTATTTTGCAAAAAAAAAAAAAAAAAAATCAAGTAACACAGCCTGCATGCATTAATAGATATGAAAAAATAACCCTGAATTTGGTTAAAAATGGTCTAGCTGTTAAGATAAGGGCATTTAGTTTTATATCCTTTGACTTAAACTAGGTTTTCAACTGAGGAAACATCATGGCGAGTATAAACAGAAGGCGAAAACAAGTTATAATATACAGCAACACAAAGTAGGTAACCTGTGAAAATATTTTATATCCGGAGCTCGAGTCAATCGGTTTATTGAATAGTTGCAATTGTTGTTTGTTGTTGTATATCGTTATTAATTTTGTTCATTCAGGTACACGGTCAAGTAAAAGCAACTAAAGGAAATAAAATCTAACATTTAATCGGAAATTTTTTTGTTAAAACATGAACTTTTTTTTTATCACTATTTTCGAGTACAGCAAATTTTAATCTTATAACAGTTAGCTTTCACCAAAATTGCTATGGTAGGTACAATTAGCTTGGTTTTACTTCTCTAAGTTGCTCTTACTTTACCAACTAATACATGTAGAATGTCTTTACATTGAATTGTGTTGGTTACCTATTGAAAAATTAAATTCTTCAGAGTGAAGACTTGTATATACATGTATATATATGGATAGAGTCTACTACCGGCTACTGACATGGGGCAGGCACATACATATACGACACAGTTAAACATGTTTTCTGGCGTTCCGTACCCAATTCAAAGCCATCAACAATTAATGGAAACAATTATATATCAAAGACTCCTAGTTTAGCAATAAATACATTAATCCATGATAGGTTAGTTAGTTCTTGTTTACTTACTATCCAATGGTAAATAATTCGTGCATTTACAGGACAAGTAAAATTAACAATGATTAGGTAGTCATGAAAAGTGTGTCGACCGGGATGAAAGGTAGGGAAATTCAGACAAAAAGATATGTTGGTAAAAAGTAAAATCACAAAAATACTGAACTTAGAGGAAAATCTAATCGGAAAGTCCATCGATCGGTAAGGGACAGAAAAAACGGCCTCTTAACATACCATCTATGTCCCTATAGAAAGTTATCGAAAACTTCCTCTGCATTTAGTGTGGCAATTGTCCTACTCATATATCTTTTGTACATCCTGCACAGCCAAACGGACGCCACTCTTTAAAAATGATTTTTTTTGTCGAATCAGAGATCTTTAGGTGACGACATTTCCCAATGAAGCATTAAAATTGAATAAAAAGAGCGGTTCTAAAAACGTCAATGAGACAGCAGCCAAAATACACAAGAAAACAAAAGGTTACATGCCGTTTTCCTTAGAACAACAGCTAAGCAATTTTGATTTGAAACGGCCATTTTGATCTGAACAGCTCTTCAAAGACTGAACCACACACCATTAAGTCATTTTGAGTTTTTCAGTAAATTTTCAGTATTATCCACTACATTGGTTTCATTATTGTTCTGATAATTCGCGTGCAGTCAATTAAGACCCGTTCAGACAATGTTCTGACGGTTCAGTGGTACACCTCAATATCAAAACAGCACTGCATGGATTGCGGCGAACAAGTCTAAAATTTGACTACCGGAAGACGACAGAAAATGAATGAACAATTTATTGTATAGGTGAAGTTTAGATGAAAATGACCGTTTGGATTAGAATTAAGTTGCTAGTGGAATATTACAAAAAAAAAGATATATTATTACTAACATATTAGTGTTTAAAGTTATAATTATGCTCGTCGTATTCGCATGATTAACATGACCTGTTTTGACTATTAAAGGGGCACTAGCTGTCAACGTCATGCTCACCGATTTGACTCAAATTCTCATATTTACAATGTAAAACATTTATCCAAATTCTTAAAAGCCTTAACTAAACAATTTACAAGAGCATGAGCTCAATAACTCGTGTGTATTTTAGTCTAGACGCCATCTAATTGAATATCGAGTTGGCCTCGTAAAACCTCCGATGACCATATAAGGTATATAAACATAAACATAGATATAAATAGATTAAGCGAAATCGTGCAATTGGATTTTTCTAGGTCAATCTAATTTCATATTATAGCTAAAAAAAAATATATTTTAATCATCGTTTTTACCTGTATAAGAATGATTTTTAGTAGATCGAATTAGTCAATCAAATGATTTACCTTTGTTTTACTTTCAATGTTGACATTTTTTTCCTTTTAAAGACTGATCACGCACGATTCCTGACGTTATCAATCTTAGGGGTTAAATTGAAGTTCACATGAATACGGATTCAATGAGGTCGAATTACTCACTTGCAAGTAAATAATTAATCTTCAATGTTTCTTAGCGTTTTTTGTCGAAATTGAACCATACTTGCTGCTAAAAGCGAATTATTTTTTTATACGACCGCAAAATTTTTTAATTTTTCGTATTGCTATCACGTTGGCGTCGTCGTCGTCGTCGTCGTCGTCGTCGTCGTCCGAATACTTTTAGTTTTCGCACTCTAACTTTAGTAAAAGTGAATAGAAATCTATGAAATTTTAACACAAGGTTTATAACCACAAAAGGAAGGTTGGGATTGATTTTGGGAGTTTTGGTCCCAAAATTTTAGGAATTAGGGGCCAAAAAGGGCCCAAATAAGCATTTTCTTGGTTTTCGCACTATAACTTTAGTTTAAGTAAATAGAAATCTATGAAATTTTGACACAAGGTTTATGACCATAAAAGAAAGGTTGGGATTGATTTTGGGAGTTTTAGTTCAAACAGTTTAGGAATTAGGGGCCAAAAAAGGGCCCAAATAAGCATTATTCTTGGTTTTCGCACAATAACTTTAGTATAAGTGAATAGAAATCAATGAAATTTAAACACAAGGTTTATGACCACAAAAGGAAGGTTGGGATTGATTTTGGGAGTTAAGGTCTGAACAGTTTAGGAATTAGGGGCCAAAAAGGGGCCCAAGTAAGCATTATTCTTGGTTTTCGCACCATAACTTTAGTATAAGTAAATAGAAATCTTTGAAATTTAAACACAAGGTTTATGACCATAAAAAGAAGGTTGGGTTTGATTTTGGGAGTTTTGGTCCCAACAGGTTTTTAGGAATAAAGGGCCCAAAGGGTCCAAAATTGAACTTTGTTTGATTTCATCTAAAATTGAGTAATTGGGGTTCTTTGATATGCCGGATCTAACTGTGTATGTAGATTCTTAATTTTTGGTCCCGTTTTCCAATTGGTCTACATTAAGGTCCAAAGGGTCCAAAATTAAACTTAGTTTGATTTTAACAAAAATTGAATCCTTGGGGTTCTTTGATATGCTGAATCTAAAAATGTACTTAGATTTTTGATTATTGGCCCAGTTTTCAAGTTGGTCCAAATCGGGGTCCAAAATTAAACTTTGTTTGATTTCATCAAAAATTGAATAATTGGGGTTCTTTGATATGCCAAATCTAACTGAATTCTTTGGCTTTTTTGATATGCTGAATTTAATCATGTACTTAGATTTTTGATTATGGGCCCAGTTTTCAAGTTGGTTCAAATCAGGATCCGAAATTATTATATTAAGTATTGTGCAATAGCAAGAAATTTTCAATTGCACAGTATTCAGCAATAGCAAGAAATCTTCAATTGCACAGTATTGTGCAATAGCAAGAAATTTTCAATTGCACAGTATTACGCAATAGCAAGAAATCTTCAATTGCACAGTATTGTGCAATAGCAAATATCTTCAATTGCACAGTATTGCGCAATAGCAAGAAATATCTAATTGCACAATATTGTGCAATAGCAAGAAATTTTCGATTGATTGGAGTTATCTTTCTTTGTCCAGAATAATAGTTGAATCAACTTAAATCATTGTTTTATACAATACACAATGTATATTCACTTTTACTACCAACTGATAAATTAAAACAATCTTTACTATTCAGTGATAACAAAGGGAAAGGGGGATGTGAGAAAAAAATGGGGGGGGGGGGGGGTTAAACTTTTCTCATTTCAGATTTCATAAATAAAAAAAAAAATTCTTCAAACATTTTTTTTGAGAGGATTGATATTCAACAGCATAGTGAATTGCTCAAAGGAACAAAAAGTATTTTAAGTTCATTAGACCACATTCATTCTGTGTCAGAAACCTATGCTGTGTCAACTATTTAATCACAATCCAAATTTAGAGCTGAATCCAGCTTGAATGTTGTGTCCATACTTGCCCCAACCGTTCAGGGTTCAACCTCTGCGGTCGTATAAAGCTGCGCCCTGGTTACTATTTCTCTTTCATTAATGATTGAACAATTTTATATTTTTTTATATATCTCGTAGCTTATGCCCCTTTAATGCATTTTTAATTATGTAGAATACACTGTAATTTCAAAGAAAAAATGGAAATAAATGCTTATATCGAGTTGTAGCATCAATGATTTCTTTTCCTGAAAGTTTGTTCTTCAAGTGAGTTAAATTCGATTATTTTTAGCGTTTAGGGCGTTTTTTATTGCACTCTACAATTCCGCCGTTGACTGCATCTCGTTGAATTAGCAAAGAATCGAAGGAGCTTTCACCAGTTCTCTAACTTCAATCTCAGAAGTGGTAATTGCATATACTGCTCCTTCGAGATGTTTATAATGAGAAAAGGAAACAAAATATAACAGAAATGACAATACATTTTCTGACAGATATTTTGGTTGAATTCCTGTTTTTATCTTGTCAAAATTGATAATATTTTAAAACAGATCATATATGTCACTGGATGTTTAGTTATTTTGTGTATTTTATTAGGGTCTATATCCGTGAAATAATCATGCTCCAATTATTTGTTTCTGGACTTTACTCACGGTATTGGAAAATGTGTCCTTCTTATCACAACGCGAAAACTCATTTGAAACTAAACGTCCTGTTTGATTTGAAGGCCGATAAACATCAGATAAAAATTTGCATTTAACATCTTCCCCACCACACCACCCCCTGTCAATAACTTTTGGGATAAAAAAGCTATTCAATAACACATAAATGGCTATCGAGTCTGAATCCATTTAAATATTCCTATGAAATACAAATCCAATTGTCACCTTGTAACTGCATGTGTTATTTTCTGAAAAATCACGCAACTGTTTGATTTACATATTGAAAAGTACAGTAAAGTTGTATTGATCAGCGTGTAACCTTTGACATGCGCCATAGCCAATTTATGTTACAAATCATATATGGCCACGCCTTATTCATTAACATATTTAATCCATTCAAAGATGCGCTTTTCGGGAATTAAATACGTTAATTCGAAAAAGGCGTGTTAAATATATTCGTCCTTCTTTAAATCGACCTGTCTTATATATTTATACAGGTGTATATATAACACGAAGTGATATACGTTCCCTAGTCGAGCGAACGGTTATGTCGAATTACTGTCTAACTCACACCTCAATTTCGGGTCCTCAGTGCGATCCGCGGTTAAGTCATGTCGATTTCTTTCAAAAAGTAATTCAATGATTGCAGGAAAAAAGTCAATAACTGTTAATTGTCTTTAAATATCAGCTGTATTTTTACTCGGGTTATAGCTCGCTGAACATTCAATGTCTATATATAACATGTTTTGTTTTGGAAATAAGAACTCCCACACTATCCAAAAGCCATAATTGTTTTTACATCAATTTCATTTGATGATAATTTTTCAGTGCACATTTGGTGGTCGAATACGATTTTATAATGTTTTATGATTTGTTTTAGGGCTTTGGTATTAGATTTCCAGAACTAATTAGACTAGAAAATGAAATAAGGCAAAAGGAAGAGGAATTTAGAATTGTAAAAAAAGAGAAGATTGAGCTAGAAAGGAAAGTTAGAGAATTCAATTCTGCAAAAATAGAATATGCCAATTCACTGCAGGAAAAAGAAAACGAATTACAAGTTTGCCGCGAGAAAACAAAAGAAAGGTAAGGTTATTGTTTTAAAGCTTACAATCCTGGAATAAAATCCTCAAAATGTTTTCTGTCAATAAGTAATTAGATATTTTAAAAGTGGTGAATATTGTTTTTATTGCTTTACATTACATGTTTGATAATAGTGTTGAATATGCATAACATGCCATCTGTTTCCTAAAATTCCTTATTATCTATTACACATATAAAATGATACAACAAGATGAGACATACATTGTACATGAAAACATTTCAAACTGATAATGTCAAATTGAGTATTACACAGCAAGGTATACAGGCGTGATATACTAACTAATTCGATAGAAATTGTTTTATCTGATGGTTTAAGGATTTTGAAAACATACTGGACTCTCATTCTTATGTTGCAACCGAAATTGATTTCAGGCAGCCTGCAAAAATCGTATCATGTGTTTCGTGTGTAAACCTTAGACGAAAAAGGAAATAAGTATAAATAATGCGTCTTGATGAAATGCACTTAAAATGGATTGAGTTGATAGTCTAGTTAACAAAAAAATGTAAGCTAAGTTTATCGTCCCCTTTGGTTTAAAAAAATGTGTTTTTCTTTTTTTTTCTTCTTCATCTCGTAATTTTACCGTTAATTTTATTGTACATTTCCTATTGAATGAAAAACATAAACTATTTAAGGCAAATATAATTGCACTTGTTTGTTATAAAATTGACTATGATGTATCTTTACAAGTACATTATATTTTCTGCTCTTTAGAGAAAAAGAGTTACAGAAACAACTAAATGAACAAGATGCAGGGTAAGTGAAACGAGAATCATTAGTCAATGTGTTTTCATCCCTGATTTAATTATTTTTGAATGCACTGAACAGTGAAATATGAAAAGAAAATTTCAAGTATTGCCTTACTTATAAGGGTAAAAAGAAGAGCTGTACAAGAAAACCGAGTTTTTTTCTGATAGAATAATCATTTTCACCTTTTGCGAGTATTTCTTATATTTATTGCCTTTGGTGTGGCAGACTATTTGTTTTAGTCCTGTCTCAAAACTGAGATACCAAATTTGAATACTTGAATCTTCTGTGGTGGATAAGGTTGTGGAGGAACATGCCTTAACACCGACTTAGGTGAACGCTCTGCTGAGCACGCGCAGGGTGCGTACAATGTATTGGCTTTACAAATTGCATAAAAACATTGCACTTTTCGTTTTGATAAAAAAAAAGACAAACAAAAATATACAAATCAGAACACTAAATACTGTGCACGAACTACAACAAAAACCGAGGGGGGCAGGAGATCTTCGATGCTTCAGAAGGATAAACAGAACATTACCACATGTGGCAACTGCCTGTTGATCATGCAAGTAAAAAGCCGGTGATAAGTATAATTCTGTAAGTCATATTCGTTGAAGTTTTAAATGGTTGCAATATTTGTAACTTATCTATCTTCATATCTCTGAAACAGATAGAACTTAAGGGTTAACACACCCGTGACGGCGTCTATTAAACATCAGGAGAGATGACGTCATCTTTACCACTTGAAATCCTTTGTTAAATAGCTTCCCTGTAATCAACAACCGTCTGTGAAGGAATAACGACAGGAAACGAAAGCTTGGGATAGCGTATTAATTTGAATGATATGTCACTGCAAGTTCACACAAGATGATACCATAGCTATTTGCGTTTTAGTAGACGAAAATAATTCTGACAAATTGATAATGTCACTATCACGATATGCTCATCCATACAGGATCCCAGTTAACATCACGCTGTCATAGATCTGGCATTTCTGGCAGTATCCGTTCGACAATATTGCCAGTTTTGTTATGTTCCCCTTGTTGACATTCATGAATTATGCATACCCAGTTGAGTTGTTGATACTGACCTAGGCAAACGCCGATTCCATCTGTTTTTATTCAACCACATACAGCTATGTTAGATTCTAAACATGTTGTACAAACTGAAACCGATATACCACCTACATTTGTCTGGTAACACACACGCGTGCACATTGTTGGTTTTGAACCTGATTAAAACAACAAGTATCCTTGGTTTTTTTTTTGTGAATTTGTAATTTACATGTAGGCAATGGCTACGGTTACATTAAAATGTAACATTGATAAAAAAGTAATTATTACAGTGGAGACTAATTGCCGGAATCAACGGCAGGGTTGGGTAAGGAACTGATAATTAAGATTGTAACAATAATACTAAAGTCTACTGTTATATTGTGTTATTTTTACGTTAGATTTATTGAACTTTAACCTTCTTTATTTTTGTTGCTTAATTCATCGATAAGTATAGTAATACTTATAATTATTATTCAACAAATATTATATAAATAGTTTTAAGTAATAATTATTTTAATGTTCTTCAAGATAGTACAGTTTAGTAGTTTAGACTGAAACATGCTTCCGGAACAACATCCTGGATGTGTAAAAACTTCCATTGTAAATAAAAAAAAAAATAAAAAATTGTTTGCGATATTGTAAAATTCAAATAAAACTTTTCTGGTTTTATTTTAATACATATTACTAGTCCCAGCACATATTGAAGTGCATTAGCATAACAATAACACAAAGTAACTGTAGACACACATATTATTGTTACTTTCGTAATTAATCGATCGGTTCCTCAGCCAACACTGCATTCCGACAAATAGTCTCTAATGTAACAATAATTTTTGTATTATTGTTACATTTCAATGTAGCCAGTGCCTTAAAAGAGGGGCGAAAGATACCAAAGGGACAGTCAAACTCATAAATTGAAAATAAACTGACAACGCCATGGCTAAAAATGAAAAAGACAAACAGACAAACAGTAGTACACATGACACAACACAGAAAACTAAAGAATAAACAACACGAACCCCACCAAAAACTAGGGGTGATATATCAGGTGCTCCGGAAGGGTAAGCAGATCCTGCTCCACATGTGGCAATGTATGTTATACACATGCTGTATTTCTAAAATATGTTTTTTACTTTTTTGAAATTTATATTTAATCGAACCTTTACAAATATCGTTTACAATCAGTTTTCCAATAAACTCATCATTTTGAAATGAAATTTAGTAATTGCGCCAGACGCGCATCCTGTCTACAAAAGTCTCATCATTGACGCTCGAATCTAAAAAAAGGTTAAAATTGCCAAATGCAATACGTAGTTAAAGAGCATTGAGGACCAAAATTTTCTAAAAAGCGCTAGCGTTATCGCCCATTTGAGAAAAAACCCCAAATGAAATCAAATTGTTTGCTTTACATTTGATTTGTCATGAAAGTCTTGAATACGAGAAGATTATCCGTCTCCTGCAACTAATTTTGTGCTTGAGGATTATCTTGATGTTCAATTTTATTAATGTATGAGGTGTAATTAATCAACGATACTGTAGTGTACATATTTGAATACTTATTATTTTGTTAATGGATATGTCCTTTCAAAAAAACAGGGTACAAAGATTATAACAGCATGTATAAAAAATGCAATATATTTATTTATATATGCTCACGAAGCTTTTTTTTCATAGATTCGCAGAACAGTTGAAAGGCAAAGAAAGAATAATCGAAGGGTAGGGAATTTGTTTTACTGGTTTTAGTAATAGCTTGGTTCATTGGGTTATAATTATACAAAGGTGAAAATAACAATTGAAACAAATAATAAAATGAAATATAATTTTCCTGATAATTAGAATATCAGTTTGGCCATTTTCAATATAACATGTTCTCCATATTTCACATTGAAAACAATAACTAAGATAAAATGTTTGACCATTGCTTTATACGCATTTTCACTTGTTTGCTGTAAAAGGTTGAATAATCTGACTGAAGCTGTTGTTGATAGTATGACCGAAAGTTCAACTGAAACTGTAATTATTTTTGATTTTTTTAAGGCAAAAGATAACAATAACTCGTCTTGAGGATCAAATAAAGACAAAAGATAATGACATTGAAAGGTAGGGAAAACAAAACCAATAAGGTGCTTTATTTATTATCTACATCGGCCGGATACTCTACTGTATTAGACAATATAATGATATAAGTATGAATCCTTAGAGAGACAACAGTTTAACCCCAACCACATGCAAAATTATTTAAGGTAACTAACATACTGATAATCTATACAAAGTTGGACATATGAAAGAAATTTCTTTGATCCCTGCAATTTCTGATTCGTATTTAAACTCTTTCAAATTGAGTGAATAAATGGAAAGTAAGTTTGCTCACAGTATAATTGATTAATGATGAGTGGTTGTTTTATGTTCAGTGCCAAATATTTCAAGCATGTTCAGGACTACAATGCTTATGGCAAGCCAAAGTGGACAAAAAAAACTAATTTTTAATATTAAAAAATCATTTTCTAATAAAAAAAGTCATGTTTTAATATTAGAACATATTTTTTTAATATTAAAAAAGAAAAACACTTTTTGTTTATATTAGAAAATATTTTTTTAATAAAATAATAGAAAAACACTCTTTCTAGTATTAGAAAATGAATTTCTCAAATTAAAAATGAAGTTTTAATATAAAAATCATTTTGTAATATTAAAAAATCATTTAAGGATATTAGAAATGCCTTTTTTAATATTCAAAATACCCTTTTTAATACAAGAAATTTCATTTCTTAATATGAGAAATACCTTTTTTAATAATAGAAATTTTCTAATATTAATTAACGATTTTTTTTTTATCTTAGAAATTTATTTTTAAAACTAAGAAATCTTTTTCATATATTGAAAAATCATTTTCTATTATTAAAAAACTTTTTCTATTATTAAAAAATCATTTTCTAATATTAAAAAAATATTTTATAACATTAAAAAATCATTTTCTTATATTCAAAAATCAAATTTCAAAATTACAAATTAAAATCTCGACCACTTTTAAGAGTTTTGACTTACCACTTGTTTGTTATCTTTTCAATACTTAATCATTTTCTAATATTAAAAAATAATTTTCTGAAATTAAGAAATCAATTTTTAAAATTAAAAAATCATTTTTTTATGTTAAGAAATGGTTTAACTATTTTAAGAAATAATTTTTTAATATTAAGAAATATAGATTCCTACACTGCAACAAGTGTATGCAACAAGTGTATTTCTCCACTCTCGACAGTTAAATTTTAGTTATTTAAAGAGCTCGGCAAGCCTCGCGCTTTAAATAATAAAATTTAACTGTCTCGAGTGGAGAAATGTCGTATTACACGAGTTATAGTGTCGGAATCTGTTTCTCTAATGATTTGTATCCTTCTTTTTCAAAAAAATTCAGAAACTTGTGTTCTTTATATGCGACGTCATCAGGCATTGCCGCCTTTTTTCATGGCGTCACAATAGGAAAATTCAGAAGAAAACAAAACATTTAGACGTCATAATCAAATTTCGACTAATCATTTGCCGAGAACAGATTTTTCACTAGTGAGGAGAAATATTTTTCTCACACCGGTCAGGAAATGTGAAAATAGCACAAAAATTAGAGAATTAATTTTTTAATATCAATTCGTTATTTTCTAATATTGTAAAATACAGTATTTTTTTATTAATATTAAAAGATCATCTCCTAATATTAGAAAATGATAAAGTCATTGAAATAATAATTATCAAGTGGTTAGTCAAAACTTTCTATAATTATAAAATACAGGATTTTTTAATATTAAAATCATTTTCTTATACTAAAAATCCTTTTCTAATATAAGAACATTCTAATATTTGAAACTCCTTTTCTAGTATTAGAAAGTGACTTTCTAATATTCGAAAATGACTTTTTAATATTAGAAAAGGATTTTGTAACATTACAAATAATGTTTTAACATTAGAAAATATTTTTTTTAACATAAGAAAATAGTTTTTTAACATTAGAAAATAATTCTTTTATTTTAGAAAATATTTTTTGATTGTAAAAAAACAGCTCTTATTGTCCACTTTGGCTTGCCATTAATGCTAGTATCTTTTAAAAAAATAATCCATATGCATTTTATTTTTAGATTTTTAATTAATCAAATATTAATTGTAATGCATTACTTTGAAATTTAAAGAAAACACAAAAGTTCTAACGAAACGATTATAACGAAAATTACCAGACTGTTAAAAATTCACAAATTAGATGATTCATTTAAGTTATATATTTCAACTCTTTAAATCTTGATTAAGTGATTTTTTTTAAATTATACAAAAACAAACAATCTTTCTTTTTAATTTGATGAATAGATTGAATAACACCAAGAACAAAAAATGTACTAGAATGTCTTATTCCTGTAGACGATGCTAGATTTAGACTTTATAAGAAGGTCAAGAATTTCCAATAAAAAAATATATGAGACACTCTTATGCACTCAAAATTCATTTCGATTGTTATGTATTTTACATGTTTTAAAAAAAATATTAGAAATGTATATATCAAGACGTTTGCATATGACATGGATCAACATTCAATACAATAACAGGTCAATACGATACAAAACAATTATTTTAAATAAATTGATTATTTAAGCCTGAAGCAGGGACAAGAGATGAGAAATGCAATCCAGGAGGAACTACAAACGAAGGAAAGTGATCTATTAAAGTATGTTTGTGTTGAGTTGAACCTTTTGTTTTATTTTTTTTGCGTATAACAGCAATGACTTCTTCTTTTTTTTTATTATCAGAAACATAATTTTTTAATAAATAAAAAAAATCACTAATTTCAAATATATTCTTTTAAAACACATGCATGAACATTTAATGAGACAATTCTTTCTTTACATTGTAATATTTATTTTGTACAGTTCTACTTGGTTGATTGAGAGCAGAGATTTGGTTTAAATATTGATTTTTCTTATTAATAAATCAAAATCCAACTAAATGCTATTGTTATACTCAAATGTACACTAATCACGGTTTTACAACCTGTCGATACATTTATTTTGGCATCTTTTATCTTACTGTCAAATACGTCTTTAAAATAGATTTATTTTATTATTTATGTTTATGTGCTAAGTATTACTTTAGATGCAAACCTTTTAGGCCATTGGGTCTCTGATGGAGAGCGGTCTTATTGGCAATTATACTAATTATACTAATTTTATTTTGTATTCATATATTATGTATAATATATCCTAGATATCGATAAACAACTGCATTTAACTTAAATGCTAATATTTTTTCAATATTCATTGAAGACTGAAGGACACAAATGAAAGGGAAAAACAATTGATTGTGGACCATTATCAAGAAACGATTCAAAATAAAGAAAAAGAAATTCATAGGTATGTTTCGTATTTGTGCTTAAATAGTTTTGCCTCGAAATTATAGATAATGTTATTGTATTTCATGCATGGTCTTATTTAAGGAGGTTATATGAATCACATATAAACTTTGTGATTGTAATACTACAAGAGGAAGCATCCACTGTGTTATGTGATCAATGATTATAAAGTGATCAAAAACTTAAACACTTACAAATTTTACTGCACAAGATGCAGATTTCGATTACTATAAACTCTTCGCTGATGCCCGAAGCCAAAAGTTTAGGACAAGGAATCAGAGTTTTACATTAGGGAGATCAAACATTCATAAGGGAAGATGTGGTATGAGTACCAATGAGATATGTCCATAACCACTTATATGTATTCCTCATATTAAGCTTTAAGTACTATTTCACTTACAATTCTTTTGATTTTATATGTAAATTAACCTTTAATGCAGAATCCTCAAATGAGAAGTGTAGATTTTCACTAAGATTTGTAAAATGTTTCCAGAACTGGAGTTTATTTTTGAGACTTGTCGGTTAGATATAAAAAAAAATATTTTGTCGTTAGATTTTCAACAATTCAACATAAAATTAAAAGTTAGACAATAGATAAAACTCAGGATTTATTCTTTTTATATAGGAATAAACTGTTTATATATTTTTGGTAATTAAATTTTTTCCAAGGGCATCGTTTGAGATATTTTCTGATATTCTTTTGTAAAATTTAACCTAGGTTTTCCTTCCATTCCCCAAAAGTGTGTCTTCCCAGTATTATGCTCACATAATAATTTTTTTTGAAGCTTGCTAATATGCTATGTTACTTATACTCTTTATTTTATAAATTTGACATGATATAAACTACATTTGGAAAAGAAGAAATGAATTCTTTCGCTATACATTTAAAAATAATATTTCTCTCGATGAGATCTCATGAATTATTCGCGAGGACATTTAATTTTTTTCTATCCTCATATCCCGCAATATGAATTACAGGATAATTTTGATTTGTATGCTTACCTATAGATTTTCTATACTAATTTATGTTTTCAAAAATAATTATTTTTTGCACATGATCTTCAAATGGAGAATTACCTGACGGGACACAAACATAATATACATGAAAAAATACAACATCGTGGCCAACAAAACAAAATAAAACACAAGAATAAACCATGATCAGTTATGAACAAGCTAAACAACTGGGAGAACTTTAACAAAAGGAGCACTATCAAATCTAGAGATAACCACACATGTTCCTGAGGGAATACAACTAGTGTCACCAATCGTATAACTCTCGAGATATTCATTGAAAAGAGATAGCTGGTGAAAAGGCCTCACAACATTCCGAAATTACGAAGTCACCTATCTACCCTAAAGATCAGTAAAAGATTATTTATGGTTGATACTAATAAATATAACTAAACAGCTACATACTACTGTTGCCTTTATTTAGATACTAAGATATTATATGCGATTTGAATTGTTTCTACTTAGTCTGAATCTTAAGAAATTTTTATATGCCCGTCAAAACTTTGACGGGACGTATTATGGCATACAAATGTCCGGCGTCCGTCTGTCCGTCTGTCTGTCCAAATATCATGAAACTTAATATAGTTGTTTCTTTTGATGGTCAAACGATCTGTATACTTTTTGGTGAAAATAGGATTTAAACTTTAGAGTTACAGGACTTTATAACTGAAACAGGGGTGTGTATTTTTCACATGTCGCGCTGTATCTCAAAAACGATATCTGATTATTGCTTTAAACTTCACACACTTCTTAATTATATTAATCCAAAGATCTGTATTCTTTTTGGTGATGATTCAAATGTTTTTTTTAGAGTTATTGAGTTTTTTGTAACAAAAGGGGAGGGGGATTCACATGTCGCACAATATCTCATAAACAATTTATGATTATTGCTTAAAACTTTACAAACTTCTTAGTTATATTAATCTAAAGATCTGTATACTTTTTGGTGAAGATTCAAATTTTTGGAGTTATTGAGTTTTTTGTAAAAAAGAGGGGGGGGGGGTTCACATGTTGCATCGTATCTTAAAAACCATTAATGACTATTGCTTAAAACGTTACACACTTCTCTGTTATATTAATCTAAAGATCTGTATATTTTTTGGTGATGATTCAAAAATTTATTTTAGAGTTATTGAGTTTTTTTTGTAAAAAATGTTTTTTTTTACATGCCACGCCGTATCTCAGAAACTATTTATGATTATTGCATAAACTTCTCACACAAGACGAAGGTGTATAATGCGCTCATGGTGCAGCTGTTTATTTTACTTTCGAGACATCTTGGTCAATTTCCATTAATTTAAATCGACGGGGATATAAATGTTACTCAACTTTAACGAGTATATTCAAGTCGACTAAGTTCGTCTGATCAAAGGTAAATTTGCATTGACCAAACCGGATTCAACCCAACAGATTTCGCCACATCGAGGTTCGACTGTACATGACTAATATTCTTAATTGAATCCCTCTCTCGTACACTGTATTTCTCACATGTATAATTAAAGTGTATTTTAAAGAACAAACAGAAAATACTACGTAAGAAACCTCACAATATTATTAACTATATATTATATAAACAAAACAAAAATGCAATGTGGACAAGTAAATATTGTAGTCTTAAACAATTATCCTAAAGAAAATTTGTTGATTGAAAAATTTTTTTTTTATAAAAATAAACCATTACTGGAAACCTGGCTCAAACTAATAGAATGACTATACAAGTAAACTTTTATGTAATAAAAATATCTACCCAATTCACTCAGCCTGAGGTTTAGATTTTCTTTTTTTAACTTTATTATTATTTACTTAAACGTTTGTCGAATGATTCAAAATATCAACTATATGTATTTTTTTTCGATTTTTCTGTCAGATGTACTATGGACTTATTTACTATGATTATTTATACATGTAGTTTTTGCCCCCAAAAAAATAATTATAGTGTATCATATACCTGATTCAAATACATGCTTGTCTAAAAAAATATATATTGATGTGAAAACAAAACAAGGTGAACATTACTTTATGTAGGGCCAGGTTTGATACACCATTTTCTACATGGGGAGGTGCCTGTGCCGGGTCAGGAATATGCCAGTTGTTATCTATTCGTTTTATGTATTTGAGCATTTGATTTTGCCTATTGCTTAGGGACTTTCCATGTTGGATTTTTCTCGGGAGTTCAGTATTGTGTGATTTTATTTTTCACATATATACAGTCCGCCAAAAGTTAAGCACCACCTACTTTTATTGCATCGATTTTTTTTCAAATTTAAAAAATCAATTGTTCCTCGAAAAATAGAAAACAATCATATAGCAATTTTGCTAATGTATACCATAAACAAACCACAAATATAATTTTGGTCACTTATGAAGGTTCTATGCATATAGGTTTTTCGTTCATAGAAATAGTGTAAATTACACAATTAAGAAATGGAATTTAAGTTTCACTGTGATTTTATTTTTTTACAACAATTAATCACCCAATACCATTAAAATTTTCTACACATAATCTTTGGTATGTTTGGCAAATTTAATGTCAATATTTGAGTCAATAGCATGTGTAACAACCTCATTTCCGGTACAGTTTCATAACACGACCTATCTTTCTCGGTACAAGCCTTCAAAACTTTAGTTGAGGAAATCTGTTGCATTAAACAACAAATGCCACTTTTAAATCGACAAACTTTTGTAAAGGTGAATCTCTGCGATTGAGATTTCCGACAATGGCATCTCAGACATGTTTGATAGGGTTCATGCATGGAGTCAAGGAAGGCCAAAAATTAGTGTAAATGGCTGGTTGCTCTTTGGACTCGGTTAAAATTCTTGCCCTGCGTGGTATAGCGTTGTCATTTAGGTACAAGTGTCTTGACAATGTTGACGCAAGTGGGGGATTACTAAAATGACGGACTACAATATGTTAAGGCACCAAATCTCTGTATGTCTGTCCGTTTATGTTACCCTGCAGAATATGCATACCCAGCTTATAACGGTATAAGAAGCAACCCCGTACTGGAACACAACCAGCAATGCATGCAGTCCTTGTGCAAATGTTGTTTTTGGTCATAGGCCGTTTTTTTCCCCTGCGAAATTCGTATTATGGCGTCTTCTGGCAGTAAAGGAAACTGACTCCCATCTGACCAATGAGTGTTTTGTCAGGTTCTTATGTTCAAGCATAGATGTTCATTATCCCATTTAAACCTGACGGTAGAGTGCCTGCTTGAAGGTACAGGTCTCTATACACCACGACGTGCTCTTCGTTTGCCTCTATAAAGTCGACGGACCAATGTACGAACACTTACACGACCACCTGGAGAAACAGTGTATTTATAAACGCACATATGACCTTTGATAAAAGGTTGGTTGACTGCTTTATCGAAGTGCAATCTTTTTGGTCGTAATGAATTTTTTCAGTGTATGTTAAAGGTAATTCATAACACCAAACATTAATATTTTTTTTGCAATAGTTAAAAAAATATTGCCAGTTATATTTCGGTGGTGCTTAACTTTTGGCGGACTGCATATTATCAGTGAATAATCCCTGTGTTGATTTTTTTTAGATTGATTTCTTTCAATTGAATATGTTTTAGAATGACTGCTCTCAATTGTTACAGCTTATAGTATAGTTATATGCATTTATTAGATCACTGTGATCATAACTAAAACAGTATATTTTGCACAGATTAAATAACAATCTTCAGCATGTAAATCACCAGGTCCAACAATATGCAGAACAAAAGGAGGAAGAAATGAAAAGGTTCATTTAAAACTAAATACACTTTATTATCTTTTTAATATTTAAGAGAATAAGCTTCACATATTAAATTGTATCTCACGTCATCATTAGTCCATATTTGGAAGCAAACAAAAATTGGGTAAAAGTCAGTCATATATTTACATTAGGACAATTAAAATCAAAAGCCATCTAGGCGTCCATATATGGTCAACAACAGTAGACAGATACCTGTACCTTATGTCAAATTCTTAATCAGACCTTGTGTAATAATTTTTGGAATATTTTTAATAGTGTCCATCAAATATATGACATCACCAATTATGTTGTTTTCGAATTAATGCATGTCAACGATTTCTAAATCAACCTTCTAATCATAACACATATTCACTCTTTTCCGAGCGTTGCATATTTTAAGATGTTCTATAGTTATCAAAGGTACCAGGATTATAATTTAGTACGCCAGACGCGCGTTTCGTCTACATAAGACTCATCAGTGACGCTCATATCAAAATATTTAGCTAGCTATGCTAACAAAGAAATCAAAGATGTTGAAAATGGATTCTTACCATAACTTATTGGTAAAAGATATAATATTTGAATTATGTATTATTAGAATGCAAGTGGACCTCCAGAGAAAAGAGAACACAGTTCAGCAATTGCTGAAACAACGAGATGAGGAAAAAGCTGCTAAAGAAGACGAAAGAAAGCAAAAGGACGAGGCTCTGACAAGGTCTGACAACTACGCTCAGCTTTTAAAAATATGCTTGTCTGTTTAGTCTTTACAATTTTATTAACTTTACTGAGATAATCATATTTCCTTGACTAAAGCCGATAAAGGAGTTTTTAAACTGTTTTTATTTTAGAGAATAATAATCAAGCAATACAAGACGCAAACAAACAATAGAAATGGAAATGGAGAAGATGTCAAACAATCGAACCAAAGAGTAAACAAACAACAACCGAAGTCCACCAATGGGTTCTTAACACAACACTCAGTGGCGGACTCCAGCTTGTCCGTAAACAAAAAATTGTACTAGTTCAGTGAAAACAGATGTCAAACTAAACTCCAAAATATATAAAAGAAAATAACCCCATACAAGACGTACAAAAAACAGAGGCTCCTGACTTGGGACAGGTGCAAAACATGTTTATTGCGATAGTAACCTCTCCTTTTACCTGTAGCCAATGTAGATTTAACAAACGCACAGCAATATCCACAGTAAAACTCACTTAAAAGAAACTTGAGTGCGATGTCAAAAAAGGTAAAAAAAGATCTAAGGAAAATGTCAATGATGCACAAATTAACAAAGGACTACTAGCAGTTACTGATATTTCAGCTCCGGACATCATTTAAACTGATTGAAAGATTATGTCTGCATCATATGAACATCAAGCAAAATCCCTCCCGTTAAGGGTTTATTCTCATACCATAAAAAAATGTATAAAAAGAATATAACCCTTATGCCAAAAACTGGTTATAGAATAAATGTGTTTATTTCCGACCTTTCTTTAAAGACCTGACAATAATATTGTAACTATATCCCTTCTGAATAAGTCTGCTTAAAGGCTTGGTTAGCCTTTGAGGTGAATGGCAACATTGCCGTGATTTGTAAAGAATTTTACCATAAAAGTTTGGATATGAAATACCTGAAGTTGTAAGATATCTAAATGTTGATTTATATGTACAACTCTTTTTAATAAGTTAATTGAATGCATTTGACTTTTAGATTAAGTGCTATTGCTGGAGACAGGCTTCGAAATAACAACCCTGGAATAACAGATCTATCTGATCCTAACAGACCAATGAAAATAGCTGAAAAATTCACAGAAATGTATGACAACGATTGGACAGATAGTATGGAGGCCTTAGAAGACCTTGGGTTAAACGAAGAGGAATGTGTGATAATGTTGTTGCATTTCCTAACAGTAAGATTTAAAGGACTAAAGTATTAATTAAAACATTTAAAGTCCCTAAGAAATTCACTACTCAGAAATAACTTATATTTTATTCCTCAGAAATTTTTACGATTACATTGACACTAAAAGGCCTTCGTTCAATAATTCAGTAGTATTGATGCAGCTTTCAAAATTATTAGAATTAAAAAAAAAATTCAAAGGCTTCCAAGAGCTTGTCTCAACTGATTAATTAACGACAAAGCAGATGCAAAGTCGTACTGATAAATTAATCTGGTTGTTAAAGTCACATTTATTATCTATACAATTTATTACTTTTTAGTCATTAATTTCGCGTAGTTAAACATGTTTTGTTTTTCAAGTCCTGCATTTTTGATTTTATATTATGTAACAGCACTTTATACGAATTACATTATGTTTTAAGTTTAGATTATTACATTAACAATTTCAAACAATGCAGTATTATAATTATATAAGATATTGATTATAACTTTTCAACCTATATTCCCTGTTTACAATGCATTTTTCCTTGCTTGTATGTAAAACTATCATCATGTTATTTTTTCATACGACTTTAAAAGCTAGTAGAAAGCCACTGAAGTTATAGTGTTAAAATTATGTATTCGAATGCATGTCTGATTTACTTTATATGTGCTATTACTATACAATGAATACACGAAAAGCAGTTAAAACAAATGCATATACATTGTTTATGGATATACATCCTGTTTTGATGCAATAGTATCTTGACAGGATTCATATGAAGAGTGTGGTAAACTTGTGGCAGAATTGGATCGACATATAGAACAGGCTGTTACTTTAACTCACTGTGAACAAGACGGAGATAAGGTAATTATTGGCTTTATAATACATGCATATATATGAGTGTGTTAAACTTGTTAACAAATTATGAACTGAAATAGTGAACCTCTTACTTTTGTTATTCTTGTGCATTTTTTATTTAATTCTTTGTTAATTTGTATGTTTGAAGGTTTGTATTGCGTGATTGCTCTTACCTAGTATTAATTATTGTTAAGTAGTCAGATCTGCTCTCCTCTGGGGCTGGATGTGTTCAAGGTCGAAAACAAACTAACAATTCCATGCAATGGAAAAACCGGTAGACAAACAGTACACAAAACACAATAAAGAAAATTAAAGACTAAAAAAACGAGCACCACCAAATACTGGCTGTGATATTAGGAGCCCCTTAAAAGTAAGCAGCTCTTTCTCTACATTTGGCACGCTGTCGTTCCTGCAATAAACAACAACAAACTAAATTATTTGACGAACAATACTTTATCAATTGCAAGCCAACTGGTTGAATAGTAATGAATTTCACAGGGAAAATAACTGAAAAATAGCTTAACAACAAGAATTGGCGTTTTAAGTTTTAAATTTTAGGTGTGGTATAAATATATATCAAAATGACGTTTAAGACTTACATTTGTTTGAGTAGTGCTTTGTTTGATTAGAATATCTTTACATGAGGATTTGGTCTTGTATTTAACAATATAAGTAAAACTTGATAAATGGTTATTGATGTTTCGAATAGTTTATTTTTAGCATTTCTTTTTTTCCATGTTATGTTTTTTTCATCTTATAAATTATTTTTTTTGTAATATATATTTTATTATTTTCATATCATTTTCAAATCTCATCTACAAATAAAGATGTACACACAAATTATTCTGCTATAAATCTTAAACATATGGTTAACCATACTTGTTATAAATTATAAAATACATTGTACAAAGTCAAATAACAGAATACAGAATACATCTGCATCGAGCTCTATTTTTTAATAATATTATTAATGTTTGACCATTTTTCTTTTATTCTTTTTGCTTTATTGGTAGAGCACAAACTCATAGAGACCATGTCAACCCTATAATAATAGTTAAGCCATTCAATTGCTTCAGCAACAGATGGGACTGTAAATCTAACTCTACATAAGTAAACATATCTCTTCAATATCAGAATACATGTATTTAGAATATCTTTAAATATGTGATAATTAACACCCAAGATTATACTTGATAAGGTTGGGAGAAAGCTTACATTACATACATCTTCTAACTTTTGAAAAAAATTAAGCCAGAATGTTCGAACGTATCTACATTCAAAAAAGAGGTGTATGTATGTTTCTTTAGTTTCTGTACAAAAAGTGCACAGTTCTGTTTCACTATATTTACACTTCATAAGTAAAATATTTGTTCCTAGAATTCTATGGAGTAATCTGTATTGAAATGCCCTTAATGTGGGATCTTCAGTTATAAGTAAAGGAAGACTAAAAAAATAATTCCATTCTTCGGCCACAATATCTATTCCCAATTTTATTTTCCATTTCTCTTGTATGCGTGATGGGGTTTCCTTTATTTTCTCTAGAAAAAAATTTATACAAATGTTTTGATACTTTATCAACTGTTTTTATGGCGGTAACAATTTTGTGACTGACAGTATTTAGTTTGATAAATACTTGTGAATGAATTATATTCTTCCATTCCTTTGGAAGAGCCAAGATTAGTCCATAGAACTCTAAGAAAGTTGTTTTTATATTATGATTTCTAATAAATTCATCATAATTGTAAAATTCTTCATTTTCCTTAATGAGATCATTTATGAAAAATACATTATTCTGTATCCACCTTTTATAAAAAACTGTTTTTCCATCAATCATAATATTTTCATTTAAAAACAATGGTTGAGACAAGATATCACTTGGGGCTGTGGTCAGAGGTTCACACAGTGAGGCATATGATGAAATTACATTTTGCCAAAAAGGGTTAAATTCTTTTTTAATTTCATTGAGTGCTGATTTTGATAGATGCCACATATTTTCTCCACCATTCATTTCAAGGTGATCTGCCAATAGAACTTTCCATGAGGAATAATTTGTGGGGTCTAAAACTTTTTTAACCCAGGATAACTTAAGTGATTTTATAAATGATTCAATATGTGGCATTTTTACCCCACCATCCTCGTAATTTGAGATAAGTATATTTCTTTTAATTTTGTCCCCTTTACCATCCCACACAAATCTGTATAGCATAGCTTGTAACTGCTTTAATATATCTGGGGATGGATCTGGTAAAACAGTAAAACATTGAATTAGAATTGGTAGGGCGAGAGTTTTCACAACTACAATTTTCCCATATATAGTAATATTTCTGAATGACCAATCACTTAAAAGATTTTTTACTTTTTGAATTTTTTCTAAATAATTATCAACACATATATCAACTTTTGACAAACAATATTGAATGCCTAGGAGTTTGAAATTTCCTGAATGGTTCCATATTATTGTTTTATTTGTGTTTAGCTCCTCACCACAGCCCCTTTTTGCCCCAATCCATATAACTTGGGTTTTTTCAAAATTAGCCTTCAAACCAGAGCATGAGTAAAACAAGTCTATCTTATTTAGAGCACTGTTGAGAGATTCTTCACTATCATCCAGGATCAAAGTCGAATCATCAGCATACTGACTGAGTAAAAATTCAGAATTTTTAATCTTTATACCATTGATGTTGTTGTCATATTTTATAGATGCACTAAGCAGTTCCAAACATAAAATAAAAAGATAGGGAGACAGCGGATCCCCTTGTCGTACCCCCCTCTCTATTACAAAAAAATCAGATAGATAGCCATTATTTTGAATGCAACTTTTTGAATTGTAGTAAAGAGTTGTGAACCATTTCACTATTGTGTCACCAAAACCTAGAAATTTCAAGGTTTCGCATATAAAGTTCCACTCAAGAGAGTCGAAAGCTTTTTCAAAGTCCAACAAAACAAGCAAGCCAGGAATATCTTCCTCATCTACTTTTTTCAAGAGGTCATATATAAGTCTTGTACACTCACCAATATATCTGCCTTTCATAAAGCCAGTTTGAGTTTCACTAATCAGGTGATCTAGGACTTTTTTAATTCTATTTGCAATACATGTTGATACTATTTTATAGTCTACATTAAGTAGTGAAATAGGTCGCCAATTTTTTAGAAAATGTTTTGGTTTACCATCTTTGGGTAGACAGGTAATAACACCTTGTGTTTGTGAAATTGATAATTTACCTCCTTGAAATGCTTCTTTGAAAGAACGCAGTAGGAAAGGATTAATGTCGTGCCAAAAAAATTTATAAAACTCAGTTGTAAAACCATCCAGACCGGGAGATTTTCCATTTTTCATATTTTTTAATGCATTATGAATTTCTGAGCTTTTTAGTTCCCCCTCTAAATTAATATTTTGTTCATCAGAGAGAATTTTGATAAATGGGTTTTCCAGAGAAAAGAAATTATCTCTGTGTGTATTATTTATAATTGTTTTCTTAGATGAATATAGATTTTCATAATATAACTTTTGTTCCGCACGAATTTTTGCTTGATCAGTGATAGTTTCACCATTATCTAGAGTTAATTTTTGAATTACTTTTTCAATATAATTTCTTTTCTCTAGATTACAGAAATATTTTGTACTTCTCTCTCCTTCAATTTGCCATTTTGCTTTTGCTCTCATTATTGCCCCTTTTATTCTAGATTCTCTTAAAGACCTTAACTGAAGTTCAATACGTGTAATTTCTTCCCTTTTATCATTGATATTTTCATTATTGTTCAAATTGTTCAATTGACTTTCTAGTTCTTCTTCTTCCCTACTGCGTTCTTTCTTTTTAAAAGATGAATAAGATATTGTTTTTCCTCGTATCATCAGTTTTAATGTTTCCCAAAACAGTTGGTCTGAAATGGAAAATTCTATTTCTTCCCTATTTTCAGAATCAACTATTTTATATTGATCAATACAATCAGCAATACAAGTTTTAGTATTAGCAATAAATTCTTTGTCGTATAATAAAGCATTGTTAAATTTCCACGTCCCTTTGCCTTTTTCATTTGTATTAAATTGAATGGACAGAGATACAGGTGAGTGATCAGACCTATATGCAACACCAATATCACACGAGGTTATCAGTGGTTGAAAATCAGATGAGACAAGGAAGTAGTCCAGTCTTGCCTGCTTCTTGTTAGGTCCTCTCCAGGAAAACCTCTTTTTCTCTGGGTATAATTCCCTATAAACATCAACCAAATCTATTTCTGACATCATTTCATTAACCTTTTTTTGGGCTTTAGGATTATTTTTGTGCAAATAGTTTAAAGTATCCATATCATAATTTTGTGGTAAATTCCAATCACCCCCCACTATTACTGAAGTATTACCAAAATTTTCAATATCTCTTTGGAGTATTTCATAAAAAACTGGTTTGTCCTCGTTGGGTCCATATACTACTGCTATTGTCATTCTATGATTGAAAATTTTTATATCTAGAATTGCATAGTTCCCGTCTTGATCCACTTTCTGTCCAAAGATTTCAAAAGAAAAAGTGCTTCTAAATAAGATAGCCACGCCCCTACTGCTCGTGGTATGCGACCCAAATATTATTTTATACCCCCATTCTGCTTGCCAATACTTTTCAAGTTCTTTTTTACAGTGAGTATCTACCAAGAAAACCATATCATAGTTTTCTCTACATTTACTAAATATATCTCTTCTTTTAATTTTATCAGAAGACAGGCCTCTACAATTTATGCAACCAATTTTCAAACTACCCATATTTTATATCACTTACAATTGTAACGGATGAATGATCTAAAATTATACAGTCAATAAACATATTCAGAGCAATACAAAAAAATGAAGTACAAATAAATAGAGAGAAATGAAAGTGACATAAAAATGCTTTTTTCCAACCATTTAAACAATAACTACCAAAAAGCTCCCGTTTCATGGTATTGCAGCAAATACAATTTCAATCAAATAAATTAAGTAACTAAGATACAGTGGGTTTCCTTCTTCCCCAGCCATTTATGTAAACAAAATATAGTGTTGTCTAAATCTTTTTTATTATTATTATTTTTTTTTTTTTTTTTTTTGGCTGTTTTCTTCATGCCTCTAAAAGAACAGTTTTTTAACCTTAAATATGGTGTAAAATCTATTTCCCAGTTAATTTTAATAGTGTTTGATTAAGGTTCGGAAGTTTGAATGAAGTATTTGTTATTTTTGACAGGGGTGCCCCCTTTTTTTGTGGAAAGCAGATAACTATTTGTTTGTAACTTGTCTCTCAGGTAGACATGTTTTTTTTAAAGATACTAGGGTTTTATAAATACTCTTTAGTGACATGTTACTTATATGTAGGGCTCTTTGAAATAGAGAAAAAGTGCAACATGTGGTGATATGTATCTTGACATGTGGATTTTATGATCTACCGCCGGTGACCACGCTTAAAACTTATAAAACTATTTTCACCAATAGGACAAGTTCAAACATGTTACGTAACTGGATTACCTTTTGCCTAATTACTCTCAAAAGGCACATATTGTGTATTTATTTAGTTTAGAGTAGGCAATAATACTGTAATGAATCTATTAGTGTTTATGTCTGATTAGCTTGCACGAGTCAAAACATCTTATAAATTAGTTTTGAAGTAAAATGATTTTTTTTAAAGTCTGGCGAGTCTTCTTCATCAAGTCAAAATATTCCTCCGGAAATATTAAAACCAATTAAAGACATTAGGAGAAAGATGACAGTAAACAATATGGAAATATTGCAAAAGGTAATATCATGATCATAAAATGTCACAGCATGACTTTTGAAAATACATGTATGATTCATGTATGATAAAGGTACAACATGTATTTTAGAGAATAACAAGTAAACAGCTTTTCTTTTTATGTTGTGCTTTAAAAGAACACACATATATTTATATCATATAATAATACATGTATATATTGATATTAACTTTTCGAAGTCGAAATCGGATAGGAATATTTCATTTGATCATGCATAATTAATGGTAAATTATTTCCATCATTTCCATCATTTCCTTTGAAAATATTTAAAAAAAATGAAAATATTGTTGTAGAAATGATAAGGATAGTACTATTTCTCTCATTATAAGATTTTGTGAGTACATCATGTTTCAGATGCAGGTTTAAGCTTTTCAAAATATTTGACCGTCTAAATATGTATGCTAAATTATAACTGACAATCATTTATAAATAAGCTTGTATTGACCTTGAAATATAGCCCCCAGTTGTATTGTATAATTGTTTATCTAATTGTTATGTAGAAGCTTCTTGACCATCTGAAGATAGTAAGGATGGATGTTAAAGATGACCATATTTCAGCATGTTCTAAGTTTGTAGCAGATTGTATAAAGTATGCCTGGATGATGCAGATTCAAGATCCACCAGTTTACATTGAGTGGGATTTCCCTAGTGATACAAAGATAGATACTAACATCTTACGCTCCTACACAAAGGCTGGAGATCAAGTTGACTTTATAGTGTGGCCTGTTTTGTACCTACACAAAGATGGCCCTGTACTAAATAAAGGCGTTGTTCAGCCGAAAAGTAAATGATAGCAATGCATACATTTCAAAGAACCATTCCTTTATACTTTAATTATACCTAGTTTTTAAAGTTTTAAGGTGTTGTAATAGATTCATGTTGTCAACTATATATTGTTGTGTTAATAAAGTTATTCATAATAAGAAGTTTTACCTATAAACGGGTTATATGTAGGATATATATATAATATGTCAGGTTGTATTATATCAATTGATTGATAGGTGTTTTAACGCCACTTTCAAAACTACTGTGCTTGTAAATGGGGGCCAGTTTTTATTTGTGGAGGATGTAAAATTGAAAGTGCCTTGAGAGAACTACAGACCCTCTAAAGAAATTGTTATCATGCAAAGAAACTTTTAGCTTATCAAGTAAAGATAATATTATGGTTTTATTATGATTTCTTGTGAACAACTTGACATTTTTGGAAGTGTTTTCTATCCGTAGAGTGCAATATCTGAAGTGAAATACATTAGAAATGATCAAATGTATTCACAACATTAACAGTTTGATACAAACCATTTGTACTGGTAATTATATAAAAAAGTTTTTATGGTGGAATGTCGTAGTTGAAAAAGGGTTGATTCGTGTGATTTACATCTGTAAAAAGCCTCTGTTACATCTAAGATCTAGTACAGTATTTGAAAAAGAAAAGCTATTTTATAAAGCTTTAGAAGATTTGAAAACTACATATGGTAAACATTTGATCTTTAGCTGTATAATTTTTTATCAGATACTAATCCATTTTAAAACAATGATTTATATATTAAATTAAATAAAGATTCTCATACCTTTAATAATTGAAACACCAACTTAAAGTAATATTACACAATTTACAACTGAAGAACATTTGTATAGAATACAATTGTCAAAGTCAACAAATAAGTAATGGATGATAATGCATTTATTTCAAAGAACCTTACGAACTCTTAATTTTAAACTTTTTGATATATATTTTTGAAGATAGAGTGTTGTGATAGTTGAATATTGTGTACTGTATATTGTACGTAATTTAGGAGATTCTAGTTTTAATGACTGGTTTAAATGGTTCAATAATTAGGTTTGAGATCTACTTCTTAACATTGTATCGTCCTGAAAATGCATGAAATATTTGCCACTGGACGTTAAGCAACCAACGATTAATCAATCTTATCATTGTATATATGTATACCTTATTGATTGAATCAACAAAAATTATATACATACAAGTAATGTAAAACTTATTTTCTCATATATTTTATAATTGAAGCTACAAATTCATTTCCAACTGAATGAATGCGTGTGAAAATATAGGTGAATACAATTACAAACTTCAATCTTTCATTTCATCTTTCATTTTTCATCTTTCATAGTAATCAGTTATCTCATATATTCCTTATATACTGTAGGAGTCTAGAATTACATAGACTATTTTTAAATAATCGAGAAGTTGGATGAAGTCAGTCAGTTATCATATTTATAATATATTCATTTTTGAGTGCCTATTGCATTATTTATGTTTTGGTTGTGGTTATAAACTACGATGTTTACAAGATATAGAAACATGAAGTCATGGTTTCATTAACATAATAGAACGATGGAAAAAAATCATTACTGTATCCTCTAAGTGATTATTTTATACAATTTTGTCTGTGCATATTTTCATCAGTGTAGACTACATCTTTCTTATTCATCACATACATTTCATTGAAACTGTTAGAGTATGTTACATTGTACCCTCATAATAAACTTTTGATAAAGTACGTCATTTTGCTTTAATCAGATTTTTTTGTCAATCATAAACCCTAATGTATCCATAAGACATCTTCATCTGAAAAACCTTTGATACTAGTGGATGGATTAAAACAATTTCATAACTCATGATCACTATCAAAAATACCACTGTTTAATTTTCAACCTCCCAAGCTATTGGATATCCAAAATAATGTATATGCTAATTTTCACCTCTTGTTTTTTTTTAATCATATACATTAATTTATATGGTACTTTTATATTTGATGAACTAATTACAATTTTTTGACAATGGCATGCAAATGCAGCAACTCTGATTAGAGTTTAAATGAGTAGCATAACGGAAATGGCATTGATTTATATGTTGTATGTATAGTGAATGATTAAAGGTTTATATGTTTTTTTTGTAGTTATAGTGTTTGAGATAGCTAATGGCTATATGCCCTATTTTTACATTTTGCATTATACTACCTGCTTGAGATCGTTCTGTTTGTAGAAATGATTTTAGATTGCACCTTCATGAGGATATTTTGAAGATAAAATGAGGACTTGCTTAAATTTAGTAGTCAGCACAGTAAAGTGGTAGAATCTGTTACTCTTATGATTTTATATTATTAGGGATGCTAGGTGCAATGAAATGAAGGGAAATTTACACAAGGCATATTTAATCAAGGTGTGGTTTTACCAAAATGGGCACTACCAATGTAAATGCATGCAAAATTGATTTTTTTCACGGTGGTTATGTTTTTTAAACGGAGACAGTCCTAGTGCCATGATAGAACCAGAAGTCTTGTTAGGAAAACATACAAAAATTCAAAAAAATGTTATGTATTTTGTATAAACAATTACCACACTGAGTTAGAAATATACTATAACCAGATTGTATACTTTTTATGGTCATTTATTATTCATTATTCATATATTATTAAAAGCATTTAAAACAATCAGTGATCCAAACACTTTAATTTGGGTGTAATAAAAAAGGTAAACAAACAAAGATGTTCAATGTTAATTGAAGGATGATACCAAGCCTGAATGAATCAATGTAAGTCCATTAGCAGATAAACAAAGGTAATGTTCAATTTAAAACATATTGAATCTTTTACATATCAACATACGGTATTTTTACGTTTAATTTTCATAGGTGAAGATCCTTGGAAGATTTCAAATAGAGGCGAAAAAAAATGAGGGACATTCAATCACAAAAGTCGAAAACAAACTGACAAAACCATACTAAAAATGAAAATAGACCAACAGACAAACAGACAAACAGCTGCACACTAAATACAGCAAAGAAAACTTAAGACTGCGCAACATGAACCACCAAAAACTGGGGGTGATTTGAGTTTTTCCAGAAGTGTAAGCAGATCCTGCTCCACATGTGACACCCGTTGTTTTGCTCTTTTTAGTACAAACTTAGTAATAATTTAAACTCAGGAGGTCACATTTAAAATTAGGTACAGATTGAGACAGGTCAAACAACCATGAAAGTTTCAAAATACAGAAAAAAACCTGATTGTCAATTTGACAGCTCATTTCTTGCTACTGGTTTTGCAGTTTCAATTTATTGTTTTCAGTTTCCATTAATCCTTCATTAAAGTGTACTATTTAGATTGATCTTTTGAATTGGTCATAACCATCATTTAAGTGTTAGAGCTATCTTTCCAAATGAAGTAGAATGATGGTTTTAATAAATTGTCATTTTCATAGAGCGTATATTTTTTACATTGTAAGCTGTATACATATTTTTTTTTATATCTTGTATTTAAATTTCTAGTTGATTAACAAAATAATTAATACTGAAAAATTTGTCATTATGGCAAAGTGCTCAATCCAAGAGTTTCGAGCAAGAATCGTCCATTCAAACTACAATATTCCTGTTCCCCTCCTTTTGCCCGAATAAGATCTACCGAATTAGACATCACATGCACTAGGTTAGATTACCGTAGACATATTTGGCACAATGTTTTGGAATTTTGGGTTCTCAATTCTCTTCAAATTTGTACTTGTTTGGCTTTGTAACTACTTTGATCTAAGCGTCACCTGGGAACAGTATATCTAACAATATATATATCCTGGCGTCACTGATGAGTCTTATGAAGACGAAACGCGCCCTGGCGTACTAAATTATTATCCTGTTATTAACTATTTGTACTCACATGAACAACACGACGAATGGCACATGTTGGCCCGGACATGCTTAATTACCCCTTCACAGGACATAAAATCAAGTTTTGCTTTTTCTTTTGATTCTATATTTTGTTTTGTGCACACTTTGTTTGTGTTTTTCGTTTATTTTGGACTTATGAGTTTGAATATTCATTTGGTATACTTTGTATCGTTTTTCGAGTTGTAATACGGACTTGTCAAAAAAAACCAAAACTGTATAAGATTTTTAAAATATGTATTCCTCATTGAATATTTGGGTACGTTTATTTTGTAAATAGGATCATACAACGTCTCTTTGTTCGTTAGACAGTCTGAAAGTTCACATTGTCTAAGTATTATTTCGCATAGTTTGCTTAGTCCATATGTCAAATACTGTATCGGGCAACTCTATTTTGGTGTTTGAACTGATTGAACTGACATGTCTACCTGGCATGATTCAACTGACCTAAACCAAATTTAATGGTTCATTGGACAACATTTAGTTTTTGCGGTCTGGCCAATATGTCTGATACTGTTAGCAAAAAGTCAATTCCCAAGAATTATTAAGATAATTTGTAAAATGTTTTTTTTCTAATACAAATTTATGTAATTCTACATTAAAATAATGCCTGCACCAAGTCAGGAATATGACAGTTATTGGTTTGATTTGTTTGAGCTTTTGATGTTATCATTTGATAGTTAACACTGTCTGGTTCAACTTGTTAATTTTCTGATTTGTCAAATCTAAAGGGTTTGAACCTCGAAATTGGCATCCTAAATTATCCTAGTATCCTTGATGTGAGTTGGTTCGAAATATTGTTGACATTAGTGTTTTCATATGAATTATAAATTCAAAAGTAACAATTGTCTCCAGTCATGAATAATTCTAATTAAACAAATCTGATCGAAAACATGATTTATGCAGATAATATCCGACAATAACATGTGTTGACAATTAGATTACAGGCAACACGTATCAGATAAAGTTTGTGTATTTAATGTCCCACCGTACCTTTGGTTGTATTTAAAACGTGTTTAGAAATAACATTATTTAAAACCCAATAAACGAAATGCCATATAAAAAAACAAGACGTGCAAGCATGAGAGTTGTATTATAGTTAACATATCTCTCATACAACATAGTTTCAATACAAATATTTTGCTATATTTTCTCTGATATCTATCACTACATGTCGAATAGAAGGTTTCCTTCCTTTTATGACTATCTAAGGCTTCTTCAATTAGGTAAATAAAATGTTCAGAAATGCGACGTGATATTGGTACAAACTTAAAAGAGTACACATGGGGAGGTGACACTATTAGCTATGTCACCGATCTCAGCAAACATTTTGCATGCAACTCTCGCTCGGTGAACTCCAACCGAAAATCGAAAAATCAATGCGTTTATCTCATTTATCATTTGAAATAATACTAATTGAATTCTTTCAAAATGGGTGAACATTTGTATAGAAAGCACAAAAATCGGCGAAAAATCTTATAAAACTTGTCTTAAAGTCATCAAATCTCTGATTTCTACTGCAAAGATGTTTATTTAAAAACAAAAACTACATATATGTGTTATTGATACTTAAATTTCCGTTTAAATGATGCAAAATAAAGATAGGGTCACTGACTTCGTTTTTACGGTACACATCATTTAAAGTTGTGTTCTTTATAAAATTATCCCACAAAACGTCGAAATAATTGTATCGGCATATCGTTGTAGGCCTCAAAACGTTGATTTTTGTCGTTTTTGCATTACCGAAAAGGTAACAAATATATTATTAGGCAAAAAACGAAGTCGATGACCATATGATTATTTTGTATCATTAAAACAGAAATCTAAGTGTCAACAACATACAGTTTTTTTTAAAGAAAAATCTATGGAGCAGAAATTAGTGTATTGATGATTTTTAAGACAACTTTTGAAAGGTTTTGGACGATTTAATGTGCTTTTTATACAAATATTCACCTATTTCGATTTCCAGTTAAAACTCAACGAGCTATGGTTATATGCAAATTTAAGCAACATCTGTGACATAACCTATTTACTGTTCCTTGACCTTAAATTGCTTGTGAGCTATTCTAGAATATTTATAACTTCTATGTATACTATTCTGAAGATATTTTCTGAAATGAATCACAGACTTTTTATCTAACTTGCCAAGTGAATAATCATATAGTTATTGATTTTCTACAACAAACATCGTCGGTTTATTTCAATACGTAAGAAAAATCAAAGGGACCATTTTAAATATTTTTTGACATCGTGTAAGTAGTTTTAAAGTATTTACTTCTTGTATCAAATGTAAAAAATGGCACAAGCTTCTGTGCCTAGATGTGATATTTGCAAGGAAGAAATTGCTAAAGTGTTTTGCTATGACTGTCGTCATTTTCTATGTCAATCATGTAACTCGTTCCATGAAAAATTTCCCACAACGAAGCGACATACAGTTACAGATTCGTGTAGAGTGGATCGATCAATACTTATGCTCAAAAGTGTATGTGAAGATCATGAACTAGAGTTTGCTTATTATTGTGACGGTTGTGCATGCTTGATATGCGCTCAGTGTGTTACATCTGTGCACAAGGACCATTCATTGACTGACATATCAAAAGTTGCTGCTGCATCACGTAATGATGTAGTGAAACACCTTGGACACATCAGCGATAACACAAAAACTTTATCCCGTTTGATTGAAGCTTTCAAAACAACGAAGCAAACAAAGCTTCAGACTGGTACCACAAACTTCACCAAAGAATTGACTAAAGTGTCACAAGATTTGATTGAATTGATAAAAAGGATTACAGAACTAAAATTGACACAGGTATCTGATTTTCATGCTTTGGAGAAAAAACAAATATTGTACAATTTGTCGCAACTAGAAAAAACATACGGTGAATATAATTCCTTATACAAAAGCTGTACCCAAAGTTTAGAAGAGAAACACAACGTTTCTTTTTTTCTTATACAAACATCTCTTGCAAGAGAAATCGAAATGCTTGATGCAATTAATATTCCTGAAGATCCAAAGGAAATAGAGCGCTTTGACCGAGAAGATTTCGTAGATTTAATAATAAACAAGATTCAAAGGAAGTATAGTCTAAGGTTTGTGTAATAATTTCAATGTGATTGATTTTTAAAATTAAGGTGGCTTGGGCGTATTAATTTTGATTTGGCAAAGTTAAAAAAAAAATAATCAAACACAAATTAGGTGTTTTTGAGAAATTACAGCCGTAATATGATAAGCCGTTATCATGATAAAACACACAATTGTCTATATTTACATCAACTGTCTTAATCTTGATACCTTTGATAACTATTTAAACCACTGGGTCGATGACAGTGCTGGTGGATGTTTCGTCCCCGAGGGTATCACCAGCCAAGTAGTCAGCACTTCGGTGTTGACATGACTATTATTCACTTGGCAAAGAGGGACGAAAGATACCAAAGGGACAGTCAAACTCATAAATCTAAAACAAACTGACAACGCCATGGCTAAAAATGAAAAAGACAAACAAACAACAGCACACACGACACAACATAGAGAACTAAAGAATAAACAACACGAATCCCACCAAAAACGTCTCTTTGTTCTTTATACTGTCTGAAAGTTCACATTGTCTAAGAATTATTTCGCATAGTTTGCTTATTCCATATGTCAAATAGGGCAACTTATTTTGGTGTTTGAACTGATTGAACTGACTTGTCTACCTGGCATGATTCAACTGACCTAAACCAAATTTAATGGTTCATTGGTCAACATTTAGTTTTTGCGGTCTGGTCAATATGTATGATACTGTTAGCAAAAAGTGAATTCCCAAGAATTATTAAGATAATTTGTAAAATGTTTTTTTCTTATACAAATTTATGTAATTCTACATTAAAATAATGCCTGCACCAAGTCAGAAATATGACAGTATTGGTTTGATGTGTTTGAGCTTTTGATGTTATCATTTGATAGTTAACACTGTCTGGTTCAACTTGTCAATTTTCTGATTTGTCAAATCTAAAGGGTTAGTAGATATTTCGGAATTTGTGGTTTGCTCTTCAACTTCATATTTCATTGACGGACGCTCCACCTGTTTTTATTCAAGAGCTACTAGTGTGTGTGAAAACGAACCTCGAAATTGGCATCCTGAATTATCCTAGTATCCTTGATGTGAGTTGGTTCGAAATATTGTTGACATTAGTATTTTCATATGAATTATAAATTCAAAAGTAACAATTTACTCCAGTCATTCATAATTTAAATTAAACAAATCTGATCGAAAACATAATTTATGCAGATAATATCCGACAATAACAGGTGTTGACAATTAGATTACAGGCAACACGTATCAGATAAAGGTTGTGTATTTAATGTCCCACCGTACCTTTGGTTGTATTTAAAAAGTGTTTAGACTCAACATTATTTAAAACCCAATAAACGAAATGCCATATAAAAAAACAAGACGTGCAAGCATGAGAGTTGTATTATAGTTAACATATCTCTCATACAACATAGTTACAATGCAAATATTTTGCTATATTTTCTCTGATATCTATCACTACATGTCGAATAGAAGGTTTCCTTTCTTTTATGACTATCTAAGGCTTCTTCAATTAGGTAAATAAAATGTTCAGAAATGTGACGTAATATTGGTACAAACTTAAAAGAGTACACATGGAGAGGTGACACTATTAGCTATGTCACCGACCTCAGCAAACATTTTGCATGCAACTCTCGCTCGGTGAACTCAAACCGAAAATTGAAAAAAATAATGCATTTATCTAATTTATCATTTGAATAACACTAAATGAATTCTTTCAAAATGGGTGAACATTTGTATAATAAGAACAAAAATCGGCGAAAAATCTTCTAAAACTTGTCTTAAAGTCATCAAATCTCTGATTTCTACTGCAAAGATGTTTATTTAAAAAAAAACTACATATATGTGTTATTGATACTTAAATTTCCGTTTAAATGATGCAAAATAAAGATAGGGTCACTGACTTCGTTTTTACGGTACACATCATTCAAAGTTGTGTTCTTTATAATATCAGTTTCAGAGAATTTTTTGTTCGAATCAGAGTGATCCTTTACGATTTATCCCTCCCTAAGACAAGATACTTGTATCTACGTTGGCCATTCTTTTGTACGAAGCAAAGCAATACCAACTCTTTCAATTTGTCTTTTAGTTTGGAATGTGGAATACTGGTGTAAAGAGTAGAAAAGTCAAATGTTTTAATACTGTTACAAGATGAAAGAGAGTTAGAATGTATGTACTCTAAAAGATCTTTGGAATTTTTAAGTATCCACATCTGATGCACGCCCCCTCTAGAATAGGCAGTTTCACAATAACTTTGAAGCCCGTCTTTGATTGCTGATAAAATAGATGTTAATAATTTAGAAAGAGGTTTCGTGGAAAGTTAGATATGGTAGTTTAAAAAAATTTCCTGTTACAAAGCAGAAAAAGAAAGAATTTATTTATTCCAGGAAAAAATTACCTCAGCCGTATTTGGCGTAACTTTTTGGAGTTTTGGTTCCTCAATGCTCTTCAACTTTGTACTTGTTTGGCCTTATAACTATGTTGATCTGAAAGAAAATGGATGCAGTCTTAGCAAACTGAATATTGTTCCTCTGACACATTCGTAAGATACTTTCCATACTTTTCTCTGATCTTACTAAAACAATTCAATCTTTTTTCTATGCGTCAGAAATACGTACCCTCAGCAGCTAAAATCAATTGAATTGCGTACCTTTATATGCCTCCAAAATGAATAAAACCAAGCAATTTGAAGTGGTATAATTACAAAATATTTATAGTGAAGTAAGGTAAAGAAATAGAAACAGAGAATGTGTAGTAATAAGTAATATAACCCAAATATAAAGCACTCCGCGAATTCTCGAGTTCATCTTTATATATATATATATAAAACGTCTGAATAGTAGTCAACGATTTTCCCCACGAGGGCGCTGGATCGTTACGAGTAACGATACATGTACATAATAAAAAAATTATATAAACGCCTAAAAAAGTGTACACAACAATTCCAAATACAATTAAAGGTAACTATAAATGTAATTATTTATAAATATTTCGGATAACAGATATCCTTCATCGGTATATATGATTGTGATGTTGAATGAATCAATTATCAGTCTACTTAGATTAAGCTGTTACAATCTTGAAATTTATACAATAAAAAAGTCAAACCGAACATCAGGTAAGACGCTTGCACAATTCTAAAAATTTATTAAACACGACATAGGTTATATGACTAATTACATCAGAGAGTTCAAATATATGCTTTAAAGAAAAATAATAATGTGCGATATGAACTAGCACAATTCTAAAGCTTTAACGGTGTTGACAATTATGATGTTACAAGAAAGATTGCGTCAATAAGAATTCCAAATAAACAGCACCGAACGGTCCAAATTTGTAAATATTTCAGATTTGACAACGGTAGTGTAGTTAAATTAGGGTCTGCGATGTTTAAAACAAACGGCCGTTAAAATATAATAATGAATTTTGACTAAAGTAAACTAGTTGAACGTGGCTTGGTACTTACACATCCCTAAAAAAATTAAGCAATTTAAATTGTTATATTCAACATTTATTTTAGAGATGAGCAAGGTAAAGAAATAGAAACAGTTACTGTAATAATAAGTAATATAACCCAGATGTGAAGCACTGCATGGTGTCGAACTACATCTTTTCATTTATCCCATTTGGTACCAAAGTTCTTAATTTCCTTATCCAAAACCTTTCCCGAGCGAGTCTATCCTCCTTAGACCAAGCAGAGTTGTGGTCAATGATTTTAATGGTCAGTCGATTGAGATCTGCCTGAGTGTGGCCAGGGGATCTCAAATGTCGACTGAGAGGGAGGTCTGGCTTGCATTGGTAGTCGCTACGATGGCCGTTCATTCGTTTGTGAAACGGCTGTTCAGACTCGCCAACATACTGTTTACCACATTTACACTGTATGAGATACACAACATTTGAAGTCTTGCAATACAACATTGCAAAATATGGTGTATTCTGTACCAGTGGAGTGACTGTTAAAAGTCTGGGTATCCAGTATTTGTTTGCAAGTTAGACATCGTTTATTTCCGCAACCCTTGCAAGAGCCCCCAGATGAAGAGCCTGCTTGAGACGATAAGTCAGCTCTCACCAGCAAGTCTTTAAGGCTTTTGGGCCTACGGAAAGCCAGTACAGGTGGCTCGGGAAAGATCTTGGATAGTTAAGGATGTTTTTCGATCTCTTTCCAATTATCGCGGATTAGGTGAGATAAGTTGTCAAATTTTGGATGGTAAGTCAACACAAAAGGCACCTTCTTGTTGACCTTTTTGTCTTTATATTGTAAAAGCTCATCTCGGCTGATGTTGTTAGCACGAGAAAAACCATTATCAATGTCTTTTCTTTTGTAGCCCCGATGTTTAAGGTGACCGCGAAGTTCTTGTAGACGTTTTTTTGCAATATCGTTGGTGGAGCAAATCCTTTTTATTCGTATGGCCTGGCTGTAGGGAATACTCTTGGTGCAGTGTTTAGGACGACAACTCAAAGGAGATAGATATTGATGTTTGTCTGTGGGCTTGCAATACAGATCTGTAAATATGTTTCCATCCCTCAATTGCGTTGTAGTGTCAAGAAATGTGAATTTAGAGTCAGAGATTTCATATGTGAATTTGATTGAGGGATGGGCATCGTTGGCATGATGAATGAACAAATTTAGTTCTTGTTCAGTATTGTCCCACTTCATGTCAATATAGTCGATAAATCGGAACCAAGAGAGGGGTTGATGAAGAGATGAATTGAGAATTCTCTGTTCTAATTTACCCATAAAAATATTGGCATAAGACGGGACCATCTTTGTTCCCATTGCTGTTCCATTAACTTAGAGGAAGTGTTCACCATTGAATGTAAAGTTATTGCATTTTAATACCAAAGTTAGAAGCTGGATGAGACATTCAGTTGGTAAATGCAAGGTGTTAAGAGAGTTCCAGACTTCCCTACAGGCTTCAATACCATCGTCATGGGGGATGTTAGTATAGAAGGAGGTAACATCAATCGAGACAAGGATCGTTTTAGGTGGGAGAGGGTTCAGAGATTCCATTTTCTTAAGATAGTGAGTTGTGTCTTAAACTTGTATATAGGATGGTAAATGTTCTACATGTGATCTCAGATGAAAGTCAATAAATTCTGATATTTTCTCTGTAGGGTGGTCATTAGCAGAAACAATTGGTCTACCTGGATTATTGACTTTATGTATTTTGGGCAGAAGATAGGGTTTTTGATTTTTCAGGTTTTAGATATTTCAATGTGTCGTCATCAATATGTCCCTGTTCACACATGTTTTTCAGGTTTGTGGTGATCTCTTTGTTGAACTGAGGGGTGGGGTCAGAGTCTAATTTCTTATAAAATCTCTCATCAGAGAGTTGACGTTCTGCCTCTTGAATGTAGTCACATTTGTCCATGACGACAACAGCGCTACCTTTATCAGCTGGTTTTATTATAATGTCGTCTCTGTTCTTAAGTTTCCGCACAGCTTCATTTTCTTCAGACGAAGTTGCACATTTACTGGGTTTAGGAAACCATGAACTTGTTTCCTGAATCTGGAAATATCGACATCTTCTTGGTCGTCATCTGAGTCTAGATCACTTGTGTCACTATCAGTGGTACTTTTTGAGGTATATATATATATGTTAGCGGCAATGAGTGAAATAAGGCATTAAACTAAAATCCTAGGCAATAAGCTTACGCCTAGACATTAAGTTGTTGCCTGAAATTTTCAGGCTTAAGCTTCTTTCCTGAAATCTGATGATTCATCATATTCATCATATTGCCGAACATAATTTTAGGCAATAAATAAACTCTGGAGTTTATGCATTTTTGTTAATTTATTCTTGATATAAAGTTGCTTCTTAATTATATTTCAAATAACAATTGTATAGATATACATTCTTTTGACATATCTTCAAATTAAATAAGCCTTGTAGCTTTACATCGGATAAAATTAGATGTTTTTCTTTTGCTCATAAGCAAACGTATGTTAATTGCAGTAATAGAATAAAATAGTTGAAGTACTCAGTATTTATATGAAAGATGCACGAGATTTGCCTTTGAACTTGTTAGTATGAAACCGTGACACTTTGAATTCAGCTCCCTCAAAGTATTTAATTATTTTATCGATTATATATTTAATTTTAACTATTTACAACTGATTTGATCAATTATAATATACCGTTGTGTATTTTCTTACTTATGTTTTGTTTCAGAGTTTAAATGTACAATTTTAATATCAAATTTATTTATTACCCTTTAAATTAAATTTGTTAAATTGTTTTCTAATAATTAATCGGGTTTTAAATTAAAGTTGTTGGTTAAATTTAATACAATATGTCAATTTTTCCATTTTTTTTTCTTTTATGCCAATACTTAGGACAGCGGTCAGGACATCCTTGCTAAGATAATCCTCAGATAGCTTAGTTGTGCATGATGATACAGGTCGTAACTCGGTCCTTACTTTATGATAATTACTATCTTAGGACAGTTTATATAAACAGGCCCCAGTTCTCACAATGGTATTATGTAACAAATATATCTTTATATAAATGAATAAATGTCTTTTATTTAAATGCATTTATATTTTAGGCATTAAGCTTAATGCCTGGACACATTTTGCAGGATTTAAGCTTAAATCCTAGGATTGTTAAAACACTAATACCTAACATCATTTAGGCAATAGACTTACTGCCTAGGTGTTAACTTACTGCCTAGGATTTAAGCTTAATGCCTAATTTCACTTATTGCCGGTTTCGTCTTTTACATTAACTGACAATCGAATACAACGCAACTAAACTGTGACTTTCTTTCGGATTACGAATCCTTAAATAATGTGGAAGGTTTAAGAGCGTTTTGTAACAGAAAAAGTACTGATTTATTATCAGATGTTTGTAGCCGAGTTACGATAAATAGACAATAATAGTGCATTGACTTGACATATCAACGATATAAGGATGAGGCTTAGAAACGAGGAAATGCGAGGCTGTGCCGAGCTATTTCCCCGTTTCGGGCCGAATCCTTATATATATCGTTGATATGTCAAGTCAATGCACTATTATTGTCTTTATACTGCAATCTAAAAAAAAACATTTTCAATTGTTGTTTAATGCGTTAAGGTTATTTATTTGATTTAAATATTGGGGGAAATACCCTTTAAAAAGGCCTCACATCATGCTCGCGGAGAAATATACAACACAATGAAATTTACATTTACCTGTTGAAACCAACACTCGATGGTGAACGAAATCGTTTGAGTATGGACCTAAATATCAACCATAAGCATAAAACATAATGATTTATAGGTTGCAAACAAAAAATGTTAACAACATTAAATATCTTTTTCCAATAATTGCAAAAGAAACAATGTTGAGTCGTTCCACACATCGTTGTATTCATTTGAAACAAGAACAGGTTGAAGAGGTCGTATGAATAATTCAATATTATTTCGGCAATTTCTATTTAAATAATCATGAGGAAAAGTGATATCGGGTCAGTGACTGTATATGACATAGAGATATACAGTCAGCGCATTTTGACTGCTCAAATAGAACGAGTGCAGTATAAATGCATTTAACTGCTTGTATTGTAAACTTGTATAAGTTTGAACATCTTATTTTATTTTTATTTATTTTCACTGTAAATATCTAACATCTACAAAAGCAAAATGCGCTTCCTAGTACGTATCTCACAATTAGTATAATATCGTGGGGCTTTTATTTCTATTTTTGTTTTATTTCGACTCGCTAAATTTTATAAGTAGAATGATGCGTGTTACAACGAAAATAAAAAAAATTAAGTTTATTTGATTTATTTGTTACTTGATTGACATACGCTTTGTAAATTAATCCAAGATGCATCATTGTTGAAGACATGATTCCAAACTACCCTAATAATATCTCCAAATTACATGTAAATTGTCATCGAATGAAGCAGTTTCTGAATGGATATTGTTGCATAACGGTTTTAAATTAAAAAAAAAAAAGAGAGAGAGAGAGAGAGAATATTAAAAGGGCATTCAAAAATTCAATGAGACCAAGGACTAAAAACAACAGACAACAACATGACTACGAATAAAAACGACGAAAGGAAAATAGCAGACTAAAACTAAATCCCGAACAACACGAATCCCTTCTAAATAAGTTACCGGAATGGCTTTTATAATGCACGTACTAACTTATAATATATATATCAATCTTTTTAAATTTGATACACATTTTGTAACTTAAGGTTATATAAAGTTATATATAGTGGGGATAAATACAGAAGATGAATAAAAATAAAGGATACAGTAGTTTAGTTCTCTCAAATAGTGAAAATAGACGCCAACATTTTTAAGATGTTGACATAAGTTTTTACAACCAATAGTATGATGTAACTGCTGGTGGATTTTTCGATTGCATCATCAGCTTAGTATGTTAACATGAAATATAAATATGTTCTTTTTCTGTATATATATTGCTTATAAAAATGTCTTTATACAATATCAATTTTTAGGAATTAATGTCTAACAATACCTTTGATCTCTATTTAAAAATTGAGATAAAACTCAACATTGTTTAAAATCTCATAAACGAAAAACAATAAATAAAAGCAAGACGTTTAACCGTGAGAGTTGTATAATAAACTATTTAAAGGGGCACTAGCTACGAGATATATAAAAATCTAAAGTATGATTTGTTTTGTTCAATCATTAATGACAGTGAAATAGTGAAATAATAATTCACTTTTAGAAGCAAAACTGGTTCAATTTTGTCAAATTAAGCTAATAAAAATTGATAATGAGTTATTCACTTGCAAGTGAATAATTCGTCCCCATTAAATCTGTATACATGTGAACCCCAATTTAACCCCGTAGACAGAGATAGAACAACGCATGCATTATCCGTGTACGGTTATTTATAGGAAAAGAATGTCAACATTGAAAGTTAAACAAAGGTAAATAATTTGATTGACTGATTCGATCCACAAAAAATATCATTCTTATTTAGAAAAACACGACGATTTTTTATAACTTTCTGTTTTCATTCCTTACAAAATTATGATTCTACATTAAAAAATGAGTTTCGAAACTACTTGAGATCAATACAAAATTTTACAGTTAACACAATGTATTTATCTGCCCAACGGCAGCTAATGCCAATACTGAACATTTGGGAAAAGTATGTGCTGTTTGTGCTGTTGTAATGTCATGAAATTATTATCTGATTTGAAAAAATATATATTAATTTCATCATTTGATATATCTAAGCCTGAACCAGAGACAAGAAAAGAGTCATGCATTCCAGGAAAAACTACAGAAGAAGAAATATGATCTATTAAAGTATGTTATTGTTCAGTTCAAACGTTTGTTTTAATTCTGGACATGTCATATCTTATGTTTATTTTTTTACATCATTTACTTGCTTATATTAGAAAATTTGATAAATTTCGCTAACTTAAAATTATTTTAAAGCATCTAACACATGGTTCTTTAATTAGAGCATAGTTTGTTTTCGTGGTAAATTATAAACTTTCTAAATTGTTGTTTGTGAGCTGATATGGTATGATTAAATATAAAATTACTATGATGAGTTTATTTATGCATATTGATTTTGTTATCAATGATTTAATCGTAATTAAATATCGTTGATATATGCATAGTATGTACATTCTCATTGTGTATTTGTAAGTGGTGTTTGTGCTTTGTATCGATCTGATAAGTTGAACCCTTTTTAATTGATATCAATTCTTCAAAAGTGATGTTACAACAATGACTCATGGAAAGATTAGAGGAATAATTATTTAACATTTTCTATGTGCATGTTCGAAGTCAAGAACCTGTAATTTATCGGATTTCAATGATGTGTCTTAAAAATCAATATATAAATTCGGAGTCGGTTTCATAAAAACATAACGACTAAGATTGATCGTAAGTCATGAACAATTCAGTATACTTACGATTAATCTTGGAAGTAAGTTTTTTTGTAAAACCGAGTATTGACCGTTAGTTTTCTCGTTTGAACTGTTTTACATCATTACGGGTTACTTTGATAGCTTGATACGCGGTTTGTTAAGGGCCTGTACGATGACTTATAGCTGCTATCCTTCTACATCATTTGGTATCTGGTGGTGAGTAAGTTTTCTTAGTGACAATCTTGTATTTAACCTTATTGATATACTTTTAATGTGCATTGAAGTATGAAGTACACAAATGAAAGAGATAAACACATGATTGTGGACCATTATCAAAAAACAGTTCAATATAAAGAAAAGGAAATTCGGAGGTATGTTTTGTAATTGTGTTGAAATGTGTTAAAACTAGTACTGATTTTATGATAAATATTATTATAATTTGTTTGCATGTTTTTTTTTAAGGAGAATGTTTAAAATGTGGTAAAACATGACATAGCATTGCATGTCTAACTACTAAATGTAATGAAAACTAATAAAATTTATTAAACCTATCCATTGCCACTTAACAAGTTAACAATTGTAACATAAACTATTTTAAATGTTATTCACTTGATTGAAAAAGAGGGACGAAAGATACCAAAGGGAAAGTCAAACTCATTAATCTAAAACAACTGACAACGCCATGGCTAAAAATGAAAAAGACAAACAAACAACAGCACACACGACACAACATAGAAAACTAAAGAATAAACAACACGAACCCACCCAAAAAAAATAGGGGTGATCTCAGGTGCTCCGGAAGGGTAAGCAGATCCTGCTCTACATGCGGCACCCGCCGTGTTGCTTATGTGATAACAAATCCGGTAAATAGTCTAATTCGGTAGGTCACATTCAGGAAAGGGAAGGGGATTGTAGTTACGACGTAAGGAACATATCCGATATCATTTGTGATACGATTATTCCATAACGGTCAACCAACTCGTGATGGCGTCCGTAAAATTTACGAAGGGATGATTTCAACTTCATCATTTGGAACTCTTGGTTTAATAGCCTCATTGTGAGCAGCAACCCTCTATCAAGAAAATCATGATAGGAAATGCAAGCACGGGAATATAGTATCAATTGAAGATGTACATTAAGATTGTGATTGAAAAAGCTGCAACAGTCCGGTCTTGGTGTTTTACTAAAATTGCTCCAATTGTTAGAAATTGAGTTTATTTCTTGGTCTTTGGGTTAGATAACAAAATTATTATATTGTAACATCTTACTATGATATTCAAAAAGAATGTTTTCGTCGATTCAAAATGTTTTAAATAGTTATGACAAAAGATGTCACTCAGAATGCATAATGTTAAAAAGTATTCAACTGTTATTACGTCTATGGTAACCCAATTATTTGCTCTTTGTTTTCTGTAAGCACATCATTAGAACAAAATTCTCATTTATTAATGCAATTTTTATCGCGTAAAGTTGCCGTACTCAAACAGGGGCCAACAAACTAACAACAACTATTGAATCACTAATCAACATTAAAAACTTCTGCAAAAAAAAAATACTCTTAACAGTAATAAATTCGAGTCTAAGTCGTTACTATTAAGAATATTCGAAAGTATGACTTATAATCAGGCATCATTGTGATTAACTTGTAATATAAAAAACAGGTAAAAAGACAGATAAATGCCATTGTGCTAGTGGGTATCAAGTATGAAAAAAGAGACGCAATATATTGATTAATTTTCTTAATTTAAACTTGTTGATTAACTTGTAATATAAAAAACAGGTAAAAAACATGTAAATACAGCTATATTTGTCCGTTTGTTATGATGAACCTTAGAGATGAAGGGTTTTACCACCTCATGCGTAAACTTCAACGTATCGGATACTTTGAACACGTTTTAAAATGACCGACTTCTATTAATATAATTAAAAAGCGGATTCCCATTACTAAGATTATATATGCATGATGATGATTACTATGCACAAGTGTATCCTCCATCTCGTATCCTTTATTTCATGTAAGATATCATATACTTGCTTCAAGTACATGCTTTGTTGAAATATTTTATTCATTGATGTGGGAAAAAAACAAACTGAGCAAGGCTCATACATATATTATCAGTAAAAGATCATTTATCTTCAGTGATTTTGTTATTGTTAAGCTTGATTTCTTTCAATTGATACAGCTCATTGTAAAATTATTCTCATTTCTTTACTTTCTGTAGTACTACTTTTTAGTATTAAAATAGTGTTCCTTTTTAATTGTTTTGATATTCGATTTCTCACAGATTAAATAACATACTTCAGCGTATTGACCACCAGTTCCAACAATATGTCGAACAAAAGGATGAAGAAATTAAAAGGTGTATCTTAATAAGAATTCCCTTTATTATCTTTATAGTATTTTTATATTAATAATATTTAGGTTCTATCAATATATTTCAAATTTAAATGTCGAGATTGGACAAATATTGGAATCTGTTTCTTTAATGATCTTATACAAAATGCAGACAAAATCAATCTTTTCTTTCGAATGTTCTGCAAAACGATGTTTTATTTGTATGTGACGTTAGTATGCATGGCCGCCTTATTTCATGACGTCATAATAGGGAATTCAGAGGAAAAAAGAAGATCTCAAGTCATATTCGAATTGTGTCCAATGAAGAAGTGAGTTGGAATTAGAGAAATTAATTTAAATTACATCTCATTGTTAGTGGTATTTGTCATGCTGTGATCCCCTTCTTCCCGAGTTAAATCCTTTGTTCTGATGATGCTTTCTTGATATACAGCTTCCGAGGATGAATACATTTGCTATCATTGTCCATCAACTCATGTTCGACTATATCGATGATGTCCTTTTCAAATAATTCGAACTTGAATCAAAGGTAACAAGAAAGTCAAATCGGCGTCATATCTTGATTCACATGTAAAAATTGATAATGAAGATCGATTGAGAACAAATCTATCGCCATATAGAACAGGCTGTTACTATGTTTCAATTTTTTTTTATCCATATTAACTTTCTTGTCGCTAAAATTGTTTTCTTTTTCATATTCTTTTAACATTTATTTGGAATAAGTGATTCTAATGAAAAAAATGTTTTTCTTGTCGAAAAATAGTTTCTTGTCGCTATTGTCGCTTCCTGTTGCTTCTTGGCGATTCTTGTCGCTAATTAGTGAGACCGTAAGTATCTGAAACTAATCAAATGTCAGTATTTATTTTTGATGTAGTTAAACCATAGTCGGAAATGCATTAGCATTTTGTCAAACCAATGAATCTCAATTTATTCCAATGTGGTATATTTCCACTGAAGCTAGTTCTAGATGCAATAAATCCGACCATTTTGTCATTTAACACACCTAATTAAAGTCATAAGAAACCTCAAATTAAAAAATATAATGCATATGTTTTTTATAACTCAATGGATTATAGTTTTCATTACAAAACTTATCATGCTTATGTACATATACTTTTTTCTGAAGATTTTTGTTTTTTAATTTGTCCATATTTAGAAGAAGTTTACTTTATTGTAATTGCTTGCTTCCAGGAAGCAATTCCCCGACATATTTTCCGTTTGCAAAGTGACCTCATTGTGACCCATTAAAAATCCAGTGATCGCAATACACATGGATGTTCTTAAAATAAACTATGATCTGATTGTACATGTTTAACACGTGCTCAATATTCATGCAAAAATAGAACATAAGGGTAAAATGTAGATTTTGGCTTATAACTCTAAAACCAAAGCATTTAGAGCAAATCTGACATGGGGGTATTAAAATCTATTAGGTCAAGATCTATCTGCCCTGAAATTTTCAGACAAATCGGACAGCCCGTTGTTGGGTTGCTGCCCCTGAATTAGTAATTTTAAGGACATTTTGCAGTTTTGCTTATTATCTTGAATATTATTATAGATAGAGATAAACTGTAAACAGCAAAAATTTTTAGCAAGGTAAGATCTACAAATAAGTCAACATGACCAAAATTGTCAGTTAACCCATTAAGGAGTTATTGCCCTTTATAGTAAATTTTTAACCATTTTTCTAAAACTTTAGTATTCTTTTAAAAAATCTTCTCCGAAACTACTGGGACAAATTTAACCAAACTTGGCCACAATCATCATTTAGGTACTAGTATCTTGTTTTAAAAACGTGTGGCAAGACCCTGCCAACCAACCAAGATGGTCGCCATGGCTAAAAATAGTACATAGGGGCGAAATTTAGATTTTGGCTTATATCTCTGAAACCAAAGCATTTAGAGCAAATCTGACAGGGGAAACATCTATCTGCCCTGAAATTTTCAGACAAAACAGACAACCTGTTGTTGGGTTGCTGCCCCAGAATGGGTAATTTTAAGGAAATTTTGCAGTTTTTGGTTATCTTGAATATTATAATAGATAGAGATAAACTGTAAACAGCAATAATGTTCAGCAAAGTAAGATATACAAACATGTCTGCATGACTAAAAGTGTCTGCTTACCCCTTAAGGGCATATTCAACAGTTTATTTCTGACGGTGAGAATTTTTTCCCTTTAAGAAATTTCATTCTTCAATTGATAGAGAATCAAATTTTGCCAATAAAAATATATGTTGTCGATTTCGTTTTTGCAAAAAATGCTGCTGAAAATTGAACATTTTTGCAATTTTTGAGTAAAAAACGAGTTTTATTAAAAAAAAGAAATATGATTTTTTTAACAACATATACATATTTAATAGGGCTCAAACTGAAGCAAAACAATTCAAGATGATGAGAAAAATCTAACTTTACCATTTAAAGCATTAATTCTTACTCAAATAAAGCAAACAACGTTATGGTTTCCTCAAAAAACTGCATGAAATGAACATTTGAAATGCACATTTTTGATATTTTATATTATTTCCAACGGTGTCGATTTGACCAAAGTAAGATATGTTATTCTTTTAAAAAAAATTGGAACGTCATAACGTTTTGAAAAGTATTTGTCACCGTACTCGTTTTTGAGAAAAATCTAGGAATATAATATTGTTTACTCAATCCCTTCCGTAAGCCTCACAAATTGCGCCAAAAATTAGGACGTTGCGGGAAATAACGTTACATTTCCCGGTAATTTTTCAGAGTCAGTGCCACTGACAGTGTGGCTGAAAAATGTAAACATACTCTGTGACTTGGTTGGAAAGTTGTCTCAATGGCACTCATATCATATCTTCTTATTTATAATGAACCAGTTTTATGATGTCTTTTTGAGATAATAAATCCGTCAGTTTTACTGTTGCGTTCGTCAAAATTGTGAAACCCGAGTGCGAAACATGCAAACCGTGGAATTACAAACTATTAAAACAAAAACCAATGTAAAATCGGGCTTCATTTTTTAAATATCAAAAATTCCAAATTATAAATATATTGCCAACATATTTATTATTTTGTTTGATTTTTCGTATTTATATCTGTCATTCCAGATCAACATGAGTTAGAACCACCTTTCGTTTCTAATTTATTTTTCACACTTGGCATTCAATCGGAACTACTCGGCCTTTTTTTAGAAAATGGTCAAGTAGTTACGATTGACCTTGCATTAAATGCTTGTCCTTTAAAGGAGCTTCTTTTGTAACATTTCTGCAACTACTTTAGAAACCGATTATAAAAGTGTTTAAAGTACAAAAACCATCAGACGGTGAATCATGATTAGTTGATGTAGATTACAAGGAAGTAATTACTTACATACTAGTAGGCAACAATTTACTTCTACCACAGATGTAATACTCTATACCTCTACCTATTATCATGGACGTAAAATCTAGGTTGCGCCAATCATCTTTATTTACTTCTTTTTAACTTATAAGTGTATACCTGGCCTTGAAATCTTAAAACAATCGAGTCAGTTTTTCATACTCACACTCCAAAATCAACAAACCAAAATGCTGGACTTCATGTTTCGAGCATGATTTTTGTGCTTCGAGCACTGAGTAAAGTTTTATTACTTCGACCTCTGGTGCTCTAGACAGGAGAACCGTGGTGCATATAGGCATCACACAATTTGGCACTCCGAGGCGGATGGGGAACAAGATGGCGAAGTGGTTTATATTTGACCAATAGTACCACCTAAGTCGACACTAGGGGCAGTTTTGATTCGTTGTAGAGTATTAATGGATTGCCCTTTATAGTCATTTTTTAACAAGTTTCATAAATTTTTAGAATATATTTTCCACTGTAATTACTGGGCCAAGTTCATTATAGATAGAGATAATTGTAAAGAAGAATGTCCAGTAAAGTAAGATCTACAAACACATCATGATCACCAAAACACAATTTTGTCATGAATTTATCTGTGTCCATTGTTTAATATGCACTTAGACCAAGGTGAGCGACACAGGCTCTTGAGAGCCTCTAGTTGAGCTTAATTGATAAATTTAAAATTAAGATTTATTGACCAATGTTACAATGGATGATAGCTAATACAGTGGCTAGATAGAAAAAAGCCAATTTTTTGGAAAATTTACGTTCCTGCGTTTTATTAATGACGTCACAGTTAGTACTTATTTTAATTTTCAAATTTTCAATAAAAAGTCAAATGGGTAAATTTTCATCAATTATTGGACAGGAAACATAGAGCGCTTACGTCGACAACAAAGATCTTTTAAAATAATGATTGTAAAGACATTTAACATGCCTACCTTGAATATTTAGTTTGTCAACGCCTGCGCTCCATGTTCCTTGATCCTAAATCTAGTTGAATATTCGTCTGATTTTGTCAAATTTTGCCAAAATCCCATATCTTGACCTATTTGTAATAGTAAAAGTTCAATGATTAAGTTAATATTGAAATTAAAAGACCTCCTCACAAAAAGGGCTGTTCAAATCCCCTCGCCCGAATTGAACAGCCTTTTTTGTGAGGAGATCTTTTAATGTCAATATTAACTTAATCATTGAACTTTTACTGACTTACAAACCGTCAAAAATATAAGAAAAGTACATAAAAAGCACTTGCAGAAACCTAATTCCCCTGAACTGGACGAGTCTAAGTAAGTTCAACTTAAATGATAGTTAAACAGTACTCATACTGATATATACAATTAACAGTTACCAAATTGAAATGCAAACGGGCCGATTTAGTGGCATTACATCATATAATTATATATTTATGATAAAAAAAGTAGCATCTAAATAACACCAAATGATAGTTTTACAAAATTAGGGGGTAAATATATATTTTTTTAGCCAACTTTCCAAAATAACGATTTCTTATTTAGTGAATCAGGCAATCAAAACCCCATACAGACCTCATTTATAACTGACCGATGAATATTATGCCTAACAACTTCATGCTATATATACTTGATGTTTTTGATCTGTCAGTAATCATGATTTGGTAATTTTCCTACATTACGTTACATGCGAATGCAAAATAATTAGTTTTGTCTATTCAGTCCAATTAATTAATAGATCTTGCTTTATTTGTGGTTTTTTTTAATAGAAACTATGCATGCAAACTTCAATGAATAAAACCGTATTAAACTAGGTTTCACTGGCCCGATCAAAACGTGTGAGGTGAGATATATTCGCAAGTTCAATGCATTATAGAGCTTTCTTACAAATTGACGAAAGGTACGTATGACTGACGAATCATACGTAAGACTCGTTTTAGGTATCCTTTATTTTGACATATTTAAATAACAGTCGTGGAACTTCGGACAATTATCCTACATGCAATGACACTTATTAAATTGAATTTTTCTTGAGATATATTTAGGATTTCGGGACGTACGATAGGTTGAAATATGATACCACCCGGTCGGAGGAGATTACGTACACTACACAATATCCCTAATATAGAGTAGTCAGACGAAAAAAATGCCCCTAAAACATTAAAAACCGGCCCCTCTCCCACTCTTCAATATTACAATGTTGCACTGTTTAACTTAAGAAAATGACGAAGTAAATATATTGTCTTCTTCCCTTACAGAAAAATAAGAAAAATCAAAACACAAATACTTCCTTCATTCAAAATTTGCAACGCTCAAAATAATAAAATGAAAATGAAGAAAAAAAGATGATCTTCATACTATGCCATATGCTGGTGCTCGTTTAATAACTTTTGAATCATCGCATCTCCTCCGGTAATATTCATTGCCCCCTTCCATAATGTGTATATATGATACACCGGAGCAATTGAACGGTTATTTTAGCGTATTCTTGCGTTTTGCCTATATTCCTGAACATTCATGAAATAATTGCCACTTGACGATAAGTGACAACTTCGCGTCTATCTTCCAAACATGTGTACTGTTAAATCGTCATTATAAAATCCACAATATATATGGTGCAAAATTGTAAATGTTTTTTTTTTATATACAAAATCTGTTTTATTCACCATTACTTTTTAAAAACATTTTAACATCACTTTTTAGCAAATCTCAATATTCCACTTTGACAATTTGCTGAAAGTGTACTATAAAAAATAAAAATAAATGTGAATCTTGTCGTCAAATTTAGACTAACGTACTTCAACAATGCCATTGAAATGTTAATCGTGAAACTCGTGCTTAAAAAATTCCTGCGGAAATGTGTGTTCTCGTGGTTTACGTAAGTAACGTATCGGACGTAAGTGTATTTGACACTATTTTTCTCTGTTTGATTATATTAAAATCGTGTATTATTTGCGATATTAATATTTTTGAAAAATAAACTTGATTTAGAAAAGAATGCTGTTTTACTAGATAAAACAAGGACTCTTTTAAGTGTTATTGTGGAAATGTAATACGTGCTCCCTTTACGTTCGTTCGTACCTTTCGTCAATTTCTACGAAAGCTCTAGTATGAAAACAAACTCTTTAATCTAGTCATCCGTTATTACCTTTTCATGTCTAAATGAAGCAAAAACACATGAAAAAACTTTTATCTTTCTTAGTTTTATCCTTGCCTGACAAAAAAAAAATCATATGTTATAAATCGTATTAAAACAGAAGATAAGAACCATAGTAAAAAAATATTTAAAACTTTTTAATAAGCAGTCAGTTATGTGATAAACTGAAGAGACTCAGATCATTTTATTAATATAGTTGCAAAGGTTGAACTGTGACAGATACTTGACAACTGTATGTGGCGGCCCTGTTGGAATCATCTTCACTTTTGGCACAAGTCTGTATTTTTCAATTGTGTATTATACCAACATCAATTTAACCCGTGTTTTAATCAAATCCCCCCCCCCCCCCCACGAAAACAAAACAAAACACAAACATTCAAATAGAAATTGTAAATTATAGCATTTTACAAGATCTTGTCTTTTTGTTCTAAGTACTAGTACAGAGAAATCAATTAAGTTGATTGATTGTTGTCTGCTTTACGTCCAGTAGCAAATATTTTATGCATGTTCATGACTATAACACATAAATTTTAAATACAATAGGTAGGTCGTACAATAGGAGGTCGACAGTGAGGTTGGACGTGAAACTTTAAAATACCACTCGAAAATGAGGGTATATTGAATAAGGACAGAAATTTAGATTTGAAACAGCTGGCAATATTTGGACCACTCGAATAATAGGTGTAAGAGTTTTTAATTTGCCGAGAGCGTTGATCAATAAAATCTACCCTGAAGTCGATCATTCATGTTTACGTGTAGTTTACAATATCATTTCACGCATCCAATTTATTTAGTCTTAGATGCATGATTTTTTTATTAGTTGTTAGTGGCTTTGAACTACATGTAGCTGTCAGATAACTGCGAGTACTCTCAGATCTGTTCATTGCGTCTTTTTGTGTATAAGTACCCGGCCACGTCCACTTGTATTTTTGTCCATCTGATGAATTAACCCTTTTTCAACTGATTTTTATAGTTCGTTCTTATGTTGTACTGTTATACCACTGTCCCAGGTTAGGGGGAGGGTTGGGATCCCGGCTAACATGTTTAACCCCGTCACATTATTTATGTATGTGCCTGTCCCAAGTCAAGAGCCTGTAATTCAGTGGTTGTCGTTTGTTTATGTGTTACATTTTTGTTTTTCGTTCATTTTTTTTACATAAATAAGGCCGTTTGTTTTCTTGTTTGATTTGTTTTACATTGTCTTATCGGGGCCTATTATAGCTGACTATGCAGTATGGGTTTTGCTCATTGTTGAAGGCCGTACGGTGACCTATAGTTGTTAATGTCTGTGTCATTTTGGTCTTTTGTGGATAGTTGTCTCATTGGCAATCATACCACATTTTCTTTTTTATAAGTTAGATACTTTTAGTAACTGTGAGAATTCTGTGAAACTGTATTGTGTATTGTACTTTAGTTTTTGGTATGATATTCTGTTTTAACGATCACTACCGCTCTCCTGGTTGGTCTCGGGTGGGGGCGTTGGCCTCGAGAGCGGGATGTCATTTGTTCGAACCCCGAACGGGTCAAACAAAGACGTTAAAGACTGGCCGGCTCAGAGTCGGAAATGTGTCCGGGTCGGGTGACTTTTCTTCCTGCGAACTAATATCTTGTGAACTTACACGATAAAAAAAACCGACTCAGCTTGTCAGTCTGTTAAAAATCGGGGTTAATACTCTTATTATATTTACATCTAATTATCCTGAATATTAATTTTATTTGCCGCTGGTCGTCATCCATTATCATTATTTATTTTACCGTTTTATTATACAGTGAAGTGTTTTTCTTTTACTGGTTTACATTATAACCGATCACAATTAAAATATGGCAGGTGAAATTTTTCAACCAAACACTTGTGATTGTTTGGATATCTTTGACGGTAAATAATATTAATTTTCAGATATATATAATATTTGACGGAAAATATTATTGAATTAACTCCGTATAACTATTATTTAGTCATGGGTCGGTTTTGAGCTTATTATTCTGTATACGCATCTTTCTATAAAAAAAGACCGAATGTTGACTCTAAATATTTTTATTTATCTGTGTCTTTGGGTTGCTGTCGCATTAATGTATACCTTTATCTCCTTTTATTCAAAACCAAATGATTCGCTTGGGTATAGACATATTGACATCTCTGGACCTCTCCCGTCCCACAGTACAACCTTGCTAAATGGATGCGTTCGTTTGGCTTATTGGTTATATAAGAGCTTTCTTACAAATTGACGAGAGGTACGAACGAACGTAAAGGGAGCACGTATTTCATTTCTACAATAACAGTTAAAAGAGTCTTTGTTTTATCCAGTAAAACAGCATTCTTTTCTAAATCAAGTTTATTTAAAAAATAATAATATCGCAAATAATACACGATTTTAATATAATCAAACAGTGAAAAATAGTGTCAAATACACTTACGTCCGACACGACGTCGTTACTTACGTAAACAACGGGTACACACATTTTCGCGGGAATTTTTAAAGCACGAGTTTCACGATTAACATTTCATTGACATTATTGAAGTACGTTAGTCTAAACAGTCAGGAGTCTACTTCGTCAAAATTATCTCCCCATTACGCCAGTTCATTTTCACAATCGTAGAAATGGAAGCCATTGTAGGGATGACGCGCTACCAATATTGCTCTTGGAAACCGATAAATTTATCCACATTGCACCATTACGATCCTTATATGTCAGTTGTATTTTAAAAAACAAATGTATCAACCAGCTAATGAGCATCAATTAATAATCTTGTCTGCATTGATTGAACTTAAAACTATTGTCTGATCGGTTGTCAGGTGGAATTTTCGAAAATTTATAAACATTTAAAAAAAATTCTAATTAGATATTTCGTGGAAGGGCAGACTAGATTTTTTTAGTGTATGAAGACTATAAACCCTAGTAATCACACACAAAAAATTAGAATTTTTCGAAGATATGCATTTTCACCATCCAACTTGAAAGACTGTCGTCAAGTACTTTTAGTTAAAAAATAGCTATTCGAACACATCTTCTCTGTTTTTGTGACTCATTCTAGATAGGTATTTCACTTGACCCATATATTTCATCTTTTAGTACTGTGATTTTTGTGTGTTATAAAGTCAACCTGTAGCTTTAATATATAAAAATGATAGAATCTGAAGCGAGACGATGTATGAAATATTCTTACTTTGTACGATATCAAAACAAAATACTCAACTCAAACACGCCCTAACATAAAAAGGTGCACTCGATTTTCTCTTTTCGATACAATTGTTACCCATTTTTGGGAATTTTTTCTTCAGTCACATAATGGAAGGGCAGACACGAAAATTACTGAACTAATAGATTGATATGTTTTCCGTCCGTGGTAATTTTTTCATAAAAATCGGAGGTTATGCATTTTTTTCATCCAACTTGAAAGATACCCATGTCGTCGACTTGATATCTAATTGTTCTGCTTAACTATGTACTAGATAAATTGAAAACTTATGCAAATGGTGTTTTTAAAATAAAACACCTCGTAATTGAGAAAATTGCAATTTTGTTTGTTTCTATTAACTTTAAAAATTTTTGTCACTATAGTAAACAATACAGTAAACATTTATCGCCTTCTCTAACAAAGAGCTTCGATTCTTTTGTTCTATTTCAACCTGGTTTCCGACTGTAAATATAACGACAGGATTCACATCTATTTTTATTTGTTACAGTACACTTTTAGCAAATTGTCAAATTGGAATATCGATATTTGCTAAAAAATGATGCTACAATGTTTTTAAAAAGCAATGTTGAACAAATCTAGAAAAAAAGACTTTGTATATCAAGAAAATAAATCTACAATTTTGCAACATATAAATTTTGGATTTTACGATTTAACAGTTCATATGTTCCTATAGACGCAAATTTGTTCTTATCGTCCAGTGGGTAATATTCATGAATGTTCAGGATTATATGCAAAACGCAGTTATACGCTAAAATAACCGTTCCACTGCTCCGGTGTATCATATATATATATTTAGGGGGGGGGGGGGTAATGCATATTACGAGGTGAGAGGCGATGATTCAAAAGTTATGAAGCGAGTACCAGCATATGGCATAGTATTTCTTCATTTTCATTTTATTATTTTATTATTTTGAGCTTTGCAAACTTTGAATCAAGGAAGTATTTTTTGTGCTTCTGTTAGGGAAGAATACAATGTATTTGCTTTGACATTTTCGTAGGTTAAACAATGCAACATTGTAATATTGAAGAGTGAGGGAGGGGCCGGATTTTAGTCTTCATGGGGCATTTTTTTGTCTGACTACTCTATATTTAGAATATTTTGTAGTGTTTTTCTCCTCCGATGGTATCACTAATCATATTCTAACCTATCGTACGTCCAGAAATTCTAAATATATCTCAAGAAAAAATCCAATTTAATAAGTGTCGTTGCACGCACGATAACTGTCCGAAGACAAGTCCATGACTATTATTTAAATATGTCAAAATAAAGGATCCCTAAAACGAGTCTTACGTATGATTCGTCAAGCATACGTGCCTTTCGTCAATTTGTAAGAAAGCTCTACTAATACGCAGCTTTGTCCGATCAAAATATAATAGGAATGTATATCCGATGCCTGGTGCAGTGAGAATTTCACGCTATTTTTACCTTAAACATTAGAGGGAAAAACGATCTACGCACGAGTTGAATGATTAAAATGTGTAAACAACAAGAAAGGTCAGCTAAATCTTTTCAAATAAGTCGCATGGCTGATTTTAACAACATTTTTTGTGACTTTTGCTAGAACAATAGTAGATGAAAAAAAAATGATAACAAAACCGATCAGCAAGACAATATATAAAAAAATGAAACGCCCAAAATAAGAATCTTTTTATAAATTGTTGTCAACCTTTTTTTTTTATCCTTTTTTGTTGCTTTTATGACAACTATTATACCAGTCTGAGATATAAATAAACATGAAACAGCAAATGTTGTCACCTAGACGAGCCAGTCGTCAACTCATTGACCGCTTCAATATATGAGTTATTGCCACTCAATGAAGATTGTTTTTCTGTTCTAGTCCCTCCCCTATTAGTTTTGCTGGAAATTATACAATGTAACCCCTGATGTGTACTACGACAACGTTTTTTTAATGTTAAAAAAAAAAGATTAAATGCAAAGAGAAAAATGATGGAAGAAATGCTAAGATTTACGCATAAAAATTCAAATGTAAATAATAATAAAATATATAAAAATTGGAAAACTGTTTGAGACTATAATCAACTGAGGACAAATGGTTATACATCACTAAATGAAGCTGATTAATTTATTGCTCCTTTGTGTCCAGTGGCAAATATGTCATGCATATTCACGACTAGATTCAAAGTGGATCCATCTGAGTCAAATGCTTACAAATTTAGAGTGGCACTTTTTACAATAAGGCAGAGTGTTCGCTAGAGGTAAAACGTATGCCTTTATAGAATAGATTTGAACCATAATGATAGAACTCGTAAGTTAAGCTATTAGCCCTCCTTCCCACTTTTTTCTCCACGGTAGACGAAAGCAATAAACAAAACGTCATGAATTTACAATCAATAACGGCCACTATGAGTAAATGAGATATGGACTTTTTTTTATGAATAAATTCCTATTGCAGCCAACATCTCCCGGTTCGGGACAGGTTATTATTTCCACAAAATACCGCCTGATTATTGATCGGAGATATTTAAGCAACCAAAAGCACTTTGAATCATACAAATTCTTTAATTGTAAATTAAGGCATTTTGCTGGGTGTTTTTTTCCCGATCCTATTTCGGACCCCCTGATTTTAAGAGGGCGTATCTAATTAGTCATGCCCGATTAACTTTAAGTAAATTGAACCTCAACTTAAAGACCTACATCGGGTAAATAAGTTAGAGGTACAATAAGTAGACAATAGAAATCCTTTGTGAAATGAGATCGTCCCAGGTTTCTTAGATAATTATTTTGCGTTGAATAACAATGAAAAATGCACGAGCAGGTTTGTAACATTAGAAAATAATTCTTTTATTTTAGAAAATATTTTTTGATAGTAAAAAAACAGCTCTTATGGTCCACTTTGGCTTGCCATTAATGCTAGTATCTTTGAAAAAAATAATCCATATGCATTCTATTTTTAGATTTTAATCAAATATTAATTGTAATGCAATACTTTGAAATTTAAAGAAAACACAAAAGTTCTAACGATAATAACGAAAATTACCAGACTGTTAAAAATTCACAAATTAGATGATTCATTTTAGTTATATATTTCAACTCTTTAAATCTTGATTAAGTGATTTTTTTTTAAATTATACAAAAACAAACAATCTTACTTTTTAATTTGATGAATAGATTGAATAACACCAAGAACAAAGATTGTACAAGAAAATGTCTTATTCCTGTAGACCATACTAGATTTAGACTTTATAAGAAGGTCAAGCATTTCCAATAAAAAAAAATATGAGACATTCTTATGCACTCAAAATTCATTTCGATTGTTATTTATTTTACATGTTTTAAGAAAATATTAGAAATGTATATATCAAGACGTTTGCATATGACATGGATCAACAGGTCAATACGATAAAAAAAAACAATTACTTTAAATAAATTGAATAATTTAAGCCTGAAGCATGGACAAGAGATGAGAAATGCAATCCAGGAGGAACTACAGACGAAGGAAAGTGAAATATTAAAGTATGTTGGTGTTGAGTTTAACCTTTTGTTTATTTTTTTTGCATATAACAGCCATAACCTTGTTTTTTTTTTAATTATCAGAAATGTAATTTTGTAATTAATAGAAAAATTCACTAATTTCAAATATATTCTTTTAAAACACATGCATGAACATTTAATGAGATACTTCTTTCTTGCCATTGTAATATTTATTTTGTACCATTCTATTTGGTTGATTGAGAGCAGATATTTTGTTTAAATATTGATTTTTCAAAACCCAACTACATGCTATTGCTATACGCATATACACAGTACTCACGGTTTTACAATCTGTCGATACACCTATTATGGCATCTTTTATCTTACTGTCAAATACGTCATTAAAATAGATTTATTGGTAGTTCGATGAGTTCGGATTGATATTTAAGTTTTAAACACATGTTTTATTTATAAGTTGTTACCGACTTGTAACTAGTTTTCAGTATTTGCGAGTACTCTAAGTTGGACACTATTGCACTTTGTGTCCTTTGTAACATTAAAAAATTAATTTGTTATATTAAAAAATTATTAATTTTAATGATATTAGAAATTCCTTTTTTAATTTCAAAATACCCTTTTTAATATATTTAAAATACCCTTTTTAATACATGTATAAGAAATTTCATTTTTTAATATGATAAACGACTTTTTTAATAATAGAAATTTAAAAATATTATCATTTTTTAAAATTAGAAAATGATTTTTAATAATAGAAAATGATTTTTTAATAATAGAAAAGGATTTCTTAGTGTAAATTGTTTATGTTGTAAGTATTACTTTAGATGCAAACCTTCTACGTCATTTGGTCTCTGGTGGAAAGCGGTCTCATTGGCAATTATACTAATAATAATATTTTTTTATTTATACTGAATAGATATATCCTAGATAGTGATAAACAACTGCATTTAACTTAAATGGTAATAATTTTCAATATTCATTGAAGAATGAAGAACACAAATGAAAGGGAAAAACAAATGATTGTGGACCATTATAAAGAAACAATTCAAAATAAAGAAAGGGAAATTCATAGGTATGTTTCGTATTTGTGCCGAAATTAGTTTTGCCTCGAAATTATAAATATTGTTATCGTAGGTTTGCATGATCTTAATTAAAGGAGGTTATATGAATCACATATCAACTGTGTGATTGTAATACTACAAGAGGTAGCATCCACTGCGTTATGTGATCAATGATTATAAAGTGATCAAAAACTTAAAAAGTACAAATTTTACTGCACAAGATGCAGATTTCGATAACTAATAACCTTCGCTGATGCCCGAAGCCAACATATTTCAGGACAAGGAATCAGAGTTTTGCATTAGGGAGATCAAACATTCATATGGGAAGATGTGATATGAGTACCAATGAGATATGTCCATAACCATTTTATGTATTCCTCATATTAAGCTTTAAGTACTATTTCACTTACAATTCTTTGTTTTATATGTAAATTAACCTTTAATGCAGAATCCTCAAATGAGTAGTGTAGACTTTTACTAAGATTTGTAAAATATTTCCAGAACTGGAGTTTATTTTTGAGACTTGTCGGTTAGATATAAAAAAAAAATTTTGTCGTTAGATTTTGTTTTGGCATAAAATGAAATGTTTTCAACAATTCAACATAAAATTAAAATTAAAATAATAGATAAAACTCAGGATTTATTATTTTTATTAAGAAATAAACTGTTCATATATTTTTGTTATCAAATTTTTTCCAAGGGCATCGTATGCGATATTTTCTAAAACTAAAACCATTAGGTTTTCCTTCCATTCCCTAAAAAGTGTGTCTTCCCAGTATTATGATAACATAATAATTTAGTTTTTGAAGCTTGCAAATATGCTTTGTTACTTATACTCATTATTTTATAAATTTGGCATGATATAAACTACATTTGGAAAAGTAGGAATGAATTCTTTCGCTATAGATTTAAAAATAATATTTCTCTCGATGAGATCTCATGAATTATTCGCGAGGACATTTATTTTTTTCTATCCTCATATCCCGCAATATGAATTACAGGATAATTTTGATTTGTATGCTTACCTATAGATTTTCTATATTAATTTATGTTTTCAAAAATAATTAATTTTTTGCACATGATCTTCAAATGGAGAATTACCTGACGGGACACAAACTTAATATACATGAAAAAATACAACATCGTGGCCAACAAAACAAAAAAAAAAAACCCACAAGAATAAACCATGATCAGTTATGAACAATCTAAACAACTGGGAGAACTTAAACAAAAGGAGCACTATCAAATCTAGAGATAACCACAAATGTTCTTGAGGGAATCCAACTAGTGTCACCAATCGTATAACTCTCGAGATATTCATTGAAAAGAGATAGCTGGTGAAAAGGCCTCACAACATTTCGAAATTACGAAGTCACCTATCTACCCTAAATATCAGTAAAAGATTATTTATGTTTGATACTAATAAATATAACTAAACTGCTACATACTACTGTTGCCTATATTTAGATACTAAGATATTATATGCGATTTGAATTGTTTCTACTTAGTCTGAATCTTTAGAAATTTTTATATGCCCGTCAAAACTTTGACGGGACATATTATGGCATACAAATGTCCGGCGTCCGTCTGTCCGTCTGTCTGTCCGGCATCCACATGTCGCGCACTGTAATTTGATAACCACTTATCCAAATATCATGAAACTTAATATAGTTGTTTCTTTTGATGGTCAAACGATCTGTATTATTTTTGGTGAAAATAGGATTTAAACTTTTAGAGTTACAGGACTTTATAACTGAAACAGGGGTGTGTATTTTTCACATGTCGCGCTGTATCTCAAAAACGATATCTGATTATTGCTTTAAACTTCACACACTTCTTAATTATATTAATCCAAAGATCTGTATTCTTTTTGGTGATGATTCAAATTTTTTTTTTAGAGTTATTGAGTTTTTTTGTAACAAAAGGGGAGGGGGATTCACATGTCGCACAATATCTCATAAACAATTTATGATTATTGCTTAAAACTTTACAAACTTCTTAGTTATATTAATCTAAAGATCTGTATACTTTTTGGTGAAGATTAAATTTTTTTGTTTTTTTGGAGTTATTGAGTTTTTTGTAAAAAAGAGGGGGGGGGTCACATGTTGCATCGTATATTAAAAACCATTAATGACTATTGCTTAAAACGTTACACACTTCTCTGTTATATTAATCTAAAGATCTGTATATTTTTTGGTGATGATTCAAAAATTTATTTTAGAGTTATTGAGTTTTTTTTGTAAAAAATGTTTTTACATGCCACGCCGTATCTCAGAAACTATTTATGATTATTGCATAAACTTCTCACACAAGACGAAGGTGTATCATGCGCTCATGGTGCAGCTGTTTATTTAACTTTCGAGACATCTTGGTCAATTTCCATTAATTTAAATCGACGGGGATATAAATGTTACTCAACTTTAACGAGTATATTCAAGTCGACTAAGTTCGTCTGATCAAAGGTAAATTTGCATTAACCAAACGGGATTTAACCCAACAGATTTCGCCACATCGAGGTTCGACTGTGCATGACTAATATTCTTAATTGAATCCCTCTCTCGTACACTTTATTTCTCACATGTATAATTAAAGTGTATTTTAAAGAACAAACAGAAAATACTACGTAAGAAACCTCATAATAGTATTAACTATATATTATATAAACAAAACAAAAATGCAATGTGAACAAGTAAATATTGTAGCCTTAAACAATTATCCTAAAGAAAATTTGTTGATTGAAAAAATAATATTTTATTAAAATAAACCATTACTGGAAACCTGGCTCAAACTAATAGAATGACTATACAAGTAAACTTTTATGTAATAAAAATATCTACCCAATTCACTCAGCTTGAGGTTTAGATTTTCTTTTTTTAACATTATTATTATTTACTTAAACGCTTGTCGAATGATTCAAAATATCAATTATATGTATTGTTTTTCAATTTTTCTGTCAGATGTACTATGGACTTACTTACTATGATTATTTATACATGTAGTTTTTGCCCCCAAAAAATAATTATAGTGTATCATATACCTGATTCAAATACATGCTTGTCTAAAAAAATATATATTGATGTGAAAACAAAACAAGGTGAACATTACTTTATATAGGGCCAGGTTTGATACACCATTTTCTACATGGGGAGTCGCCTGTGACGGGTCAGGAATATGCCAGTTGTTATCTATTCGTTTTATGTGTTTGAGCATTAGATTTTGCCTATTGCTTAGGGACTTTCCATGTTGGATTTTTCTCGGGAGTTCAGTATTGTGTGATTTTATTTTTCACATATATTATCAGTGAATAATCTCTGTGTTGATTTGTTTTAGATTGATTTCTTTCAATTGGATATGTTTTAGAATGACTGCTTTCAATTGTTACAGCTTATAGTATAGTTATATGCATTTATTAGATCACTGTGATCATAACTAAAACAGTATATTTTCATCATTTTAAAATTCTATTTTGCACAGATTAAATAACAATCTTCAGCATGTAAATCACCAGGTCCAACAATATGCAGAACAAAAGGAGGAAGAAATGAAAAGGTTCATTTAAAACTAAATACCCTTTATTATCTTTATGATATTTAAGAGAATAAGCTTCACAGATTAAATTGTATCTCACGTCATCATTAGTCCATATTTGGAAGCAAACAAAAATTGGGTAAAAGTCAGTCATATATTTACATTAGGACAATTAAAATCAAAAGCCATCTAGGCGTCCATATATGGTCAACAACAGTAGACAGATACCTGTACCTTATGTCAAATTCTTAATCAGACCTTGTGTAATAATTTTTGGAATATTTTTAATAGTGTCCATCAAATATATGACATCACCAATTATTTTGTTTTCGAATTAATGCATGTCAACGATTTCTAAATCAACCTTCTAATCATAACACATATTCACTCTTTTCCGAGCGTTGCATATTTTAAGATGTTCTATAGTTATTAAAGGTACCAGGATTATAATTTAGTACGCCAGACGCGCGTTTCGTTTACATAAGACTCATCAGTGACGCTCATATCAAAATATTTAGCTAGCTATGCTAACAAAGAAATCAAAGATGTTGAACATGGATTCTTACCATAACTTATTGGTAAAAGATATAATATTTGAATTATGTATTATTAGAATGCAAGTGGACCTCCAGAGAAAAGAGAACACAGTTCAGCAATTGCTGAAACAACGAGATGAGGAAAAAGCTGCTAAAGAAGACGAAAGAAAGCAAAAGGACGAGGCTCTGACAAGGTCTGACAACTACGCTCAGCTTTTAAAAATATGCTTGTCTGTTTAGTCTTTATAATTTTAATAACTTTACTGAGATAATCATATTTCCTTGACTAAAGCCGATAAAGGAGTTTTTAAACTGTTTTTATTTTAGAGAATAATAATCAAGCAATACAAGACGCAAACAAACAATAGAATAGAAATGGAAATGGAGAATATGTCAAACAATCGAACCAAAGAGTAAACAAACAACAACCGAAGTCCACCAATGGGTTCTTAACACAACACTCAGTGGCGGACTCCAGCTTGTCCGTAAACAAAAAATTGTACTAGTTCAGTGAAAACAGATGTCAAACTAAACTCCAAAATATATAAAAGAAAATAACCCCATACAGAGGCTCCTGACTTGGGACAGGTGCAAAACATGTTTATTGCGATATTAACCTCCCCTTTTACCTGTAGCCAATGTAGATTTAACAAACGCACAGCAATATCCACAGTAAAACTCACTTAAAAGAAGCTTGAGTGCGATGTCAAAAAAGGTAAAAAAAGATCTAAGGAAAATGTCAATGATACACAAATTAACAAAGGACTACTAGCAGTTACTGATATATCAGCTCCGGACATCATTTAAACTGATTGAAAGATTATGTCTGCATCATATGAACATCAAGCAAAATCCCTCCCGTTAAGGGTTTATTTTCATACCATAAAAAAATGTATGAAAGAATATAACCCTTATGCCAAAAACTGGTTATAGAATAAATGTGTTTATTTCCGACCTTTCTTTAAAGACCTGACAATAATATTGTAACTATATCCCTTCTGAATAAGTCTGCTTAAAGGCTTGGTTAGCCTTTGAGGTGAATGGCAACATTTCCGTGCTTTGTAAAGAATTTTACCATAAAAGTTTGGATATGAAATACCTTAAGTTGTAAGATATCTAAATGTTGATTTATATGTACAACTCTTTTTAATAAGTTAATTGAATGCATTTGACTTTTCGATTAAGTGCTATTGCTGGAGACAGGCTTCGAAATAACAACCCTGGAATCACAGATCTATCTGATCCTAACAGACCAATGAAAATAGCTGAAAAATTCACAGAAATGTATGACAACGATTGGACAGATAGTATGGAGGCCTTAGAAGACCTTGGGTTAAACGAAGAGGAATGTGTGATAATGTTGTTGCATTTCCTAACAGTAAGATTTAAAGGACTAAAGTATTAATTAAAACATTTAAAGTCCCTAAGAAATTCACTACTTAGAAATAACTTATATTTTATTCCTCAGAAATTTTTACGATTACATTGACACTAAAAGGCCTTCGTTCAATAATTCAGTAGTATTGATGCAGCTTTCAAAATTATTAGAATTAAAAAAAAAATTCAAAGGCTTCCAAGAGCTTCTCTCAACTGATTAATTAACGACAAAGCAGATGCAAATTGTACGACACAAAGTCGTACTGATAAATTAATCTGGTTGTTAAAGTCACATTTATTATCTATACAATTTATTACTTTTTAGTCATTAATTTCGCGTAGTTAAACATGTTTTGTTTTTCAAGTCCTGCATTTTTGATTTTATATTATGTAACAGCACTTTATACGAATTACATTATGTTTTAAGTTTAGATTATTACATTAACAATTTCAAACAATGTAGTATTATAATTATATAAGACATTGATTATAACTTTTCAACCTATATTCCCTGTTTACAATGCATTTATCCTTGCTTGTATGTAAAACTATCAGCATGTTATTTTTTCATACGACTTTAAAAGCTAGTAGAAAACCACTGAAGTTATAGTGTTAAAATTATGTATTCGAATGCATGTCTGATTTACTTTATATGTGCTATTACTATACAATGAATACACGAAAAGCAGTTAAAACAAATGCATATACATTGTTTATGGATATACATCCTGTTTTGATTCAATATTATCTTGACAGGATTCATATGAAGAGTGTGGTAAAATTGTGGCAGAATTGGATCGACATATAGAACAGGCTGTTACTTTAACTCACTGTGAACAAGACGGAGATAAGGTAATTATTGGCTTTATAATACATGCATATATATGAGTGTGTTAAACTTGTTAACAAATTATGAACTGAAATAGTGAACCTCTTACTTTTGTTATTCTTGTGCATTTTTTATTTAATTCTTTGTTAATTTGTATGTTTGGAGGTTAGTATTGCGTGATTGCTCTTACCTAGTATTCATTATTGTTTAGTAGTCAGATCTGATCTCCTCTGGGGTTGGATGTTTCAAGGTCGAAAACAAACTAACAATTCCATTGCATGCAATGGAAAAACCAGTAGACAAACAGTACACAAAACACAATAAAGAAAATTAAAGACTAAAAAAACGAGCACCACCAAATACTGGCTGTGATATTAGGAGCCCCTTAAAAGTAAGCAGCTCTTTCTCTACATTTGGCACGCTGTCGTTCCTGCAATAAACAACAACAAACTAAATTATTTGAGGAACAATACTTTATCAATTGCAAGCCAACTGGTTGAATAGTAATGAATTTCACAGGGAAAATAACTGAAAAATAGCTTAACAACAAGAATTGGCGTTTTAAGTTTTAAATTTTAGGTGTGGTATAAATATATATCAAAATGACGTTTAAGACTTAAATGTGTTTGAGTAGTGCTTTGTTTGATTAGAATACCTTTACATGAGGATTTGGTCTTGTGTTTAACAATATAAGTAAAATTTGATAAATGGTTAGTGATGTTTCGAATAGTTTATTTTTAGCATTTCTTTTTTTCCATGTTAAGTTTTTGTCATCTTATAAATTAGTTTTAAAATGATTTTTTTTAAGTCTGGCGAGTCTTCTTCATCAAGTCAAAATATTCCTCCGGAAATATTAAAACCAAACTAAAGACATTAGGAGAAAGATGACAGTAAACAATATGGAAATATTGCAAAAGGTAATATCATGATCATAAAATGTCACAGCATGACTTTTGAAAATACATGTATGATTCATGTATGATAAAGGTACAACATGTATTTTAGAGAATAACAAGTAAACAGCTTTTCTTTTATGTTGTGTTTTAAAAGAACACACATATATTTATATCATATAATAATACATGTATATATTGATATTAACTTTTCAAAGTCGAAATCGGATAGGAATATTTCATTTGATCATGCATAATTAATGGTAAATTATTTCTATCATTTCCATCATTTCCTTTGAAAATATTTAAAAAAATGAAAATATTGTTGTAGAAATGATAAGGATAGTACTATTTCTCTCATTATAAGATTTTGTGATTACATCATGTTTCAGATGCAGGTTTAAGCTTTTCAAAATATTTGACCGTCTAAATATGTATGCTAAATTATAACTGACAATCATTTATAAATAAGCTTGTATTGACCTTGAAATATAGCCCCCAGTTGTATTGTATAATTGTTTATCTAATTGTTATGTAGAAGCTTCTTGACCATCTGAAGATAGTAAGGATGGATGTTAAAGATGACCATATTTCAGCATGTTCTAAGTTTGTAGCAGATTGTATAAAGTATGCCTGGATGATGCAGATTCAAGATCCACCAGTTTACATTGAGTGGGATTTCCCTAGTGATACAAAGATAGATACTAACATCTTGCGCTCCTACACAAAGGCTGGAGATCAAGTTGACTTTATAGTGTGGCCTGTTTTGTACCTACACAAAGATGGCCCTGTACTAAATAAAGGCGTTGTTCAGCCGAAAAGTAAATGATAGCAATGCATACATTTCAAAGAACCATTCCTTTATACTTTAATTATACCTAGTTTTTAAAGTTTTAAGGTGTTGTAATATATTCATGTTGTCAACTATATATTGTTGTGTTAATAAAGTTATTCATAATAAGAAGTTTTACCTATAAACGGGTTATATGTAGGATATATATATAATATGTCAGGTTGTATTATATCAATTGATTGATAGGTGTTTTAACGCCACTTTCAAAACTACTGTGCTTGTAAATGGGGGCCAGTTTTTATTTGTGGAGGATGTAAATTTGAAAGTGCCTTGAGAGAACTACAGACCCTCTAAAGAAATTGTTATCATGCAAAGAAACTTTTAGCTTATCAAGTAAAGATAATATTATGGTTTTATTATGATTTCTTGTGAACAACTTGACATTTTTGGAAGTGTTTTCTATCAGTAGAGTGCAATATCTGAAGTGAAATACATTAGAAATGATCAAATGTATTCACAACATTAACAGTTTGATACAAACCATTTGTACTGGTAATTATATAAAAAAGTTTTTATGGTGGAATGTCGTAGTTGAAAAACGGGTTGATTCGTGTGATTTACACCTGTAAAAAGACTCTGTTACATCTAAGATCTAGTACAGTATTTGAAAAAGAAAAGCTATTTTATAAAGCTTTAGAAGATTTGAAAACTACATATGGTAAACATTTGATCTTTAGCTGTATAATTTTTTATCAGATAATAATCCAATTTAAAACAATGATTTATATATTAAATTAAATAAAGATTCTCATACCTTTAATAATTGAAACACCAACTTAAAGGAATATTACACAATTTACAACTAAAGAACATTTGTATATACTATAATTGCCAAAGTCAACAAATAAGTAATGGATGATAATGCATTCATTTCAAAGAACCTTACGAACTCTTAATTTTAAACTTTTTGATATATATTTTTGAAGATAGAGTGTTGTGATAGTTGAATATTGTGTACTGTATATTGTACGTAATTTAGGAGATTTTAGTTTTAATGACTGGTTTAAATGGTTCAATAATTAGGTTTGAGATCTACTTCTTAACATTGTATCGTCCTGAAAATGCATGAAATATTTGCCATTGGACGTTAAGCAACCAACGATTAATCAATCTTATCATTGTATATATGTATACCTTATTGATTGAATCAACAAAAATTATATACATACAAGTAATGTAAAACTTATTTTCTCATATATTTTATAATTGAAGCTACAAATTTATTTCCAACTGAATGAATGCGTGTGAAAATAAAGGTGCATACAATTACAAACTTCAATCTTTCATTTAATGTACATTTTTCATCTTTCATAGTAATCAGTTATCTCATATATCCCTTATATACTGTAGGAGTCTAGAATTGCATAGACTATTTTTAAATAATCGAGAAGTTGGATGAAGTCAGTCAGTTATCATATTTATAATATATTCATTTTTGAGTGCCTATTGCATTATTTATGTTTTGGTTGTGGTTATAAACTACGATGTTTACAATATATAGAAACATGAAGTCATGGTTTCATTAACATAATAGAACGATGGAGAAAAAAATCATTACTGTATCCTCTAAGTGATTATTTTATACAATTTTGTCTGTGCATATTTCATCAGTGCAGACCACATCTTTCTTATTCATCACATACATTTCATTGAAACTGTTAGAGTATGTTACATTGTACCCTCATAATAAACTTTTGATAAAGTACGTTATTTTGCTTTAATCAGATTTTTTTGTCAATCATAAACCCTAATGTATCCATAAGACATCTTCATCTGAAAACCTTTGATACTAGTGGATGGATTAAAACAATTTTATAACTCATGATCACTATCAATAATACCACTGTTTAATTTTCAACCTCCCAAGCTATTGGATATCCAAAATAATTTATATGCTAATTTTCACCCTTGTTTTTTTTTTAATCATACACTATAATTCATATGGTACTTATATATTTTATAAACTAATTACAATTTTTTGACAATGGCATGCAAATGCAGCAACTGATCAGAGTTTAAATGAGTAGCATAATGGAAATGTCATTGATTTATTTGTTGTATGTATAGTGAATGATTAAAGGTTTATATATATTTTTTTGTAGTTATAGTGTTTGAGATAGCTAATGGCCATATGCCCTATTTTTACATTTTGCATTATACTACCTGCTTGAGATCGTTCTGTTTGTAGAAATGATTTTAGATTGCACCTTCATGAGGATATTTTGAAGATAAATAAGGACTTGCTTACATTTAGTAGTCTGCACAGTAAAGTGGTAGAATCTGTTACTCTTATGATTTTATATTATTAGGGATGCTGAGTGCAATGAACTGAAGGGAAATTTACACAAGACATATTTAATCAAGATGTGGTTTATAAAAATATATTAAAATGGTCACTACCAATGTAAATGCATACAAAATTGATTTTTCACGGTGGTTATGTTTTTTAGACGGAGACAGTCCAATTGCCATGATAGAACCAGAACTCTTGTTAGGAAAACATACAAAATAAAAAAAAATGTTATGTATTTTGTATAAACAAATACAACACTGACTTCGAAATATTCTACAACCAGATTGTATACTTTTTATGGTCATTTATTATTCATACATTATTGAAAGCATGTAAAAAAAATCAGTGATTTAAACACTTTAATGTGTGGTGTAATAAAATTAGTAAACAAACAATGATGTTCAATGTTAATTGAGGAATGATACCAAGCATGAATTAAGGAATGAAAGTTCATTAGCAGATAAACAAAGGCAAAGTAAAATTTATAACATATTGAATCTTTTACATATCAACATACGGTATTTTTACTTTTAATTTTCGTAGGTGATGATCCTTGGAAGATTACAAATAGAGGCGAAAACAAAATGACAGACATTCAAACACAAAAGTCGTAAACAAACTGAAAACACAATACTAAAAATAAAAATTGATCAACAGTCAAACAGCTGCACACTACACACAGCAAAGAAAACTTAAGACTGAGCAACACGAACCCCACCAAAAAATGGGAGTGATTTTAGTTTTTCCAGAAGAGTAAGCAGATCCTGCTGCACATGCGACACCTGTTTTTTTAGTACAAACCTATTAATAATTTCAATTCAGAAGGTCACATTAAAAATTAGATACAGATTGAGATAAGTCAAACAACCTTGAAAGTTTCAAAATACAGAAATACCTGATTGTCAATTCGACAGCTCATATCTTGCTTCTTCTTTTGCAGTTTCATTTTATTGTTTTCAGTTTCCATTAATCCTTAAGGAAAGAAAAACAATACAATAGGATTCAGTTCTAAAATTGGACTAACAGTGTTCAAGGACTATAGCTTCTTTAAGGAACCAACTGATCGTTAGAATCATCCTAGCACTGTTATAGATTCAGTGTTGCTGAGAATTTTCATTGAAATATACTATTTAAATTTATCTTTGAAATTGGTCATAAACTTCATTTAGTAGTCAGCACTTCGGTGTTGACTTGAGCTATCATTGTTCATAATTAAAAAATAACTGTTAACAAAACTTTGAATTTTTGAAAAACTAAGGCTTTTCTACCTCAGGAATAGATTACCTAAGCTGTATTTGGCAAACCGTTTAGGAATTTTTGGTCCTCAATGCTCTTCAACTTTGTACCTCTATGAGGCCTTTAAAACTTTTTTTTTATTCAAGCGTTACTGATGAGTCTTTTTTAGACGAAACGCGCGTCTGGCTTAAATGTAAAATTTTGATCCTGATATCTATGATGAGTTTATTATTAAATGTTAGAGTTATCTTTCCAGATGAAGTAGACTGATGATTTCAATAAATTGTCATTTTCATAGTCTTACATTTCTGACAATCACAATGAAATCCATTAAGAGTCGCGTCTTAGACATTACAGCTGAACGGACGTGCTGTGCCAGTTCTCCTTTACCCGCTATCTTCGATGAGGGTTTACAGTTAGATGATCAAAGACTTACTACTTTAGATGACAGAAACCAACCCAACACCGTACAGTAAACGTAGTAGTTGGCGTATACCCGCGTTAACATGCACTCCAAAACCCTTTGTATCACGGGAGAGTGTTATGCCGATAAATGTCCGAGGGCTGTATCCTAGGTGTTAGATGATTGACCTTCATTTCACTGCCTCGCGGCTTTGGTCCTGATAACGCTTCCTATCATCTTTAATAATACGTCCAAGACTCATCGACCAGTACTCCATCATCGAAGTTAGCGGGCTGTCTTATAGTGCGAGGGCTGTATAGCCTGTCAAAGTCGTTAAACACTTCCATTTGTTGTACATTTCTGACCATCTTAGCTCTATTCATATTCTTTAAATCTCTCATATAAATTTCTAGCTGATTTAATAACAAAAACTATAAGATTGAAAGATTTGTCATCATGACAAAATGCTCAATCCAAGAGCAAAAATCGTCCATTCGTAAATTTCAAGGACGCAATCATGACTTGGATGACCATTACGGAATACCCGTTGCACAGATACAACAGATATGTTAAAATTTATGTAACTACAATATTCCTACCTCCTCCTTTTGCCCTAATATGATCTACCGAATTAGACATCACTGGGTTTGTACTAGCATGAACAACACGACGAATGGCACATGTTGGCCATGATTTCCTTTTCCTCTGCAGGACCTAAATCATTCTCAAGTTTTGCTTTGTCTTTTGATTTTACATTTTGTTTTGTGCACAATTGTTTGTCGTTTTCTATTTTAGTCTAGGCGTTAATTTGTCAGTTTATTTTCGACTTATGAGTTGAATATCGCTTTCGTATACTTTGTCTCCCTTTTTGAGTTGTAATATCGGATTTGTGGGAAAAATGTGTAGGATTTATAAAATGTGTTTTTCTCGTTTCTTATGAATATTTGGGTACATTTATTAGAAAATAGGATCCTACAACGTCTTTATGTTCGTGAGAAAGTCTGAATGTTCACATGGTCTTAAAATTAGTATTATTTCGCTTAGTCAATATGTCAAATACTGTATCGGACAACTCTATATTTGGTGTTTGAATCAATTGAACTGACATGTCAGCCTAGCATGATTCAACTGACCTAAACCAAATGGTATGGTTCATTGTTCAACATTTAGATTTTGCGGTCTGGCAAATATCTCTGATACTGTTCGCCAAAAGAGAAATCACAAGAAATAAATATTAAGATACATTTGTAAGTTGTTTTTTCGAGTGCAAACTTACGTAATTCTACATAAGAAAATGCCTGTACCAAGTCAGGAATATGACAGTTATTCGTTTGATGTGTTTGCTATTTGATTAGGGACTTTCTGTTGCCTCGGAGTTCAGTATTTTTGTGATCTTTCTTTTTCATTTTTCTTTTTCATCTTTTGTATAGAATATGTCTTTTCTGTTGCTAATGATATCATGACTTGATTGTTGTAAGTTCATTTTAGTTACTACAAAACAAAGAAGACGTGTATTACACATTATATAAAAGTAAACAAGATAAGTTAAACATACTTGTATGTATCCGCCATAACTTGATTACAAGCTCGATTACAAGTCATACTGCCTTAGCATACCAACTAGACAACTCAATGAACACATTCTTTAAAACATACATGCCTTCATTCGCAAAAATATTTATAATAAACTGTTTGTTTTTGTTATTAAAAAACATTTCCAAACCATTTATAATAAACAGTTTGTTTTTTTCACCATTTACATTTTTTTAAACGTGCAAAAGGGGAAAATTATAAGTATTGTTATTGTTATTGAAGATTTTGCAGTACTATACTTTGAGATTGAAGAAAAAACTAAAACAAAAACAAAGAAACATAATCCTTGTTCTATAAATATCACATCACAGATCTATTTTTATCATCGTACTAAAAATATAGCACACGTGATTTATTTCCCTGTACACATCTATAAACATAGTTTTCTCATTTTGTGTACATCAATATTTAATGAGACAATGAGTTTTCGGAGATTGACGCCACACAGAAGAAGGAATTCAAACAGGTAAACATATTTATTGAAAGATTCAACATATTAACATGGTTAATGAGTTACCTGTAAGGAGATTTTGAATGGTCAGGGGTGTTTACATAGAATTAAGCACACCTGTGAAATAATTTACAACATTGTACAAATTTATAAATTTTTTCACCTTTCATATGTTATTACGCAAAGAATAAACTATGTGTTATAACATTCAAAGCTTATTGCTTTTGATCAAATGCATATCACGTACTGTTTGCAATTTTAGTTGATATGGAGGTCAAGTGAGTTTTCAAAATTTGGGTAATGAGTTATATAGATACGGCAATTTTAACAAATTTATATCTATAAAAGTCCTAAATTCTATCTTCAAACTAAAGTCTCTTATGTGTATTACATTTATCGTTAATACAATCATAGGTACAACTTGATAATATTAAAGTAGTTATCAAAGGTACCAGGATTATAAATTAGAATTTATTAGAAAAATCCAGAGGCGAATACCTAACATTCTTCAACATTACGATGTTCATTAAAAATGCAAAATATAAGATAAAACGAAACTAAGTTGCAGAGCAATGCGAATACAAGAAAATGCGGCGTAAAAGTCTATAAAACCACAATCAGACACAAAAAAAAGATACTAAAGTAATTTAAAAATGATACAGTATTGTTTTAGGATGAAAGTTGGAACCTATTACCACGTTAAAATCCGCTGCAATTATGGTGCACTTGTTTTTAGTCAGAAACCTGATGTTAACATGCTTATATAGTTGTCGTTTGTTGATGTGGTTCATTAGTGTTTCTCGTTTCTCGTTTTTTATATAGATTCGTTTTCTTTATCGTTTGAATGGTTTTGCACAATTCATTTTTGGGGCCATTTATAGCTTTTTGTTCGAGTTAAACGAATGCTCCGTGTTGAAGACAATACTTTGACCTTTAATTGGGAGATAATCGTAATGTATTTTAAGCTCCGACAGCATCACTTGTTGATTTGATGATCGCAAATCAAGTTGACTTGCAACGCGTTAAATCACCAATTGATGCCGTCGGAGCTTAAAATACAATATTGTAATCTCCATTCTGATGAAACTGACAGAAAACAACGCCAAAAACATATATTTAAATCTGGCATATGTCATCAGCGCTTTCCGATCGTGTACTATTCATAGCATCAATTGTGAATTGATGCCAGGACAATTGGTGATGTTATTAAATCAAAATGAACGTTACAAACGTTACATTAGAAAGGTTTTTTCTTTTACATATTGTTACATGGATCAAGTGTTAACTCATTGGCAATCATATCACATCTTCTAATATCCATACACATATATCGTTTATCCTAAATGGTTTTTAGTTTTATTGTATCATCTTGTGTTGATGTGAGTATGACTCAGGCGTATGATCATTTTGATATACTGTTTTCTTCAAGCGTATTAGTGTATATTGTATATTTCCGTTTGTCAATATTCCTCCAGACCCCATGCTTAGTCTTAGTATCGTTATTAACTGTAGAAATACCAAGTATTACTTAACCGCAGAACAGATTGCGCCTTCGAGTTTTTAAGTCTTTTGTAGACGAAACGCGTGTCTGGCACAGATATAAAACTTCGATCTTGGTATCTATGATTAGTTTATTTACAACCACTAGGACGATGCCACTGCTGTTGGTAATAACCAGCCTAGTAGTCAGCTCTTCTGTGTTGACTTGAGTTATCATTGATATGTTCATAATTATAAATGAACTGTTTACAAAACTTTGATTTTTTAGATACTAAGGCTTTTCATCCTCAGGAATAGATTACTTTACCTGTATTTTTGAAATACTAAGGCTTTCCTTCCTGATCAGGAATAGATTATTGTAGCTGTATTTGGCAAAGGTTTTAGGAATTTTTGGTCCAGTTTACCCATCAATGTGCGTTTAAAATTGCCAAGTATCCACATTAATGCACTCCATTTACAACTTGTAAAACAAGTACCCGGTATATGTACAATTTGTCTCAATGTCGGTAGTGTATACTTCATAATTTTTACACCTTTGTAGGATAGAGATAAAGAATACAGCAGATACATTTAAGTCGGCCTCATATCTTGACTAACATCTAGAAATTGACAGTGAGGGTCGGTTGAAAACAACATTTTACGACAAAAGAGCTGATTTCAGCTTCCCAATTGTGATCTTTCCATTTCTTAGAAGCAACATTCCAGCAGGGCCTGCATACAGAGTATACATCTCCAAATTGATACGATATTCCCGGGCTTGTATTTCCTATCAGGATTTCCTCGATAGAGGGTTGCTGCTCACAAGGAAGCTATTAAACCAAAAGTTCCAAATGGTGAAATTGAAATCATCCCTTCGTAAATTTTACGGATAAACGCCCTCGCGAGTTGGTTGACCGTTCTGGAATTACCGTTACACAGATGATATCGAATGTGTTACTTACTTCGTTACTAAAATCCCCTTCCCTTTTCATGAATGTGACCTACCGAATTAAACTATTTACCAGATTTGTAATAACATGAGCAACACGACGGTTGCCACATGTGGAAAACGATCTGCTTACCCTTCCGGAGCACATGAGATCGCCCCAAGTTTGTGGTGGGGTTCGTGTTGCTTATATTTTAGTTTCTATGTTGTGTCATGTATTCCATTATTTGTCTGTTTGTCTTTTTCATTTTTAGCAAGGCGTTGTCAGTATATTTTCGATTTATGAGTTTGACTGTCCCTTTGGTATCTTTCGTCCCTCTTTTACAGTTTTTTTGGCTTGTGATAGAGTTTTCCTATTATGTCATTATACTAATGTCTTATTTCTGTGTCAATTTTTTTCTTGTGGAGAGTAATCTCATTGGCAATAATACCAAACATTCTTGTTTATATAACATATGTCTATTTAAGTTCATTTCTTGTAGAAAACTAGAAATTCCGTCCACTGAAAATGAAGTATGTGCAGAACTTAATTATGATACCGTTAAAAATGCAATTATCGATGTCGAAAATGGTTTAAACGAATTACGGAAGAAAGTGAAGGCTACTAAAAAAGCCAGAGAACAAAATCGGAGAAAAGATTTTGAAGATACTAAACAACTCTTATTAGACGACATTCACAGTAAAATTAACTCACTTAATTCAGTAAGTCTCCTTTTTATGATATTATTTTATGTTATTATTTTACTATTAATGATTTAAAAGATACATTACCAAAAGCATGCTTATTTAAAAACCTACCCACATATATCCAAATGCCGTCAATGCATCAAGATTTTGAACTTGAAAAGAAATGACATATATCATAATGTAAACACTTGTCATATTAAAACAGAGATGCAGTGGGTATTGTGCTCGTTTGAACATGAAAAAATATATAAAATAAAGAACCAACTTCTTATTTCATGGAAAATGCATGAATTTATAGTATACAAATAAAACAAAAACACGATATTTGAGAATATAAAAGTATAAGTTGATAGAAAAGACAAAACTCGAAAATTTAACAACAACAAAAAGTGCATTCAAAACAGAACATTAAGCAATAAACAAAAATTGATACAATTATTAACACCAAACTCAGAAAAAGATTCAGGTGATTGGAAAGTGAAAGTATTGTCAGCTCCAATTAAGAATATCTCCATGTTGTTCAGGAGGAGTGAAAGGTCGATGATTTATTATTGTCCATGACAAATAAAATTCACAAATGCAATGACATTAATGAAGGTCAAACATTAACATGTCAGCCTACACAATGTGGAACTGTGAAGTTGAATAACAATTCTTTAGGAAATATAAATGATAAAACCCTTTCGCAATTAGAGAGGTAAAGATTTTCATGCGTCGGGATAACAAAAAGAAATTATAGTGAACGGAGTATTTATATTTATAATTTTTTGTTTGTTCAAGAAGTGTAATGTCTACTGTCAGCGAGTATTATACATTTTGATTATCAATTTAATTCGTATAATGTGTAATTATTGTAGGCTTTTCACGTATCATTTAGTGAAATATCGCAACTGGAGGAAACGTTTAGGAAATTAGAAGAAGAAAACAGAGTTTTGAAAAAAGAACAGTCAAACCACGAGAGGAAGATTAAAGACTTAACCTTTTCGCTGGAAGAACGAGACAAAAAATTGAAAGATGTAGAATTTAAACTTTCACAAGGAAAAACATTCGATTCTACACAGGAAAGGTACCTAATGTAAAAACATTTATCTAGACTAAGTATTCAGTCCTCCAATATTTATGATTTTTCAAAGGTACACAACGAGAAACAAAGACGACCATTATAATAAACAGCTGCGCCATGAGCGCATGATGCCCGTCGTCTTGTGTGAAAGTTTTATACAATAATCATAAATAATTTCTGAGAAAGTTTTAAGGAATAACCATATATTGTTTTTGAGATACGGAGGGACATATGAAACCTCGCCCTCTTTTTCCTTAGAAAAAACTAAATATCACTAAAATAAAATTTTGAATCAAAACCAAAAAGTATACAGATCTTTAGATTAATATAACAAAGAAGTGTATAAAGTTTTAAGCAATAACCATAAATTGTTTTTGAGATACGGCGCGATATGTAAAAAAACCCTCCTTCTTTTTTACAAAATACTAAATAACTGAAAAAAAAGATTTTTGAATCATCACCAAAAAGTATGCAGATGTTTAGATTAATATAACAAAGAAGTGTGTAAAGTTTTAAGCAATAGTCATAAATCGTTTTTGAGATACGGCGCGACATGTAAAAACCCTCTCTCCCTTTTTTACAAAATACTCAATAACTCAAATATGAAATTTTGAATCATCACCGAAAAGTATACAGATCTTAAGATTAATATAACTAAGAATTGTGTAAAGTTTTAAGCAATAATCAAAAATCGTTTTTGATATACGGTGCGACATGTGAAAAAGCAACCCCCTGTTTAAGTTACAAAGTGCCGTAACTCAAAAAGTTTTAATCTTATTTTCACCGGACACCTGCCATTTGTATATTATAATACGTCCCGTCAAAATTTTGACGGGCGTATAAAAAAACAAAAGTAATTCATTTGTGATGGCAACGGTAAGCAGTCGTTTTCCAGGTACATTTAACAGCCTTTAAAACAACCCGTTTAAATGTTTAAATATTTTATTATATAGTCCATGGATAGTTGTCTCACTGGTAATCAAATCAATTTACATCAGACCTTTTTATTTTTGTTTTCTCTTACAACAAATGAAATGTATTTCGTAATTTCAAAACCGTCTTTCATGATTGTCTAGTTACTAATATCTGTATTGTTCACTTATTTTTTTCTTCACTCATATAATTCATTGACACTCATTTCTATGCCCCACCTACGATAGTAGAGGGGCATTATGTTTTCTGGTCTGTGCGTCCGTTCGTCCGTACGTCCGTCCGTCTGTCCGTCCGTCTGTCCGTCCGTCTGTCCGTCCGTCTGTTCGTTCGTCCGTCCGTCTGTCCCGCTTCAGGTTAAAGTTTTTGGTCAAGGTAGTTTTTGATGAAGTTGAAGTCCAATCAACTTGAAACTTAGTACACATGTTACTTATGATATGATCTTTCTAATTTTAAAGCCAAATTAAACTTTTTACCCCAATTTCACGGTCCACTGAACATAGAAAATGAAAGTGCATGTTTCAGGTTAAAGTTTTTGGTGAAGGTAGTTTTTAATGACGTTGAAGTCCAATCAACTTGAAACTTAGTACACATGTTCCCTATGATATTATCTTTCTAATTTTAATGCCTAATTATATTTTTATCCAATTTCACGGTCCATTGAACATGGAAAATGATAGTGCGAGTGGGGCATCCGTGTACTTTGGACACATTCTTGTTTTATATATTTTTCATATGATGCAACCATCGATGTTTTCATTTCATTCACAGCAAATCAGAAGAAGATTACAGCATGTTAAAAAGAGAGCAGTTGGAACAAACCATGAGATTAAAAGATTTAACATGTTTATTGGAAGAGCGAGACAAAACATTAATTGAAAAAGATGTTGAAATTAAACTCTTACAAGATAGTGTATCACATTCAACAAAGGAAAGGTAGTGTCTAATGTACTGTTGTTGTACTCAGTCCTTACCATATTTATCAATGAGTATTACCAATCTTATTTCAACTGATCGGGCGGAGCTTAGGTTTTAATTTGCATAATGACAGTCTATTTGAAGATGTGTGTGATAAGAATGATTGCCGTTATAATCATTACTGATTTCTAATCATCTATCAGTGTCATCATAGGAATTTACAAAAAAATACTGGACACTTCATTGATGAGTTTGTCCTAAAACAGCTATCTATAGATGACTGGTTTATTATGAGCGAACCGATAAAACTCCGCCCAGTCAAGTAAAATAAATCTAGTAATAGTCCTATAATATAAGACTTCTTAACTTCATATCATTTGTATTCAACGGGTTTTTTTTTTATCGGATATTTGTTTTTACTATCAGAGTTGAACCTATAAGTCTTCGTAGGTACATATAATTTGCTTTCAACGTTTTGTTTTATCGGAGATCTTATTTTAACTAGCAATGTTGAATATCATTAGCACTCAACTTTTTTTTGTATCACATATTGATAGTAAAAAAAGAAATCCGATAAAAAAAAGTTGAATGCAAATGTTATGAACCTACGAATTCTATATTATAGGACTAATCAATAAGTTGCTGCAAATGATCTGGTAAGCGTAGATTTTGTATCATTTTACTGATACACCGCTTTTACTTGTTGTTAACAGCATATTAATCACCGTTCTGTTTTCAAAACCCTTCAATCTTATTATAATTATATTCAGTATAGATGAACAAAAAAATTATATATACAGGCTATTTATGATCGTAGAACATCAAAACTTTTGTGAAAAATGTTCCGCTTGACCAACTTATTAAATAATCAAAGCTGTCAAAAGGAATACTTGCAAAAAAAAAAAAAATCTTCTGTAATTCGACCATTTTCAAGATAAAGCATAAGTGAGGATTTTAAAATTAAGATCGTTGTTTTTAACAAAAATTATTCCAAATGATTCATTTTTTTTCATTCCTTTATTGTATTTTTATGTTCAATTGCGTCTATCAAACGTTGATTTCTTTGTGTTCAAATCTAACAACTGATAAGAGCCTTATACGGCTGTTTCTTGAAAAGAAATCTCATTATCCGTATACAATATGTTTGTATCAAAAGAGGGACGAAAGATACCAAAGGGACAGTCAAACTCATAAATCTAAAACAAACTGACAACGCCATGGCTAAAAATGAAAAAAACAAACAGAAAAACAATAGTACACATGACACAACATAGAAAACTAAAGAATAAACAACACGAACCCCACCAAAAACTAGGGGTGATCTCAGGTGCTCCGGAAGGGTAAGCAGATCCTGCTCCACATGTGGCACCCGTCGTGTTGCTTATGTGATTACAAATCCGGTAAATAGTCTAATTCGGTAGGTCACATTCGTGAATAGGAAGGGGATTGTAGTTACGACGTAAGGAACATATCCGATATCATTTGTGAAACGGTTATTCCATAACGGTCAACCAACTCGTGATGGCGTCCGTAAAATTTACGAAGGGATGATTTCAACTTCACCATTTGGAACTCTTGGTTTAATAGCTTCCTTTTGAGCAGTAACCCTCTATCAAGAAAATCATGATAGGAAATGCAAGCACGGCAATATCATATCAATTGGGAGATATATACCCCGTATGCAGGTGCTGCTGGAATGTTGCTACTTAGATATGGAAAGTTCACAATTGGAAAGCTGAAATCATCTCTTTTGTCGTAAAGTTTTGTTTTCAACCGACCCTCATTGTCAATTTCTAGATGTAAGTCAAGATATGAAGCCGACTTAACTGTATCTGTAGTATCCTTTATCTCCAATTCGATGGGATAGATGCGTTCCACATAGTCACCAAATTTTGAATTGTTTAGTGAAAGAACGTCATCTATATAGCGGAAAGTAGAGTTAAAGGATATTGCTAACTTCTTATCTTTCTTCCTAAGAAGTTCCTGCATGAAGTCAGCCTCATAATAATAAAGAAACAAGTCGGCAAGTAGAGGGGCACAGTTTGTTCCCAATTGGGATGCCGACAGTCTGTTGAAAAACATGTCCTCCGAACGTTACAAATATGTTGTCAATCAAGAAATCAAGCATCTTGATAATATCGGTTTCAGAGAATTTTTTGTTTGAATCAGAGTGATTCTTTACAAAGTATGATTTATCCCTCCCTAAGACAAGATACTTGTATCTACGTTGGCCATTTTTTTATGAAGCAAAGAAATACCAACTCTTTCAATTTGTCTTTTAGTTTGGAATGTGGAATACTTGTGTAAAGAGTAGAAAAGTCAAATGTTTTAATACTGGTACAAGATGAAAGAGAGTTAGATTGTATGTACTCTAAAAGATCTTTGGAATTTTTAAGTATCCACATCTGATTTACGCCACCTCTAGAACAGGCAGTTTCACAATAACTTTGAAGCCCGTCTTTGATTGCTGATAAATTAGATGTTAATAATTTAGAAAGAGGTTTCGTGGAGCACTTGGAAGACCCAGCAATATACCGTTATTTGTAAGGACACTTATGTAGTTTAGGTATCCAATACAGTGATGGAAGATCCAGGTCTTCATCTTTGGTTGAAATACCAAAGGAACAAAGAACAGACCTATGATTATCCAGGATTTCCTCTTTGGTGAGTGTCGTGAGGGTATATGTTGAGTTTCCAAGTGAATTGTCTATATCAATTCGTTTATCAAGCAATTAATGTATCACTTTTACAGACAAAAACGATGTTATTTGGGGCTTTGTCTGCGAGGACAACAACATATTTATCATGGAGGTCGGATAAGTGTTTAGCAATATTTGGGTCTTTAAAGATTGACGTAGCATGGGCATTGATAGACCCATTCAGTTTCTTGATTCTGATTTGTAATAACGACCTCACTGCCTTAATCCATTCGGATAGAGTGTCTAGGTCTTCCTTTTCACGTTTAGCCCATTGCCTGACATAATCCTCGACTGAGTCCATCAAAATTTTAAAGTTGTATTTCCAATTGATGGATTTCGGCTCACGATATTTCGGACCTTTCGATAACACATTTCGTAGAGAAGTGTTATTAACAATGTTAAGGTCACCGGTAATAACGTGGCCAGCAGGATTATATATGAATTGGAAACTAGCACAAGTGCAATCAGGAGGTTTAGAATTGAAGTCGCCAATATCGAGATTCTGCAAAACGCGTTTGTAATTGAAAATTTTAGTTGCAATAGGTTTGGTATAGGTATAAGAAATTATTGGTACAGACTGGTCTTTGAAATAAGGAGGTATTTTCGATTGAACTAATTTATGATGAAGGATATCAACTTTCATTCAGTCTAGTATTATGCCAGGAAATGGGCTAAGCGTTAGAAGGAAGACGTAACCACTCTTTCCGAATGGATTAAGGCAGTAAGGTCGTTGATACAAATCAAAATTAGAAACAATGGGTCTATCAATGCCCATGCTACGTCAATCTTTAAAGACCCTTATGTTGCAAAACACTTATCCTACCTTCCTGACAAATATGTCGTTGTCCCTTCAGATAAAGCCACAAACAACATCGTTTTTGTGTGTAAAACTCATTACATTAACTGCTTGATAAACGAATTAGGTATTGACAATTCACTTGGAAACCCAACATATACCCTCACGACACTTACCAAAGAGGAAATCCTGGCTAATCATAGGTCTGTTCTATGTTCCTTTGGAATTTCATCCAAAGATGATGAACTGGATCTTCCATCACTGTATTGGATACCTAAACTACATAAGTATCCTTACAAACACCGGTATATTGCTTGGTCTTCCAAGTGCTCCACGAAACCTCTTTCTAAATTATTAACATCTATTTTATCAGCAATCAAAGACGGGCTTCAAAGTTATTGTGAAACTGCTTATCATAGAGGTGGCGTGAAGCATATGTGGATACTTAAAAATTCCAAAGATCTTTCAGAGTACATACAATCTTACTCTCTTTCATCTTGTAATAGTATTAAAAGATTTGACTTTTCTACACTTTATACATACAAGTATTCCACATTCCAAACTAAAAGACAAATTGAAAGAGTCATAAAAAAGAATGGCCAACGAAGATACAAGTATCTTGTCTCATGAAGGGATAAATCCTACTTTGTACTTAGAGTACATACAATCTAACTCTCTTTCATCTTGTACCAGTATTAAAACATTTGACTTTTCTACTCTTTACACAAGTATTCCACATTCCAAACTAAAAGACAAATTGAAAGAGTTGGTATTTCTTTGCTTCATAAAAAAATGGCCAACGTAGATACAAGTATCTTGTCTTAGGGAGGGATAAATCATACTTTGTAAAGGATCATTCTGATTCAAACAAAAAATTCTCTGAAACTGACATTATCAAGATGCTTGATTTCTTGATTGACAACATATTTGTTACGTTCGAAGGACGTGTTTTTCAACAGACTATCGGCATTCCAATTGGAACGAATTGTGCCCCTTTCTGCCGACTTGTTTCTTTATTATTATGAGGCTGACTTCATACAGGAACTTCTTAGGAAGAAAGATAAGAAGTTAGCAATATCATTTTACTCTACTTTCCGCTATATATATGATGTTCTTTCACTAAATAATTCAAAATTTGGTGACTATGTCGAACGCATCTATCCCATTGAACTAGAGATTAAAGATAGAACATATACAATTAAGTCGGCCTCATATCTGGACTTACATCTAAAAATTGACAATGAGGATCGATTGAAAACAAAACTTTACGACAAAAGAGATGATTTCAGCTTTCCAATTGCGAACTTTCCATTTCGTAGTAGCAACATTCCAGCAGCACCTGTATACGTCGTATATATCTCCCAATTGAAACGATATTCCCGTGCTTGCATTTCCTATCATGATTTTTTTGATAGAGGGTTGTTGCTCACAAGGAAGCTATTTAATCAAGAGTTTCAAATGGTGAAGTTGAAATCATCTCTTCCTAAGTTTTACGGACGCCATCACGAGTTGGTTGACCGTTATGGAATAACCGTATCACAAATGATATCGGATATGTTCCTTACGTCGTAACTACAACTCCCTTCGTTTTCATGAATGTGACCTACCGAATTAGACTATTTACCGGATTTGTTATCTCATAAGCAACACGACGGGTGCCACATGTGGAGCAGGATTTGCATACCCTTCCGGAGCACCTGAGATAACCCCTAGTATTTGGTGGGGTTCGTGTTGTTTATTCTTTAGTTTTCTATGTTGTGTCATGTGTATTATTGTTTGTCTGTTTGTCCTTTTCATTTTAGTCATGGCGTTGTCAGTTTATTTTCGATTAATGAGTTTGACTATCTCTCTGGTATCTTTCGTCCCTTTTTGGAAAGATTAGAACTTGTTCTAAATCTTTACTTAGGCACCAGCCTCCCTAACAACAGGACAGGTTAGCTACTGTTACTAAATGTATTCACACTGAAATATAGTTCCCTATGGTTCTCATGTATGTGCACATAATACACATGTAAACTGAAAAAAACTGGGTATATTATTGGAGCAGTTCATTCAAGAATGTATGTCATTAAGGTGTGTTGATGTGCAGGCTTTTAAAAAAACCATTTTGATTAGGTAACTGAGTATTGATTCAACTAGTATGATTGACAAATGTCATTATCACTAAACAATCAAAGACAAGGTGGACCTTTAATTAAAATGCCCCACCTCCTAAACTGCCAATCAAATTGACCACATTACCTATCAACCTCAGTCTTACATAATTATTCAGACCACTCAATATAATTCTTAATACACAAGCATTTGACCTCATAATTGAATACACAAATGTGTATATTAGATGTTTGATATTTATAAGGATGATAGATTTCTTTATTGCCAATTACTTTTGATCTACATTACATAAAGTGATTCTGTAAATTATATCTGAAAGATAAATGATTAATGGATTAACAAGATCTTAAAAAAAATGAAATATGAATATAAATATGAATAAATAAAAGGTATTCAAGTAAGGCCTATAATTTACTTGATAAATTTCCAATAATCATCTGTAATTAATCAACAATTAGATTAATTTTAGTACACTCTTTTTTATCAGGAATTGGCTTGAAACAGTTTAAAAATTTAAAAACTTTTTTAATTATAACAAACCATTATTTGTTAGTTTATTTCCCATCAATCATTATGTCCCATCAATCATTATGTCTATTTTAGTAATTTGAATTTTTATTAGAAGTGAATATATATTTTTGCAATCAAGAAAGAATCCACATTTCAATAAGATAAGTTTTTTAATTTGTTTACGTTGAAAAAGTACATTTTCAATGCCCTGTGTTGAAAAATACTTTAAAAATTGATCAAAAGGCACTCTAAAACTTTTAATCTTCAATGCCATATAACCTCTGTTTCAACTTACAAAATGCCCCAAAACAGCATTTTTCAATTTTTTTGTTGACACTTTAAAGTTTTAAGCTGTTGGTCCAGATTTTTGTCTTACAAAGTCAAGGATAGTTGGTAACATTTACTAGAAGAATTTTTGCATTTTTTTGGTTTTTTAATCATGTTCAGAACTGGCAACATAATTTTGATAAGATATAAACTGCAGTTTAAGTAAAATTGTGCAAATTAAGAGACCCATATTATTTAATTTGAGCTCATTTTATCCTCATACTGGAAAAGCAAGTTTCCTTCTAAAGACCTGCTGTAAATGCAATTTTCAGCATTAGTGCTTTATAAATGATCATTTTTCCCCACCATACCTTAATATGAAATAATTCAAACTACTCTTCTAATCTTTCCATGAGTGATTTCCATCACTTTGATTCATATAATTTGACTAAAAATATCACGATAATTTTTAATATAACACTTTCAGAGGGAATATAGTTCTGAAATTTCCATAAATGTATGATTATTTGAAATCTCTTCTCTTAAAAAAATGGAAACCAACACTTTATACAGTTCATATACGCCCAATGCACTTTTCTTGAGTTATCAGAATATTGGAAGCCGAAGCTATATAATGACCAACACAATTGAAGAAATATTTGACCACGTAGACCTCGGCTCTGTAATGCTCTTTAACGTCGTACTGTGACTTCGCCTTTATAACTTTTTTTTTATATTCGAGCATGTCTGAGTCGTTTGTAGACGACAAACTCGTCTGGAGTATAAAAATGTTAATCCTACTATTTTTTTTTTAAACAATTAAATCATCTTTATTACACTAAATGCTGTTTAACAATTTGCCTAGCTTACAGAATTAGGCTAAGTATCCCTGTATATCAGTTTTTATACATCTAGGGAGAATATAAAATAAAATATTATAAAATGTTAGTATTATACAATTAAACATAATACATAATTTAATAAATTAACATCAATATAAATTGATTCATTCAATAATAATAATTTCTTTTTTTGTCTGTTTACAAATCGGGGAAAAATAACGGATCTACACCGTATCGTTTTGTGATTATTATGTGTGTTTAACTTCTCACAGGTTACCTGTGTATTGGAATTACTTTAATATTCTTTTATGATTTGGAGGATTTAATCCTACTATGTATGATGAGTTAATATACACAAATAATTAGATAGTCTGTCCCTACTCGATCGCTTATTTGTTTCCGTCTTTAATTGTTTTATGAAATCGTGTGATGAGGATCGTGAGTCGGTAGACTTTCAGCAGTACCAAGTTATTAAAATGAACTTTTTATGGGTAAAAATAACATATAAATTGTATAAAATCAAAACTTTTCAGTTGGCCTATGAAACAGCACATTGTAGCATTTTTTTTAAATATTGTTTGCTATATATATACCTCTCATGTCTCTATACATATCTTGATTCTACAATCGAATCTATGCATACACAATGAAATACATTTCAAACGCTTTTGTATAATTCGTTTTGGTTTATGGAGCTATGTTTTCCTCTGTATTAAGCACAAAAACAGCCGATGATATAGTTGATATATCTGTAAACAATGATTTGTCGGATCCAAATAGACCAATGAAAATAGCAGAAAAGATCTCAGAGATGTTTGATTATGAATGGCCGAAAAGTATTGAAGCCTTAGAAGATTTTGGTTTGGAGGAAAAGGAGTGTGTCAATATATTATTGCATTTTCTTACAGTAAGTAGTTTCGTATTAAGTAATCCACGAAAACTCAAATTCGACTTTTTTTTTATCAATGCGTAGATATTTAGTAATGATAGTCTTTAACTGCATAAAAATGGATAAATGCAAGATGTATCAATCCATAGATATAAGAACCATTTGAGGAAAACCCACAATTAAAGAGACCTACCAGTTCATTATCTGTGCTGATAATGGTCTAAGTAAAATACCCAACCCTCTAATGGATATGTTTTGATTTCATTGATAGTTGATAGTATCTAGGGTGATATAATATGAAAAAGGTAACACTAAAAGTTTCTTTTAAATTTTCAAGTTTTACTGATTTAAGTGTTAGTATGGATTGAAATAATTGTTTTCAAAAAGAAAAACTTATAAAAAACAAACATTCATGGAGTTTAAATTTTGCTTAAAGAATTTCGTGCGATTTACAAATAATCCAGTTATGTTCAACTATTTATGGAAAACAGTTGTTAATTTTCTTGACCGAAAAAGCCATTGTAAGCATAAATTGTAGTTATATGAGGATAAATCATGATTTCGTCAAAACAAATCACAAATGCGTGTTGCGTTTTTAAAGTCCATCTGTTAATAATATAAATAAGAATATATGGTATGAATGCCAAAGAGACAACTCTCCTGTCACAATGTATAAAAGGTAAACAACAAAGTATAGGTCATTTGTGATATCAATTTCATGGCAATAACATGACTGTTTAAAAGGTCATATTTCAGCTTAAATGCAAAAAAAAAACCCCAAAAAAAACACACAACTTTTGTAAGAATTAAATTTGAAGGAATGACTTACGCAAATATGTTTACCAACATTTAGATCTGTATTGACCTTTTAAAGATTTATTTCGATGAGGTTTTCTAATATCACGATCATTATGACTTTCAGTAAGATTTTACAATCCCTTGGTAATGTCCTACGTTTATTTTATTTTTATTGAAATGATCATGAAAGAATAGAGGTTTCATATGTTTCTGGTCAAACATTTGTTTTAAAGAGAGATTCATATTATGCATTGGTTTTTGATTATTCGTTAATTTTAGTGGGATTAATTTATAATTGTGTCTCTAATATGTCTCTAATCCTTATATGGTTAGTTCAAGGGCGGACCCAGTCATTTTAAAAGGGGGGTTTCAACCGAGGTTAAAAGATTGAGTGATGGACCATTTATATGTCCCGTTAAAAAAACATTGACCCCATTTTGGATCCGCCACTGTTGTTCATTTACATGATAAAATGTTGGATTTATATATTTTAAGGATACATATGAGGAATGTGGAAGGATCGTATCAGATTTAGATCATCATTTAAAACAAGCTCTGTGTGTTCCGGATTGTGTCGGAGACGATGAGGAGGTAAATTTAGTTACAGATTTGGTGCACAATGTATAAATATACATGATTTTTATTTTTGTTTAACGAACCTGAAATCTTCTTAAACAATGGACTCAGCAAAAGAACAAGTGTTTGATACTTTAAAATATGATATCCAAATATAAACAAAATTATTGTCGCTAGATTTAGCAAATATTATGTAGATGAAAAGGAAAAGTAAGATATTTTTTTTGGTCAAATTTTACATGTAGGAAAATATGAAGTTTATCTCTTAGTTAATTTTCTATGTTATCCATTTAGCCTTCAAATCAAGTTGTCCCTGCTGAAATGATAAAAACATTGAAGAACTTGAGACTTCAGTTGACAGAAACCAACCTTGAAATATTACAAAAGGTAAATACAATTTGTTTTTTAAAAGTTCACTTGCAGTTTGAATATTCCAGTTTCGTATGATAAGTGATTGGTGTTTATCAACAAGATAATATGGCATACTAGTAATTGAATGGCGAATTTGATTGTTATACTGAAATATAAAAAAAAAAAACGGTGTAATGTGTAGAATGTACTTAAGTCCTTTTTTTCAAAATTATACCGTGAATCGATATGACCAACATTTACTTCTAGTTTTTTACAACTGAATTTGCATAAAAACGTAGACAAGCATTTAAGAATAATTCCTATATGATTTGCATATTAGGAAATACGTTGATATGATTGGTCGACAGGACTTCCGGTAGTTGATCTGGACGTTGTTTATTTTTCGATAGACGACGTTGACCAAACGTCTTTTTGTAACCAATGTAAACAAGATGGCGGCGATAATAACACTGACGTAAACAAAATTAATTTTCACTGCACGATAATCGTTAAATTAAATTTTAAACACAAAAACATTTGTTTGAAGGATAAATAGAGTTTTGGTAGTTTATTTTTTATCAGCTAGGAAATTTCATGGAATTCATATTTTTGCGTTAACCAACAAATATATTAATGCGCCATGCCTATTCAATGACACAAATATACAATTTACGTATAATAGAGGTTACGAATAGGGAAATATATTCATCATCTTCGTTGTTAAAGAATTATAAGGATTTCACGCCTTTTGAAAGGAATTTTTTGGTGTATATAAACTGGACCAAGTCACTCACAAACATATCATAAAAGTCCGTCGGAATTTTATTTGTTTGAGAGTGACTTGGTCGAATTTATTCACCAATAAATTCATTTAAAAAGGCGTTTAATCCTATAATACACAAATAAAAAAAAAGATAAATAGTTACTGTTAATGATGACAACAAATTCAAACTGTAATTTTGTAAGGGACAATATAATCAGAAATAAAAGATGATCAGTGATTAAAATATAGATTCAAAGTTTGAAGGTTAAAATGTCATTGGCTGATTTGATAATTACCAGAACAGACCGTAAAACGGAGTGTTGTCAGATTATTGTAAGACAAGCTTGGACACAAAGTCACGGCACAATTAACCCTCAAAATATATTAGGACTTCAGTATACGACGTTCCAAAGTCAAATCACTAAAATGCTGAACTCCGAGGAAAATTCAAAACGGAAGTCCGTTATCAAATAGCAAAATCAAAGACCCAAACACATCAAACGAATGCTGTCATTATCCTGACTTGGTACAGGCATTTTCTTATGTACAAAATGTTAGATTGAACATAGTTTTATAACTTAGCTTAGTTAAACCTCTCATTTGTATATGACAGTGGTATCAAATTCCATTATATTGACAACGATGCGTGAACAAAACAAACAGACATAATAGGTAAACATGTCAAAAATAGGGGTACATCAGTCAACATTGTGTTATAATCTAAATCATTAAGATCAACGTCAACAGTTACAAAGAGTTTATCACACATATCCAGCTAATAATCGAATAAGTTTCGAAGAGAAAACCTGAATTCATTCAACAGGAACTAAAATGATATCACAATCCAATTACTTAAAAGACAAACCAAAGCACTATGCTACTAGCAAAGATTACCAAGGAGTCGGTTCCTCTCTTTGTCTGAACCCCCTCAAACTGTAATAATCTCACACATATGCTGTTTAAAGTGTGATTTGTTTTTTGTATGTTATTGTAGAAGCTTCGCAGTCATCTGAGAAAAGTTCGGACAAATGTAACTGATGAACACATCATAGCCTGTGCTAAATATGTATCAGATTGCATAGAATATGTTTGGACGATACAGATTCAAGATCCAAAAGTTTATATTGAATGGGATTTCCCGAGTGGATCGAAGATTGACTGGGATCTCTTTCGATCTTATACAAAAACTGGAGATTATATAGACTTTATTGTGTGGCCTGTTATATATGTTCACAAAGGTGGTAATTTGCTTTGTAAAGGTGTTGTGCAACCGATGTCAGGGAATGACGGCCAATAAAGTTCGTAATAAATGTTATCTTCTTATATCTACTTATTTGTGCTTGATTGTGTACATGTAAGCCTAAAAATATAACATTCTTTTTTTTATTTTGTGAAAGTGTTTTATTGTGCAAACTCCTCCATCGTATGTTATCATTATGACAGAACAAAAATATCACAAACGTCATTTTATGAAACCTAATAATGTTTGGTGCAGAGACACAATATTATAAAAATTCCAATGATTATATTGATAATATGTAAACTAATAATATTTCGACCCCATCACACAACATCGTTTAACTCAACACACTAAGACATGACAAACAAGACAATAACAATCAAAACCAATGAGTAAACAAAGACTCATAAAACCAAAGGACATTTAAATCAACAGTTATAAATAATAATTAAGAAACAACACGCAATCCACTAAAAACCGGGAGTGAAATCAGGTGCTCCGGAAGGGTAAGCATTTCCTGCACCGTATACGGCACCGGTCGTATTATTTCTTTGTTCAGTTCGGTAATGATGGAAGGTTATTATGACTGAGGAAGAATATCAGATATAATTTCTGACACACTTTTGTCATAATGGCCAATCAGCTCATGATGGCGACCGTAAAATTTCTTGAGTGATGACCTTAATTTGATTGATTCAAAGCCCTGTCTTAGCAACTTTTGAGAAAGCAGTATTCCTCGTTCAACAAAATCAACGTACTTTGAGCTAGCTCTAAAGTAACGTATCAATTGAGACACATATACTCCATATGCTGGTGCCGATGGGATGTTTCTACACAAATAATAATGAGGAAGTCCATTGTTTTTTTACATTCTGCAAAAGCAGCCATGTTTGTTGCTGTTCCCGTAACTGGTTCAGTGTATTGGAATTCTCACAAAAAGATATAAAAACTCAATCTCCGGCACAGAGATCATATCCGTTCCGTTCATTACTTCGTAACACTACACTCATATTAAGGGAAAACGGTACTATTACATTTTCCCAGCATTAGGTTAGCCTTTTGTATACCCAAGACAGGTGAAGGATGTCATCTTAGGAGGGCTGTAAGGGTACAATATATTTTTTTTTATTTATCTATGAATAACTGCAGTGTGTAAATTTACAACATAAATTTTAAAACCTGTTGAGATATTTTCTAGAGAATTATTCGAAAAGGCTTCCACAATTTCATAAATTTGGTGCAAAATGACGGTGGGCATGGATAACATAAACAAGCTCCGTTGGAAATTGGTCATGATACTATGTGGCGTCAATTTAAACGAGAAAAGTAACGGCTTTATTTATGTACAACATGATGAGAAAAAAGAAATAGGTAACACAGAAATAAACGACAACCACTGAATTACAGGTTCTTGACTTGTGATCTGCAGTTCCTTTTATACGACCGCAAAAATTGAAATTTTTTTGGTCGTATATTGGTATGACGTTGGCGTCGTCGTCGTCGTCGTCGTCGTCCGAAGACATTTGGTTTTCGCACTCTAACTTTAGTAAAAGTAAATAGAAATATATGAAATTTAAACACAAGGTTTATGACCATAAAAGGAAGGTTGGGATTGTTTTTGGGAGTTTAAGTCCCAACAGTTTAGGAATTAGGGGCAAAAAACAGGTCCCAAAATAAGCATTTTCTTGGTTTTTGCACAATAACTTTAGTATAAGTTAATAGAAATCTATGAAATTTTAACACAAGGTTTATGACTACAAAAGGAAGGTTTGGATTGATTTTGGGAGTTTTGGTCCCAACGAATTAGGCGCCAAAAGGGTCCAAAATTAAACTTTGTTTGATTTGATCAAAAATTGAACTATTGGGGTTCCTTGATATACCGAATCTAACCGTGTATTTAGATTCTTAATTTTTGGCCCGTTTTCAAATTGGTCTACATTAAGGTCCAAACGGTCCAAAATTAAACTTAGTTTGATTTTAACAAAAAATGAATTATTGGGGTTCTTTGATATGCTGAATCTAAACATGTACTTAGTTTTTTTTTATTATGGGCCCAGTTTTCAAGTTGGTCTAAATCGGGGTCCAAAATTAAACTTTGTTTGATTTCAACAAAAATTCAATTTATGGGGTTCTTCAATATGCTGAATCTAACCATGTATTTATATTTTTAATATTAAGGACCGGTTATCAAATTGGTCCACATTGAGGTCTAAAGGGTCCAAAAATGAACTTTATTTGATTTCATAAAAAATTGAATTCTTGGGGTTCTTTGATATGATATATCTAACCATGTATTTAGATTTTGGATATTGGAATACCACAAAGGGATGGTAAGAATTGACTTTGGGAGTTATGGCTCAAACCGTTAGGGAATAAGGTGCAAAATATGGGGGAAAAGGGTTTCCAGGTTAATGGACAATTACTTAAGTACAAAACATAATTTAAAAGCAGTGTAAGATTGGTAATTGAAACTCATTTTAATATCTCACCTAAACTGCTCTTAAATTACGTATATTGGAAATTTGCCAAAAACTTTATTATTAAAAAATTTCATTGGAATTAGTTTAATGAACTTCATTGGAAATTTACCAATATAAAATATTGCATTTGAGTTATCTTTCTTTGTCCAGAATAGTAGTTAAATCAACTTAAATCATGACTGTATGACATTTCATATTTTATGATGTATTTAAATGAGTAGTAATTGTTGAAAACTCCATTAGAAATTTGAATTGAGATCATTTTTTGGAATAAGGGAAAGGGGGAGGTGAAAAACAATTGGTGGGGTTCAATTTTTTTTAATTTCAGATTTCAGAAATGAAAAAGAAAATTTCTTCAAATATCAAAGGATAAATATTCAACAGCATAGTGAATTGCTCAAAAGCAAAAAAAATATTTTAAGTTCATTTGACCACATTCATTCTGTGTCAGAAACCTATGCTGTGTCAACTATTTAATCACAATCCAAATTCAGAGCTGTATCCAGTTTGAATGTTGTGTCCATACTAGCCCCAACCGTTCAGGGTTCGACCTCTGCGGTCATATAAAGCTGCGCCCTGCGGAGCATCTGGTTACAAGGTGTAGAAAAAATAGAAATCCTTGCAACGTCTGTGTCAAGCTTCTAACACAACTCTCTTTACAAATCTACCGTAAAAAAAAGTATCATTTTCTACAAATTTGCAGAATAGGCATACTAATTTTTCAATCACATTAAAGTGCAATATTCCTTTGTAATGCGTTCTGGTTTTAAAAAGAAAAAGATGCATCATCTGTGACATTATATATAATATAATGCGCTCTCTTATGTTTTCAGAAAATAAAAATGTCCATAGAGGATTTGAAACAAATTTATTTAATATGTAATTCTAAAATATTTATTAGTCTCCCTGGTTTCCAGAAAAATTATCTTGATCGATTTTGTCATTATAATCATCTTGAAAGCGTTACTGATCTACGTTCTTGTCTCATCTGTTCTGAAACCAGTAAATGTCATGAACATTGATGATTGGTAAGAAAGAAATTAATATTTCATAGGTAATAAAATAACTTACATCTTAAGAAATGATACAAGTAGAGTTTTAACCAACGGAATGCGTTTCATCGATCAAAGTATATATATACCATATCTAGAAAAAGAGCAAAACCCCATAATCCACCAATATATATGAATGATGCACTGATACAAGAGGTTGAAGAACATAAACACTTAGGGTTAATTTTTCAAGAAAACGGTTGTTGGGAAAGTCATGTAAACTATATTATTGATAAAGCTACGCCTCGCTTAAATCTTATGAGGAGTTTAAAGTTTAAACTATCGCGTAATAATCTACAAGTTATATATATCAGTTTTATCAGGCCTATTCTTAAATATGCGGATACTGTGTGGGATAATATACCAATTTATTTAAAGAACAAACTAGAGAGCATTCAAATAGAAGCGGCTCGTATAGTCACAGGTGCCACTAAGCTTTGCTCTAAATCTAATCTTTATAATGATACTGGTTGGGTATCTCTGAGTGAAAGAAGATCCAGACATAAAATTATTAAATTTCACGAAATGTTTCATGATCAAGCTCCTAATTATCTTTGTAGTCTCGTACCTCAACAACTATATCAAGTCTATAACTATAATACTAGAAGTGCATCTAATGTCCAAAATATGAACTGTAGAACTACCTTTTATCAAAATTCTTTCCTACCATCTGTTATTCGTGAATGGAACAGGCTTCCACAAGATGTTAGATGTAATCCATCAAAATTTACACTTAAAAATTACATAAATCGAGATGCTAAGAAAGTTCCTACATATTATAATACTGGTTGTAGAAAAGGCCAAATACTTCATGCCAGACTCCGGTTGAATTGTAGTGGCTTAAATGAGCACTTATTCCAGAAAAATATTGTTCTTTCCAGCCTATGTAATTGTGGGCAAGTTGAGAGCAGCAAACACTATTTGCTAGAATGTCATAATTATAGACTCATCAGGGCACAAACCATTTCTACACTACCAATATATAATGTACAAACATTAGTATCAGGTAGTGAACCCATCAGTAATGAGGAAAACGAAAATATTTTTAAAGTTGTACAAAGATTTATTTTAGAAACAGGGAGATTTGGTCCATAACAATTATGTTTATATCGATGTCGATTTAGATATTGAAACTTTAATTTAATGTTACCCTTTTTTCGGAACATTTACATATATATATCATATACATGAACCATAATTATGATAAAAAGAGTTGATCACATTTTTCGATCAAACTGACTTCTGAGTAACGGGCAAACCACAGAATAAACATGTTAAATGTGAATTGAAAATTAGATTATACGAGTTTCTCATATACTATGTTCCTAATTTTGTCATTTCTTTTTAAAGGGAGACGGATTTATATAAGTTTTTCTTATTTCCGAATCCCTGTATTTATATTGTATCATTATATTTCATGCACTTTTTTTTGAATAAATATTGTTTAAACTAAAGTATATATACCTTTTTAAGAAACCTTGGTTTACACATTTAGAAGATATCTGTTGAAGGATTGATCATTAAGAATTTTGGAAAACATCCCGTGTGGGAATGTGAACCAGATTTCAATAAAAATATACAGGACTGTTTGTGGATCTGTGATTTTTATCGTGGTAAGTTTTGTTATCATAGAATTATATATATATTTCCGTAGGCCACATCGACAGATATCTCGTTTTGAATTTTCTTGTCATTCTTTTTGGAACTGATAAAGAACTTCAGAATATTCAAAAAGCACCATTCTTTACAGCAAAAACTACCAAATTATATTTTTTTGTAACATGTCTTTCAATCATATAATCTTTGTTCATCCGGAAAAGAGTATGTTATAAAAAAAAGTTTAATTTTATTTGTTTTTGTTTTAATATACGATTATTGATTCCTAATGCTCAAATATATTAGTATTTGACTTGATTTTGGACCATCTTAAAAAATCATTTCTTGGGTTTTGTAGGATTATAGTCACTGTGAGTTATGATTGGATATAAAGTCATTTTTGTACTCTCAACGAAACTATCATTTATATCAGGTAATTTATAATACTAAGTATCTGATTGTTTAACAGACTCTATATCTATGTTTAATGTTGCATAAATAGACATAAAATGGAAATTGGGAATGTTTTTACCTATTCTGTCTGTTTGGTTTAGTCATGCATCGTTGTCAAAATAATGGAAATATGCGCCTGTCATACAAGTGAAAGATTTAGCTAGCTATAAAGCCAGATATAATTCACCATTTTCTACATATGAAAATGACTGTATCAAGTCAGGAATATGACAGTTTTTATCCATTCGTTTGATGTGTTTAAGCTTTTTGCCGTTTGATAATGGACTTTCTGTTTTGAATTTTCCTCGGAAATATCTTTGCACTTTTAGTTGTATCCATATCTGATATGCAATGCCAAATAGTGTAGGTACTATAGGTTGCACTTTGTAAATACAGCTGTTTTCCAAACCACGCCTCTTTTGGGGTAATATATAATATTCATAGATATGTCAATGTGTTAACGTGCTGGTTCCCAGATATGATCTCTATGTTACACCTCATAGAGACATAACTTGGGACTGTTACTAAAGTAGACAAAAAGTAAAGGTAGTACATAATTTTAGTATAAGTTACACTGTAACAAGTTCAGGGCATATACATGTTGAAAATATGCCGCACAGTCCTATGTTTTGACCTTTAAATAAAATAGTAGTGCATATCAACTTCATAATAAAAGTGTCACAGTTTTAGCTGCAATGGAATTTCCTATGGAAACTCGCATTGTCTATATTGACAGAAATGCAACTTATAGTTTTACAGTTACCCGTAAACCTGACTACTTTTGGTGAAAGAATTAATGTTCAGATATTGAATTAACACTTTATACATTTTAAGTGGATTTATCTACATCAGGAAAGCTCAAAGTCGTTTATTTTCAAAACCAAAGATGTATAAGAATCGAAACAGGTGAACGGGTCAGACCTACCATTTCGATGATGTGTAATTTGATATTAAGTACAGTGATCGAAGATAATATCCTAGAATATATATAGTTGTGTAGCGTTCAAAAATTTGGTTTTGGTAGTTCCTGAGAAGGTAAATATAAAAAAGAGCTTCAGAGGCAACATATTTTACCAGTGTTATATGGTACATATTATCATTACATAAAATCACAAGTTTCATAAAGTTATTCTCATATACAAGGTATGCGACTGTCAAACACGTGAGAGGTTTTGCTAGCTGCACAACCAGATTTAATCCACCACTGGTTCAGAAATATTTTTCATTGTGTTTGAGCTTTTAATTTTGTCATTTGATAAAAGTCATTCCGTTTTCAATTTTCAAGTTCTGCAATTTTGTTATTTTGCGTTTCAAAACATCAAGGTTTGGGGCAACATGTACCTACATTCCTTTCAATTGCAGCATATACGTATAAATTCAATTAAAATAATGCAATTATAATAACTGATGCGTACGAGTAGAATCCAATTTGAAAAAATCCATTATAACAATTTGGTAATTAGCTGTCATAATTTAGGTGTGGTGTAATGGAATATTAAATACCAACTGCAATCGATTGAAACAATAATCAACCTGATTCAAGTGCAGTACTCGCTGTACTCAGAAGGATCCGACGAAAGTCTGTTCTAGTTTCTGCTCTGGCATTAAATGTATACGCTCATGTTTTCAGAATTGAATATTTATTGATCGTGGTCATCGTAGTTATAAGCATTTATTTTGCACTTAAGTGTTCCTGTTGTTCGTTTGTTTTACTCTTATAGCTGATGTGTTTTCCTCGGTTTTAGTTTGTAACCCGGATTATTTTTCCAATAATAAAATATGACAGAAATACTTATTAAGTAAGTCACATTTTAGGTCTTTGTCAGGGGAAAACCTACCAAACTGTTATGATTCAGAATATCTTAAATAGGATATAAACTTATATAACTGATATAATGCTCATGGTATTAGTTTGTATCATTTCATTTGCATTGTAGGACATGGTTGAGTTCTCATAAATCTAGTTTAACCCAGTTTGTTCCACGTCTCAACTTATTATGCTATTGTACATAATACTCTAATATGACGTGCTGCTTTGATCTTGTAAAGAAGAAAGATCATAACAAAATGTTCTATATTAGAGCAACATGATGCTCATACTTGTACTAATAAGTTAAGAGTTTACCTCCCACGTATATCTGTTTCGGACCATATGGGTATTCGAGCCATATGCGTAATTAGCACGATGGTAGTTGTATCTTTAATACTCTTATGTATGATGCTTTGAATTTATGAATGCATCTATTCATATCGTGGGTTGTTCTAATCACATGTCATTATAGTCTCATCATAAAGTGCATTTATATGAATTTAATACATTGGCGATTGATGACCCAGTAAAATTATTAGTATGCACAAATTAAGAGTAAAGTAACCCCATGATCATTATTCATTTGTTCTGACGAATAACTTTTGATGATAACTTTAAGAAGTATTTCTATCAACTGTTAAACAAACGTAAGTTAACTGAAGGACAATAGTAAGTGACACTGACACGACAGAATGAGAAGAATCAAAATAATTCAGACAAACGACAGTTTTGTTATCAATTTCATATTGCCTAGTCTGTGTGAAAATTTATATCAAATCTATATCTTGTATGAATCTGTTCTTAAACAATTAGAATTTTAATGTCTGAATTCGACGTTTTAGACCAGGCGGTGACCTCGAGCTCTTAACATGTTTTCCTGATGAACTTGTGTTGTTTTTATGTTATTCATTGGGCTATTCAAGAAAAAAGAACAAAACATAATTGTGTTGTTATTTTCGCTTTTTTTCTAAGTTTAATAACTCGAATGAGTTATAAGATGACTATCCTACAAACAATTTATATGTTATATGTAACAGTTACAAAATATGTATTGCTATATTTTCAAAATCTAGGTTTATTTGTTTTAATCGGTACGATTTTTTTTCTTTTTCTAAACCACGACAAAAAATGCTTCCGTCTCCCGCTGATTACCAATGAAAATCTTGAATATTTGACGCATTCTCTTCTTTTAACAATATATTAGCGAACAAGAATCAACGTTGTCAGAGATAGATGAGTGCTGGCTAAGACGGAATCTGTACTCTGCTGAATAATGCTTAGAACAAATAAATATTTACAATAGTACAATTTTACAAATTAGATAATACTGTTAAATGGTTTATTCTGTTTAACTATTAAAATGTTGCAAACAATATACATCCGTTCATTATTAATGTTATGTATATTTTCCAAGACAGATTAATAATGCATCTTTATTTATTACGATTCAGCTATCCTCTACTGTGCTGGAATTGGTTGGGACCTACTTGGATCGAAATGTTATAAAGTAATCCGATTGCAAAGTTCCGGTGTGTCATACCAGGAAGGAAGAAGTTTATGTGCAATTGAAAATTCAAAAGCAACTCCAATAATGCCAAAGACAGACAAGAAAATGCTCTGGCTGAACAGTTTGAGAACACGTGAGTTCATCATAAATATCTACTAAAAAGATCACTAATGAAGCCGTTTTATGCTAATAGAACCAGCTTTTTAGGACGTCAGTAAAATATGAGCATACATGTTAGTACCGTGTCAACTGGTTCATCCGAACCCAATGCGTTTCGAAAAAGGAATGGTTACATCTAAGTTTAGAAGGTTGACAGTAGAAATTTGCAATAATAGTAACGTGTCTTTCTCGTTTCGGTAGTAACTTCAATTTCCAGTTCAGTGGAACAACTAGGGTGGGTTGGAAGGGTTGGGGTTCTTGAGTTGGAACCCTTTTTTTGCGATCAATGCATTTAAATAGGGGCATGTGGTTGGAATACCCCTTTTATCCTTGGTTGGAAACCCATCTTTTTTCAATGACATTATCCGACCTTGCAGTTCAATTGCATATAAAAGATGCCAGTTTTTCTCCAATCCGTTTAAATATAAAAACAAGTTGTTCAACAGTGTTCAACAAACCGTATCGGTTTAACTAATATACAATCATGGCCCGTTGAGGAGGTGACTATCCAACATAATCAACCTGAGTAAGGGTTATTTCACGAGGGCTTAAGCCTGAGGGGAATAACGATTACTCGGGTTGACCATGTTGGATATTCACCGACTCAATGGGCCATAATTGTTTTATTATACCGAACGAACATATTAATATTAAAAGTAAAATATTGTAACAGATTTTCAAAACACTTACTTAAGAAAAATAATTTGTGTCTGTTTCGCATATGAACAACACAAGTAGATTTTTTTTGTGAAATAAAGATAGCTCTAAAAATTGCCGTTTACAAAAGATATCATCGAGACTAGATGGATTTCCAAGTTTTCTATGGCCTTGTGTCTTCATTAACCTGGACGTTGCCATATTTGGTTTTGTTCATCTGAGGTTGAGTGACGTCATACTTTAAAGGGACTCAATTCCTGATCATTGAGTACGACAATGAATATTCACCGGAGAATAACAGGGTTGTTCGATCGATGCTTCAATTTGTCGGAGTTATTCACCGTGGAATAATAGGGTTGTTCGATGGAGGCTTCAATTTATTAGGGTTATAAATCGCTCCTACCAATGTTTAGAAAAAAACATCGAAATTAGACTATGATTCGTGATTCCGTATAAGCCAATCAATAATTACCATATAATGTAAGGTGTAATAATGTTATTTGTCATTTAGATCCACAAGCAAACTCGACAAACAAATTGTCGATTGCAAAGTTAAGCCCTTCCTTAAAGAAGTCTTTGTTTTATATATTGTTGGAATTGTTGCAAGTCCCCACAAATTTATATCATAGTAATGATTTCTTTTATTATAGAAACATAAATTTGTTTGTTACCTCAAGAACTCTGACAGTTTTCATCTGTTTATACATGAACTCAATTTATACAATTTATATACAGATAAAAAAAAATTAACTGACTCAAGTATCGAACTTCAAGATAGTTTAAAAATATCAGTTAAAGGAATAATGAAATCCTGTACTAGTGAATGGTGAAAACGATTGCATTTGCTTGATCTCAAGGCTAAATATAATTTTAAGCTTTAAAATAAGGAGAATATGATAATGCTAATGCAACATTTTATTTAAATCTAAGAGTTGGTTATTTTTGGATTGGCCTAACAGACTTCGATGAAGATAATATCTGGAATTGGGAGGACGGAACATTAGCAAGTTTTACCTAATCAATGTCATTTTTTTTATATATATAATAATGCTGGATAACGTCAATGCATTAGCAAAAAATTCGTACAATAAAAACTACAAAAACCATGATTACGATGAACACACAGCCTTCACTTTCGGTCATCTGAGGCTCAGAAGTTCGTTGTTGTGTATTTCCATTTATTCTTAATACGGACAGTAATTGTTATCATATTATTAGCAGGGTTAAAAGTATTTGTTTCCATTCCATTTACTATTCTGGACATGTAGGTAATCCGGATATATTAACTGAGCATTATTGTGTACCCCTTGGTTTTGCTGGTTGGCATGATAACCCGTGTTCGTTATTACGAGGAGTTGTATGTCAACAAGAGCCTTTATCAGGTAAAGTATATTAAATTTCTGAAAACATGATTCTGTATAAAAACCAGTGGTTTATGTCAACGAGAAATCATCTTAATTAGACAAAAAAGCCGAAAAGTCATCGTAATGCCAATGTTTGGTCTTAATAATATATATAATTGGCTATACTACATAGTGAGCTTTAACCTACTTTGATTTTAGCCAGTTTTTTATACATCATTTTCACAAATAACGGCCATATTGAATTCTGAGGTAGACTTCAAAGTGCAAGGTGTGGTATTACATAATTGTAGTAAAATAGGTTTAATCTCTGTGAAGTTCTGGGCATTCAGATGGTGAATGCCATATAGCCCTATATTTTGACCAATGAAAAATAGTAGTGCATATGAGCTTTTCAGTCTAGGATTTAACTTGTTTCTTTCAAATCATTTTATACATAATTTATTTTGAATTTCCGTACACGCAATTGTTAATAAAACATTACAACTGTCACGTTATCCTTTATGTTGATTGCACTGAATTAAGCAAAATCACGGAAATATTAATATTGAATATGGAATTTTAAATTAAATAAATATTTCAATATCAATATATTTTTTGTTTATTTTAATTTAAACTGCATTATCTTAATGTTCTCTTTAAAAAGTTTGAATATAATGAAAATGCATACCACTTTATCATATATACAATCGGTATTGATAAAAGATAACACCATGATTAAATGAACATAGCAATTTACAATACTGTTAAAAAAATTACAATTTAAGGAAGTAAAAAAAGAATAGCAGAGATCAATCACCATTTATATTATAGGTAAACTTATGCCAATATTACCTTAACAAGAACGGCAATGTATAGTCTAAATGTCATTTCACAGCAACAACAAAAATATACTGTCGTATTGACATGTTCACTAGAAGTTCTTTTGTTAAATGCATACTGATATGGAGAACAGGCTTGTAATTTGAAACGCCAGACACGCGTTTCGTGTACAAAAGACTCTCATCAATGACGCTCAGATCAAATTAGTTATAAGCCAAACAAGTACAAAGTGAAGACCATTTAAAAATGTTTGCCAAATACGGCTAAGTTAGTCTTTTCCTGGGACAAGAACATCCTTAGTATTTCGAAAAAAATCATACTTTTGAAAATAGGAAATTTATACAAATGACCATATCATTGATATTTATGTCAACACCAAAGTGCTATCTACTGTGCTTGTGATACTCACAGGGAGGAAACGACCTCCAGTAGTGACATCGACCCAGTGGTGTAAATATATATCAAAGGTTCGTCATTCATGTATGATATTGAAGGAATTTTCTTATCAATAAATATCTAATAAGTAGCTATGATTGCCAATGTTCTTAAAGTTAGTACATTGGCAATCATACCTACTCATTAATGTGTCTATATTAGAATAAAGGACGAGTACGTAAACAGCTATATATAATGCATCCTTTGGCCTCCAATGATGGGCACAACTCCATAATGTATGACAGTAACATTTCACTTACTTTACGGCCTTCGTCTATAAGCAAACCCCGTTCAGTATGGTAAACTATACAAAATATATTAAAGAAAAACGTAAAACGAGTGAAAAAAACCGGCATGATTTAAGTCGATAATATAATAAGAGTTTTACAACTGTGGCAGACGAAAACTTACTACATCACTTTGAACGTAAACTGCTGGCTTTAAAGACTCATACAATAAGTGGGGGAAACATATTTGGTTGACAGATACGTGAATATCAGCAATGTTGGATATATCATTTTCGGCAGAACCCAATTAATTTACATTAGAACGCACTTGCCGCTTGAGTTGTTCGGAAATTGAAAATCATAGAGTTTACTTGCTATTGATACAGTAGATAAACCGCTTACATACCTGGCTACCAAGGCTCCAAAACATATTTGTGATCGCCACATTTTGTAAAAAAATAACGTTATGGGGATTCATAAAGATTTACTTATTTACAGATTAACCGAAACACTAAAGTTTCTTTGCCAAATTCGAGATTTGATTCTTTATTCATATTGTTTCTTGATGTTGATTAAGAAAAAATATCAATGTAATTCTAATAGTTTTTCATTAGAAAGTCTAGCGATCGCTTCGACATGTGTAGCATGTGAAAGAATGAAATAAAAAAAAAAATGTTTCTCAAATCTCGAATTTCTCTTTGAATTATTAGGTCTTTATTACCTTATTAGTTATATGACACTTCAATTTTTTCGGTTCTTATATATCCTATGCTATCAAATATTTGACTGACCAAAATGAAGATAAATCCAGAAAAAGCACTTAAATTCGGACGCTTGAATTTTATAAAAAATATTTCTAATTATTTTTTTTTTATTTTGGAAATAGAAAATGAATTGAAGGTAGACTTTTGATAGGTATATCTCCTTTGAATTAATTCAAAACTTGTTTAGATATGTGGGCATCTAGTCAAAAGATATAAGAAGGATTAGATATGATTTATTTGTTATTCACGATGAAAATCGGTGAAACGAATTAAAAAGATTGAATAAATCATCAGTCTCTCATAAAACTGCGAAAGGTATAAATTTATTTGATCTATGTTCGTACAAATAAATGAATAAAACGTTGTTGATTTAATTTATCTATATTGTCTCGCACTTCTTGTATACATTTTGTTGGAAATTTTGACATATTACATTGAATGTTATATAAAAATCAGTAGATGAGTCCGAACAAACGTGAGGCTTGTTTACTTTTCAAGAAATGCATTATCAAAGCTGGTATCATAATGCTAGCTAGATAAATGATTGAATGGCTTGCTTGCTTTGTTAATTGACATATAAAAACAATATAAAAGCAGAGTTAAAATTGTTTACATTATATTTAGATTTTGTCAGACACTATAAAATAATTTTATTTTTCCTATATACAAGTTTATCTTCACCTACTTGTACTGTTTGAAAATGTTAATCTTAATTATATTGCTTGAGAAACATTAGTACACACAAAGCAAGGAAGCCGATCCAACCTTAAACTTCCTAGCATAAGGATTTACAGTTAATTTGGTGCTTTTTGCTTATAAAAAGGAGATTAAAATTACAGAAAAGTAAGCAATTATATTTCAATGTAATATTTCATCATTGAGAAGACCGTTAACCGTAAAACCACCTCAAATAGACAATGGCAAGAAAAATGAAAAATAATTCCAACGAAAAAAACTAACAATATTATTTATGATAATTCAATTTTACGATTTACCAATAATACAGACATGACATTAACCAACAACAATCACTGAATTACAAGCTATAGGTATAGGAAGATGTGGTGTGAGTGCCAATGAAACAACTCTCCATCCAAATAACAATTTGTAAAAGTAAACCATTATAGGTTAATGTACGGCCTTCAACACGGAGCCTTGGCTCACACCGAACAAAAATCTATAAAGGGCCCCAACATTACTAGACTAAGGGTAAAACCATTCAAACGGGAAAACCAACGGTTTAATACTGACTTGCGACACAATAATAATGTGACAATAGTTTACATGTTTAAGTGCACACAACCCTCACCATAATAATAAACTATATAAATCAGTTGCAAAAGACTCAATTCAAAAAGAGGTACGAAAGATACCAGAGAGACAGTCGAACCCATAGATTGAAAATAAACTATTAAAGCCATGGCTAAAAATAAAAAGACAAACAGACAAACTAAAGCAGAGAAGACAAAGCATATAAAGCCAAGGACTAAGCAACACGAACCTCACCAATAACTAGGGGGTGATCTCAGGTGCTCTGGAAGGGTAAGCAGATCCTGTTACACATGTGGCAACCGTCGTGTTGGTTATATTATTAAAAATCCGGTAAAAAGTCTAATTTGGTAGGTCACAATCGTGAAAGGGGAGGGTATTGTAGTTACGACAAAAGGAACATGTCCGATATCATCTGCGACGGTCAACCAACTCGTGATGGCGTCCGTAAAATTTAAGAAGGGATGATTTCAACTTCACTCTGAGGAACTCTTGGTTTAATAGCTTCCTTGTGAGCAGCAATCCTCTATCAAGGAAATGATGATAGGGAATATCGTATCAATTAATTATATATATATATATATATATATATATATATATATATATATATATATATATATATACGTCATTTGCAGGCGCTGCTGAAATGTTGGTAGATAGAAATGGAAACTTCACAATTGGAAAGCTAAAATCATCTGTTTTGTTTTCAACCAACTGTCATTGTCAATTTCTAGATGTTAGTCAAGATATGAGGTAGACTCAACTGTATCCGTAGTATCCTTTCTTTCTAGTTCGATTGGATAGATTCGTTCAACATAGTCACCAAGTTTTGTATTATTTAGTGAGTAATAATGGATAAGTACGTAGCATTGAACACGTCTAAGATAAGAACAATAGACACAAAGCGTCGATATAAGAATACTTGAGGTTTCTGAAAGCTAGTTTAAAGACAATTGAAACTAATGGATTGAATGCATTATTTTCTCCCACACTTATATTTGTAAGTATCAATCAATACACAATCAACAGATTTATTGTAGATATGTTATAAACAGTATTGAAAACGTATGAAATTCTGCAAGTAAAGCTATAAAACTATAAAAAGTTTCGACAAAGAACATTCAGGGTATCTTGAAATGAGCAGCAATTAAAAATTTCATCGGACTGCCTACGGACTCCTTAGAGAGTTTGCACAATAGTTCTGTAAAATGCCGAGTTCTTGACCTCAGTTATTGATGTCATTACATCTATAATGGATGTTGTTATGATAATAGTTTGAGTGTCCAGCTATCACGTGGCTTAAATGACTATTTATCATGTTTATCTTTTCTTTCAATAAGTTCATATTGTTATCTTTTTCGATGTACCCATCATTTTTTTAAACCTTGCTTTCTTTGTTACTGCCACGATCTTTTCATCAACTACAAAATATTTAAATCACAGCATTATAAACAGGATCTAATTATTGTCTGTTGATTTCAAGCAATTTATGAAACACTCTCCGAAATAATATTGTTTTGTTTTTATCAGCTCTATAGTGTTTGTTACAGGAGTTTCGTGTTTATAATATTTTCGCCGCATGCATCACTGAAGAGGCCTGTCGGGTCGAAACGTGCGCTTTGTCTATCAAAGTATTATGTTATTACAAAGTTTTCCACAAATTTAGCTGGAAGTCAAAAGAGAAATTCTATTGAGCGTGTTCTAATGTGAATTATTCTTTAGAGGGAAGAGAATATTGTCTATTTAATGTACATCTAAACAAAAGTTCATCAGATGATAACAAGACCTTATTGATAAATATTCCATATCAACTTCACAAATCATACATATGGTCTTAAAGTTTAGGTTTTAGGTACTGGTGTTGTTTATCGTCATTCTTAATACCGTGTATTAGTATTTAAAATTTTATTAATTGTCTTAATTTTTTTACTTAATTATTGTTCAGTCTTTTTCGAAAATATCCATCTGTTTTGACTCGGTACTTATCATCCAGTCATTGTGTTGTTGAATATGATGATTTTTAGTATTCCTGTCTTTCGTTTCTGATAGTGTACTTTGTTTATATGCCTTTTGTTTATCTTTGTTTATATATTTGCTTGTTTATATAGTGACTAAGATTATTACAATGTTGACTGCTGTACCCTTCTTTCTTTTGGACATTTTTACCTATTATGGCTGTTTGCTTTGTTCATACATCGTTGTCAATATAATGGAATTGTATGCGAGAGGTTTACCTAGCTATACAATCAAGTTTAATCCACCATTTTCTACATAAAATATGATTGTACCAATTTAGGATTATGACAGTTATCCATTCGTTTGAGATTTTGATTTTGCCATTTGCTTAGAGACTTTCTGTTAAGAATTGTTCTCGAAGTGCTTTTTTTATTTTACTTTTTCCAATGAAAGATTATGAGAAACCAGATAACAATTTAAAAAGGACTTAACAATGTAAAAGTAAAACAGAAATAGGTCATTTCACTAAATACACATCTAAAACCGAGTAGGTAAAAGATTAATTTTCAGTTATTGTAACTTCCAAGATTTGGTTTGTATATTACTTTGTGTTCAACGCCACCGTTAGAGAACTTGCTGCTTTATTATGATGGTCATTATTTATTTATCAAAGAGAGCTGGAGTACATGGATGGAAACACATATTATTGTTATATAACCCTATCTATAATTAAATGTTTACCATACATGTAAATAGATTGTAAGGAACAAGAACACAATAACATTAAATAACAGTTGAAATACTACCACGAGGTCTCTTCTAAGGTAACTGAGTAATGATAAAGAATACTTTTGTTATGTTACTAATTTCTCCTATGTGGTTGAATTAGAAAACTAATGAAATGTTTACTGACAATTCTATGTTTCAAAACAAGCTAGTTGCAACCTCAGACCAAAGATATCATTTGTTTAAAATATTGTCTCATACTAGATTATTTACGTTCATTATATGCTGACATATATCCATCGATACAACTGTTTGTTTTCTTTCCGTAACAAGCGGTACTCTAGATTATTTAACCCATCATTTTTCCACACTTCATACGAATATTTTAAGAACTTCTTCCTGCAATGAAATAAGAAATAATATCAATAACATGACTAAATAATTCAATTTTGGATGTAACGCGTCTTCCGATTGGCTGACGCTAAAATTAAAAAGACTGAGGCTGATGAAACCTTGAAATCAGTCAGTTATATCTCAAAATACTGTTTGGTAAAGATATCACAAACAATGGGTCATATTGTATTTTTTTTTTTCATGATTACAAATTACTTATTTCACTTAGTTTGAAATAATATATGTTAATCAATTGAATAAAAAATAATCATGTTTATACTTTGTTTAACCTATTTTTTATTTATTTTTTTGTTATATTAAAAATCCTTGGTGCTTATAGAGGTTCTTCTACGTAAAATGGAAGGTTAAATCAAACAAACAATCAGCTTGCTTGCCACTCACAGCGCCCACAATGAGCAGAATGATTAAAATATAACTTTCCATAGTATTGATCAAAATATGAAACTTGACATTATTACTTTAGAAGTACCTATCGATACTCCTTTCAGCAGGCTTGTGGCTAACACTACCACACATACCAAAATCTTCAAACGGCCGAATCAATTCATATTTGTTGAATTTAATCCTAAAATGATAATGCATATTAAAATACATATATAAGCAAGCAATGAATGTGGTTTTTAAATTTGATATATGCTTTATTGTGCTTCTTTTTTTTTAAATATTTGTTTGTTTTTGTTCTGATTAAGATTATGACACGGTGATGACTACTGTACCCCTATTTTGAGAATTTGACTAATTTTGGCTCTTTTGTTCAAGCATCGTTTGTTTTTGTTTATATGTTTATTGGTTTATTTGTTTATTTGTTTAAACATATTTATTTATAGTGGATTGGGAAACAAGTTTCTGGAACTTATATTAATCCCTTTCCACTTTGCGGGTGCGAGTGCTGCCTTGTAGCGGCATTAGCCTGCTCTTTTTCGAAATCTACAAGGGTGTCTTTAACGTGCAAGATATATGGCTCTCTCTTAACACGGGTCAGCCATTTATCATCCCTTCCGACGGATTATCATCGTTTTCTCAAGACCATACTCGCATATGGTGTCAAGGGAGAGCCGAAAATTTAATCCATGAAAGTTTCATTCCGGAACGGGAATCGAACCAGGAGCCTTTGTGTTAGTTCAAGCATCGTTCTAAATATACTTGAGTTTGATGAAACTGTCATACAAATAATTTAAACATATTTTATTGTTCAAAATGACAAATAGATAAGACATAAGTGTTACAATTTAGTAACGTCTTGTAGCGAATCAATGGATTTTAATCGAGTGCATCTTTTTACGGTATAAATAAAACACATTTACAAGTGAAAGGTTTAGCGCTATAAAACCAGGTTCAATCCACCATTTTCTACATTTGAAAATGCCTGTACAAAGTCAGAAATATGACAGTGGTCTTTCTCAGGAAAAGATTACCTCAGCTGTATTTGCCAAACTTTTAAGAGATTTTGGGTCCTCAATGCTCTTCAACTTCGCATTTTGTTTGGTCTTTTTAACTTTTTTATTATTCGAGCGTCACTGATGAGTCTTTTGAAGACGAAAAGCGAGTCTGGCGCTAATACAAAATTTCAATCCTGGTATCTATGATGAGTTTATTCTATAGAGAATACAAATAGTTTTCTACGAAGGACAATCTTTACCGTCTATATAAATCATCATCCTCTCCTCCCCATCCAAAGAACTGATTAGAAAATCCGTTTATTTCCTCGAACTGTTGCCTTGAAAATGTAATTATTCCACCTGCTATCTTTTCATATGGTAGACTGAAAGGATTCAACAATTACAATGCATTTCCTTAATTACATTTAACAATAAATATTTCTCCACTCGAGGTAATTTAATTTTCAGAACTTAACACTATTCATTTTAATGACGTTACAATTGAACAAATAGATCATTGCTTTTTGCATGTTTTGTTGGCTGCTGTCTGTCATACTTGTTATTACTTTATTGTCTTCTCCTTTGAAATGTTTCATATCAAGTCGGGCTTTCTCAAAGCTTACTATACGGTATGGGATTTATGCATACGGTACGCTATAGTAGGTTTAGTTCTTTAGTCTCCAGTGAATATATTTGGCTCGCTGGAAATCTTACCACATCCTCTTGTTTTCTATATATAGAATATTGATTAGGAAACATATCTAAGACAATAACACATACAAAACTTACCGATATCCAAATTGCTCAACCTTGACTGACATATGAATTGGGTTGTCAGAACATATGTAGAAGTTTCTGTCATCCTCGGGTAACACATCAACATCATGAAATACTATACAGTCAAATTCCATGTCAGACATGGCCTCTTTGAATCCGACATTTGACATCATACCTCTGTTGAATGGCATACCGGATTTCTAAAATATTTTTTTATATATATATTCATAGATACTCATGTAGCACTGATAACACGATGCACCTATTATTTGGAATCATAAATTATAGATTTTATAAAAATCCCAACAGCACTAAATTTAAATGCAAATTAATTTGATAAGATAATCTATGACAGTATTAGTAATGTTCTAGCTTAAGCTGTTGTGTTGCATATGTGCAGCCAAGGGTAGACACAAGAAGATGCATGCATTAATTAAGCCATTTGTGTTAAATCAACCAACGAAACCGGCAAAACTAATCGAACAAGCGTAAATCATTCTGTGATTCCTATGTCATTTGTAAGAGGTTATTTCAACAGAAGAAAACATGCCAAAAGCAGAGTAAGACACATGTTAACGATAATAATGGTAACGTCAAAATTCAGACAAAGTTGAACCGAGATAACGTTACATTATGGTAAATTATTTTGTAATAGCAGGTTAACGTCTTAACACGCAATTCATTTTTTTTTATTAGTTGCTACTGAACTAGTGTCAATATCTGTGAGTACTCTCAGATCTGTATATTACTTTGTGTATTTTTGTTTGTAGGATGCATAAGTAACCGTCCACGTCAATTCTGTGTTTTTGTTACATGTATTACTATGTGTATCAATCTGATGACTTAAATATTTTTTAACTGATTATTATGGATTGATCTATTATTGTACCTACACTGTAACTTCAATGTCACATGCTAGGGGAGGAGAGGGGTGAGCGCTCACTAACATGTTTAACCGCGTCACATTCTTTGTGTGCCTGTCCTAAGTAAGGACCCTGTAATTTAGATGGTAAATTTTTAAAGCAATTATTGAAATCAAATCAAAATTCGCTTCATATCTTGAAACCATCATATAATTTGATTATCACTATCGAACATCTATATGACAGAAGAACTCGTACATGTTCCACTTGTTGAAGTCACAATTTCGCCCCTCCCACCTTTTTCTTCTGCATGACATTTTGACAATGATGGGTGCCAATACAGGAAAATGCAATAGTTATCGTCTCTGGACCCTCGAGGTCAATCTTGTGTTTTGTATGGGTTTCTGCAAAGGTGTTGAGTGGACAGTTGTTTGCCTGACTTTTCTGGTTATGCTGATGTCTGTTTCTTTTGATAATTGTTATTTTGTTTATTTCTACTATTGTTTCCTCTTTATCTTTTTATAAATAATTGATAATGATAACATGAGAATGAATTATATATTAAGTTTGTTTATTTTATTTATTTTTATGTTTACAGCTTATTTCCCAAAAATCTATTTTGCCAATAAGAATCTTACCTGCTCGATAACATATATTACAAACTCTAGTTGTTGTCGCTTTATTCTAGGTAGTATGTTATTCAAAAATACTTTGAGTTGTTTCTGTCTGTTTCTGTATGGTATAACGATAGCTACTTTTTGTACAGCTGTACAGTGTTGTGGTCTATAATGTCCATCGTCCATATAGGAATGAATCATGTTCAAAATTGTGTTGTTCAAAACAGATCTATTTAGTGGTATATGTCCATCTAAAAAGTTCAAAAAAACAATGAACATTATAAGGAATTAATGTTGTACAGTTATATCTCTTATACCATTATTAACAGAAATTCCGTTCTCTCTAAAAACTTTCGAATTCCCTTTAAAATTGCAGCAAAATAAAAACCCTATAGCTGATTTCTGACATCTACTTTATTTTATCAACGTTCACAGGAACAAACAAGGCCTTCATATAACATTTACTTAGATATGTTCTGCGGAATCTGCTGCACTATTTTTGATATGAAATTAAAACATGTTAAACGTGAAGATATATCATTGCATATGTTAACATTTCAATAGCAGTATATGTTTGCAGAATTTTAGCTGTTCAGATTTGCACAGTACATGTATGTGTTGTTCGTCTGCTGATCGATATAACGCAAGATTCTGTAGTAATCTGGTGAGCAGTCGCTTTTTTATTCATCGGGGAAAAATATATTGATATCTGGAGACCGTCCGCTGATCAATATATCGGGAGAGAATGTGTTAATCTGGAAACCGTCCGCTGATCAATATATCATGGGAGGATGTATTGATCTGGAGACCGTCCGCTGATCAATATATCGTGGGAGGATGTATTGATCGCGGAGTTCGTTCGATGATCAAAATATCGTGGGAGGATGTATTGATCTGGAGACCGTCCGCTGATCGATATATCAGGAGAAAATGTATTGATCTGGAAACAGTCTGCTGATCAATATATCGTGGGAGGATGTATTGATCTGAAAACAGTCTGCTGATCAATATATCGTGGGAGGATGTTTTGATCAGGAGACAGTCAGATGATCAATATATCTTGGGAGATAAATAAAGGCAACAGTAGTATACCGCTGTTCAAAACGGTGTTTTAATCGATAAAAAAAAAACAAATCCGGGTTACAAACTAAAACTGAGGGAAACGCATTAAATATCAGAGAACAACGACACAACATTGAAATGTAACTGACACTGAAACGAACTAAGCATTAGACAAAATCCGATGAGAATAACAAATATAACATCAACACTAAATACATGAATTTGGGATAGAAAAGTACCTTGACACGTCTTATAATAATGTGAATTCACACTCAAATATAAAAGGAAACAAACGACACAAAAGAAACACAACGTTGAAATGTAACACACACAGAAACGAGCTATAATATTACAATGGCCATATTCCTGACTTGGTACAGGACATTTTTTTAAAAGAAAAAATGGTGGATTGAACCTGGTTTTGTGGCATGCCGAACCTCTTTCTTTAATTGCAACGTTAAATATAACATTAAAATGACAACACAACATAACAGGACTACAGTAAAAATAAATAGGAGAACATGTTGAAGACTTACTAGTGACGCCCAGATACAAAAGTTCGAAAACCAAAAAGAAGAGATTTCGCAATGACCTGCAGATCGTCCGCTGCCCAATATATCAGAAAGAATGCAGTGATCTAAAGACCACTATTTGATCCTCATTGTTATCACTGCGAATATATTTGTATTATTCTTGGACTGGCTAAACGTGGTTGTTTGTTAATAGATAAAAACTGTATCCTTTCTTTGTGTATTTTTGGTTAAAATGACTGTGATGTTGCGTCTATTGTCATTGGTAAATACAGTAAAAACAACACAAAGCACATATTACGCCACATACACAATGGTAAAAAGGCATGATACAAGATAATGAAATGCAAAATGGCCGAGTGATACCAGTATTTACATACTTACAGAGACCATTTGGTGGAAATGAGCACACATCACTAATCCTGGTTTTCAAAACATGGTAAAGTGTGTAAACTGAACGAGGTTTGTCATAGCTCGAAAAAGATAAATTCAAGTTATTCAAAATGAATGAAATATTTTTGTTATTCCACCAATGTTTTTTTTTAGATAATATTGTTTTGTCAATTATGAAAAATAACACACCAGTCATGAAAAATAAAGTCAAGCATCGACGACGAGATATCCAGCAAGTTGCATTACCTAGTACCTGAAAAGTATTGAAAAAACGCATGCAATAATCATTTCGTTTATCGTTCAATCATAAAAAATAAATACGTAACAATTTGAAAACCAGCGGCTTACAAGCTTAAAAGATTTCAAAATCCAAAACACAACAGTCGTTCCGAAGAAAAAAATAATAAACATAAAAAAGTGTTGGTAAAATAATTGGAATTTAAACTAGTTTAAATGCATTTTATTTCCAAATATGATTTATCGATACAAATACACAAGTTATCGTCAGTTTATAATAGAATATTTATATTACGTCTCTACGTTGGTGATGAAGTTAATGATATGCTCAATGATTATAGAAAAAAGTAAAATCATAAAAATACTGAACTCCCAGGAAAATTCAATCGGAAAGTCCCTAATCACATTGCAAAACCAAATGTCAAAACACAGCAAACGAATGGACAACAACTGTTATATTCCTGACTTGGTACAGGCATTTTCAAATGTAGAAAATGGTGGATTGAACCTGGTTTTATAGCGCTAAAACTAGCCTTTTAGGAAATCCTAACAGATTTGACTCCATTAACCATCAAAATAAGGAATACAAGTTTTTATTATTTGAAAAATCAAAAGCCGAAAAGGTTAAAAGTTTACACTCAAACAGATAACCTACAGGTGCCACATGTGGAGCAGGATCTGCTTACCCTTCCGGAGCACCTGAAATAACCCCCAGTTTTGGCGGGGTTCGTGTTGCTAAGTCTTTAGTTTTCTATGTTGTGTCTTCTGTACTATTATTTGTCTGTTTGTCTTTTTATTTTTAGCCATGGCGTTGTCAGTTTATTTTCGATCTATGACAATCCCTCTGGTATCTTTTGTCCCTCTTTTACATTAAGAAAAATATAGTAATTCAGATTTTCATGTATACAATTTTGCATCTGTAGACCCAATGACAGAGAGATTTTTCCTAAACCAACGTTACGCATGATATCGTGAATTTATCCCAATGATAGTCGTCCCATACTGTATATTTGTGCTTTTTCTTATAAACTTAATTTCAGTTTATATTTAAACCATACGATTTTCACTGGAGCACAGAGGTAAAAGGAAAGAAAGATAAAAACAAAATTGCTAAAAGCTTTTTCTTTTGTTTTCTTATCAAAAACATTTTTCGGCGATTTGGTAAATTTCAAACGGTTGAATTATGTTATGCGTGTTTACCCTGTTGCTTATCATGGTTTGAATGTACTTGTTTGGGTTTTGAATTATTTTTATACCGATTTAAAAGATTTGCATGCATTTCACTAACTTACTTTATTGAGAAGCCTTTATGATCCTTTATGAGTTCACCGAAATTATATCAACATCCTCTCATAATCATGTGCATATCATAAGTCTGAAACCTGGAATTGTTGTTTTTGTAATATATTAAGCAGTTGTCCTTTAGAGAATTTGATGATCATGAAAGACCTTTGATGAGGATGTTAAATATTTTCAGACCATTTTAAACTCGTAAAGTCATCATTCCTGTATACTGTTGACACTTTCCGGTTCTTTTCATATTTGTTCTTTCGTTTGTAATACATATATATTGGCACTCATACTACATCTTCTTATATCTATAAATATTCAAATATTGAGATAAAATACATTACCTTAATAATGTTCATAGCCATGCAAGCTGTGCACTCTGAAAAGACAATATGATGATTAAATTTACCTAATTTCCAAGACAAATTAAGATTTAAAGAACAAAAATGCTTTTGTTGAACTCAATGATTAGCAATTTTAACCGATTGTATCCCATTTCCCCCTTTCTGTACATAAACAAAATATTAAAGATTTTAATCAATGTAGTAATATCATACCAGATATGCAGATGCATATGATGACTTATATCCTACCGCCAGAGTTTCTGAAATGGTCCGGTTATGAGGTTACCTTTAGGTAAAAATAAAGTTATGTACAGTTGGACAGATCATCAACTGAACAAACTTGTTTATATAGTACCCGGAGAAATTATCCCATTAATCAAATAAAGTAATAAACGTAGGTACTAAACTTTTGCACCTTTGGAGTGACCGTTGAACAACCCTTATTAAAACTCTTAACCTCCCCAATACACTTAAAAGTAACATGAGTAATGGGGTTTACGTAACATGGCCATTCAGTAATATGAATGGAGTGTTTACTTATAATTATATCATAAACCCCACTGGCTAAATTTGAAAATGGTCAATAAAATTTTATACATGGTCATTCATATCTGGACAACTAAACTATGTACACATTATTCTTCAAACTTTGAAGAATATTTAATAAAAGCTTCTCTATAATATATGCATCAAACAGGATTTGATTTTTCACAGGATGGAAAAATGGAAAAATTAAAGCACTACAAGAGCACTAACAGTTGTAACTTCAAACAACATTGGAGTATTAGAATGGATAAGATCTTAGAGTAACATAAAAAGTAACAGGAACTTAAAGACATGGAATTCTTTTTATAAGCATAAATCCAATTCTCCACACCAAAATTAAATGGTGTGAAAGTAGTGAACAAGTCTCTAACATATCATTAATTTACAACAAAAAGCTTAAAAACAAATAAATACTAAATGTTAGGACGGCAAATTCACAAAATATATATATTGTATACTATAAAAACATGTTCAAGTCCTTCCAAGTTACCAACAATCACAACAATACACAAATATCACATCCAAACTATATAGAGACTAATACATGGCCTTTTCCATATCAGCCTGGGTATCATCCCGAGACCCCATATCAGCCCGAGACGGAGTCGAGGTGCTGATATGGGTCTCGGGATGATACCCAGGCTGATATGGAAAAGGCCATGTATTAATCGCTTTATCATATACTTCCGACAATAGTTTTATGTAAGGCAAATAAACTAATGCAATAACTAAAACAGTCAAACATTTTATAAAGAAAATTAAAATTATGAATCAAATATACTATAGTTGTCCAACAACAGCATCATTAACTCCTTATATATTTATGGTAACATTTCCTATAGAGGCATTTTGAAACATTGAAAATTTGGAAGAGTTTTACGATCATTACTACTCCATGTTTGTTGTACTATAAAATGATTCATAATTGTTAATGGCATTTGTTAGCAAGTATTAAACTATCCCTACAAAAGTTCCCGTAAATTTTGACGTCGTCATAAAAAACATCTGACGTCACAATGGAAAACTAAACAACCGATACCGGAAACATCGGAAGTAACTTGCACGAGAGGCACTATTATGGGTTTTGTGCACGAGATGCATCTGATATGGGTTATCAGCCCGGGTGGGAAATTATTGCTTGTGTACTTCCGCTCATTACACATATGCAAAAGCTATCATATCAATGGTAAGTATATGATAAGTATAGATTATAACATGCCCTTTTCCATATTGGCCCTGGTATCATCCCGAGACTCCCATATCGGCCTCGAGGCTTTAGCCGACGGACGATATGGGTCGAGGGATGATACCAGGGCCAATATGGAAAAGACATATTATAATCTTTTTATCACATATTTAATTTCTGCAGAAAAGAGAAACAAAGGTCAATTATAACAATTTAATGAAAGATAAAAGGTAAAATCTTAAACATTTTATCACAAACGAGTCGTTAAGGACACAGTGACGTCACGTCATTTAGAATCAGGGCACAATATCAATATGGTCTTTTTTGCCCCGGGCAATTTTGAGGTTATTGCATATGCAACACCAGACGAATTCGTAACAAATATGTGATAAGATGTATTAATACGAAACTGATGGATCAAAATATAGAAAGACTGATTGACGTTAAAAAAAGTAACAAAGACATATTTAAATGTTAAAAGTCTTAACAAAGATAAATCTCCAAAAAGGATTATATCTGCAAATGGAAGCTAAGTGTATGTTATTTATCAGTTTAAAAAAAATGTATAAGACACAAACAGATAACTTGATTTGTTAAATGAGTTAGACAAATACAAAGTCTACATTTGAAATTGAGTGTACCAAGTCGGGAATATGACAGTTGTTGTCCATTCGTTTGATGTGTTTTATCCTTTGATTTGCCATTTGAATAGCATGATTAGGGACTTTCCGTTTTGAATTTTCTTCGAAGTTCAGTATTTTTGTGATTTTACTTTTGAAATGCAATTGTCAAATACTAGATAACAGACCAGAAATTAAGAAAAAAAAAATCATAGTATATTTTGTATATAGGTATATCATATATTTAGATATGTATATATTAAACTGAGTTTTGATTGTACTATATATATGAAAATATGATGGCCTTTGTAACTTATGTCGCAATAATAATGAAACTGAAGGTCACTCTTTGTTCATCAATATTTGAAAAATTCCAAAATATCATTGAAGGAACTGCTACCTCTAGGCAAAGATGTAACGCTTAACTTTGATGGTCAAAATCTCATTATTGGATTAAATTGTGACCTCGACAAGACACAAATATATATCTAGAATACCATTTTGTTTTAGGACAATTTTTACATTTTTAAAAAAGGTCGGAATGACATGAAAGTGTTTATAAAACCTAGACCAAACGTATTTTTCAGAAATCTTTGAACGAATTTATCAATAATTCCACTTAATGTAACTTAAAACACTGTTTTGTACTAGATGACATTAACTGTACATGTGTATCTCTAATACTGTTATATCTTATACTTGTCGCATATTAGTTTACACATTTTTATTATGAGAGAGGCAAAAGATATCAAATGGACATAACTCATAATTAGAATATAAACTGACAATGCCATGGCTAAAAAAAGATAAACAGGCAGCTAACAATGTATTATGGGTATCATTTATTAGCCAAAATCATACTTTCGAATTGTTTACTGTATACACTTTCATTTTCAAACCATTTTCATTCTAAAATCATATGCATGGTACAAATATTATAGTTAGAATTATAGTAGAAATAGTATTTTACTCACTATCCATGAACGGTTTATCTTCATCAGACCATTTATATATATCTTTTACGATGAATATAAATATTTTTCACAGTAAATCCTTCTGAAGTAATGCATACATGTAAGTGGTAGGTGTACGTATTGTATTCTTATCAACGGCTGACAGTTGCTTAGCCGGAAAAAAGCACTTTAACAAGATCAAATTTGAACTTTGAAAAATAAGGAAATTATTAAAATGAAAATATTGATATAAGTAAGTAAGTAAGTTAATTATTTATTATAGTGACATATGTAAATATTTATGTACTGATTACAATCACATGATATATAATAAATATGAATACACCCTGCCCAATGGACCTATAAGTCACCCAAAATAATATAAAATAATTTCAAAACACTTATCATGTTCTTGAAAATAACAAAGTATTCATGAAATGATCTTTTGTTGAAGAAAATTATTTTTTTCAATTACATGTATATAGCTATTTGTTAACAGAATTGTGTTTTTTGCAATATTTCTGTATAATGTATTTGTCTACTTTTCGAGTATGTATCATATTTAACAATTAAAACTTTCCATTATTGTACATAGATATAAAGGAAGTAGTTATCAAAGTTCCCTAAACATATGTTCTCGTATACCTGAATATAATGTTCAGTCTAATAAAAATTGAATCTCAGTTTGGGTCACATCATCAGTGCAAATTCTATAGGGCCTTTTTGCTGGTAGTTTACCAATATACCATCCGGTTTTTATCCTCTGAGTAATATTTCACATCCAAACTGTGCTAAATGTAAGCCATCGACTTTGTTAGAATTGATTTTTTTTCATATTAATCTTGTTTAAAGGCAGATTAAAAAGTAAGTACGCAGTTTTGGAACATGTTGTATGTTATCATACCATATGTTTGAATAAAGGCGCTGAATGTTCATTTCAACAGTTTTCAAATTAATAACATTTTCTGTTTCAAAATAGTGTTCAAAGTTTAGTTTTCAGAAAATGTCCTTCAATTCGCGACACCAGTTGTCGGTACAACGCACAGTTATAGTGTGGATTAAAAGCTAACTTAAGAAGTCAATTGACTGAAAACCTTCACCTTCGTTAAAACTTCACTAGCCAGAATCATCAACGACTTTCATCAATAACCTTTACATTTCAGGAGCCAAACTTTTGAATCTTTTCCCAGAATTCATTTGAATTCGTTGTTATTATTGTTTCAATATCAACTACCATAGCTTTCTTGTATTGTATGTGCGTTATATTCGTCTAAGACTTTTATTAAAAACATCACTCGCTGTTGACTGCACTCGCGTCTGAGAGTTGATTTAACGCCTCGATTACAGTTACACCTTACACCGTCCTTAATAATAATAATAATAATAATATCTTTATTTAGAGAGAGTAACTCATTTGGATTACACCAATTTTCAATAAGGCTCTCTTAATACAATAATAATTACATTACAAATAAACAATGCATCAATAATAATGGTAAATAAAGATTATGTACAATTCAAAATTCAATAAACAATTATGATATGGCATTACAGTAAAAATATGATGGTAATGTTAAAAGTACATAGATTTGTATTTATGTTTAAATTCGGATACTGTATTTGATTTTTTTATTGAATTAGGTCCATTGTACGAGAAACTAGACTTATACAACTCTGTATTCGCGTTTTCGTCTTTCATTTCTATAGGGCGGAACGCGAAATCGCGAAGTCGAAAACGCGTAGTCGAAACGCGAAAACGCGAAAAGGTGAAATATTTTTCTTTCCGATTTCGCGTTTTCGACTTCGCGTTTTCGCGTTTTCGACTTCGCATTTTCGCGTTTTTGCCCTATGAATATGAAAGGCGAAAACGCGAAAACGCGAAATGGCCTTAACCGGCCACCATACATTTTTGGTACTTCTTCGTTCATTTCGGTTCAAATAACAGTGCATATTGTTATACAATTTGTCTACATTATTATGTTTTCCCTAAATCGGCCAATCATACAGATAGTGCATATTTTCTAATATCACTTGTCATGAACTCTAAATCGATGCAGTCAAGCTTGAAGCGCGGTTGACAAATAGTTTGGACTTAATCCTAGAGACAGAAGTCATTTTGCGACAATTACTGTTTTTTCAGGGGTACCATTTATGCTGAATTTTGTTTTCCAAATGTATCAATTGCGCCAATTTATCTGTACACATATTTATCAGTCCTAACCTGATATACCCTATCTTTTTCGCGTTATTAATACTGATAGCGTTTGACATTTTTAGCCGAACAGATTTATCAATTTTACAGAACTTAAATTATTGTATGCTGGTTCATATTCTGGACGCCAGTCTTTGCTCCTTTATTTTATAATTCACTAACAAAAAACAATTATGAAGCTTAGAAATGGAAAAATATTAAATACTAAACTTGTTCAAAGGGTATCTACACGTCTCAATCTTCAAAATCGGTTATCTAAAAATACTACCATCGCTAACATTTTTAACAATAAAAATCGTGGTTACCCTTCTATCGATAAGTGTCATGCCAAAAAATGACTTACATGTCCCCGTCTTTCCATCAACAATACGGTAAGGTCCACGTTTAATGGTCGCACATTTTCTTTGAATTTTGAAACTGATATAACTTGAAAAACAAACAGTATTATTTATTTACTCAAATGAAACAAACCGGGATGTGGTATTCAGTACGTCGGAGAAACTGGACGATATTTATCTAAACGCACTCAAGAACATCTGTATCGTTTTAAAAGACCCAATAAATTCAAAAGTATCATTTACCAACACCTTAAGAAGCACAACCATCCTTTTAAATATTTAGCAGTTCAACCTTTAGAAGTAGTAAATAAACAACCTGGTGAATCTCATTCAAAGTTTGTACGATCACGGAAAATAATTGAATTAAATTGGATTAAAAAATTACAGACAGTCTACCCTCTCGGTCTTAATGATAATATCATGGGAATTGGTAATATATCTAGAACCGATTCCGTTAACATTTTGGATATAGTTTCTAAAACTGTTCGTAAAAACCGTTCTCATGGTCGTAAAACAAATGGCAATCAAAGAAAATTTCGGACCAATCATACCAATATTTCGGACCTAATTTCTATTTCAAAAAACAACGGCAGACATTATCTGTTAACAAAACTCTGTTCATTACCGGTTAATAAGTTAAATAAAATTTTGGAGGATTGCAACATAATTTCATATAGCAGTCCTAAGTATGAAATTGTTCAAATTATTATGGCATATTGTTATTCTAAACTATTTCCCCAAATTGATCGCCCTGAAGATCATAAAAAACATTTTATCAAAATAAAGTATGTCAATAAAGGTTTTGAATTTGTAAATATAGCCGGTATATTTAACGACCATTCTGTTAAAGAACAAATTCCTGGATATTTTGACAATACTGAGCTACCTCTTATTTGTTATATTTACAAGAAATCTACCCGGAAATTTGTGTTTAATTATAGTCAATTGTATAAAGATGTTAATATCAGTGAAAATACACCTACTTCATGTAATTGTAGTACCTCCGAATATATTTATGGACCCATTTCCCATGTTGTAACAGGAGATCTTAACATCGTTCAAGACCGAGAGTTAAAATCATTCCTCAGTAAAGGACCTAAGTATCGTCCCCCGTCAATTATTAATTGGAATGAGTGTCGTAATATCATCCACGACTCACTCCGTACTTACTGTATGAAATGGATAAAACGGGAAAAAGCTGACAAAAAATCTTTGGACTCTTTTTTAAATTCAGTAATGAAGATAGTTGATAGACGTATTCAACATTTTAAAGAACATTTTACTATAATTAACAATAACCACAATAAACCTATTTCTCGTATCAAACATAAACTAAAAGAACTAGCCAAGAAATTTGTTTTTGTCCCGGCCGATAAAGCTGCTAATAATATTATTATTGTGTGACGTAAATTTTACATTGAGGTTTTGAAAAAAGAAATCACCTATTCACAAACATTCCAACTGACTCCATTTTCAGAAAACGACATCTGTAACAAACATAAACTTTTAGCTACCGCTTTACAAGAAGAGCCAAATACAATGAAAGTCCCAACTATGTATTGGCTTCCGAAGCTACACAAAACACCTTACAAATATAGATTTATTTCGTCTTCAAGCCATTGTTCCACTACTAAATTGTCTATTCTTCTTACCAGCACACTTGGTACAATTAAAAACCTGATAATAAATTGTTCAAATAAGGCCTTCGAAAATAGTGGAATTAATTACTTTTGGAGTGTCAAGAACTCGTTGGAAGTACTTGATAAATTGCATGCTTATATTGGTGATTTTGAATCTGTTCAAAGTTTTGATTTTTCTACCCTATATACCACTTTGCCTCACATTCTCATTAAGAAAAAATTCACACACCTAATTAAATGGGCATTTAAAAAGTCAGAATGTGAATATATATGTTCAAACTCTTTTAGGTCATTTTTTTAGTAGCAATAAACAAAAAAACTATGTCAATTGGACATGCTTTGATACTATATATGCCCTTGAATTTTTACTAGATAACATTTTTGTTCGCTTTGGGGATTCCGTATATCGTCAGATTATCGGAATTCCAATGGGGACTAACTGTGCACCACTTATTGCGGACCTGTTTTTGTATTGCTATGAGTTACAATTTATGACAAAAATAAGCAAAGACCCATCGAAACAACATCTGATAAACAAATTTAATAATACTTTTAGATATTTGGATGATATTTTGGCTCTCAATAATGACGACTTCAGTATGTATATTAAAGAAATTTATCCTGTTGAACTTACTTTAAATAAAGCTAATACTAACAATGACCACTGCCCTTTCCTCGATCTTGATATCTATATCACTAACGGAAAGCTGAATACTAAAATTTATGATAAAAGAGATGATTTTTCATTTCCTATCGTTAATTATCCATTTTTAGATGGTGACGTTCCCTTGTCACCATCTTACGGTGTTTATATATCCCAACTTGTACGATTCGCTCGTGTATGTAACAATGTTTTAGATTTTAATGAGAGAAGTTTATGTATTACTGAAAAATTATTACACCAGGGTTTTCTATATCACAAACTAGTCAAAACATTTACTAAATTTTATCATCGGTATAAGGACATCATTCGTAGATATAGCTCAACATGCAGACTTCTTATACGTTCAGACGCAACGTTAGATATTGCTACTACCACGAAAAATAGCGTTAAGTAAATATTTTACGGGAATTTTTTTATAGAAATGCTGAAATAAATATTTCAAATTATACATGAAAATAAAGATTGATTCTTAAATTTTCACACTATGATAGAGAAAGAATAAAAATATAATATCCATAGGCTTAGGAAGACACAGAGTATCCGACTTACGTTTACTTAGCGTTGTCCCATGTAACATACTCGAAACATAAAACTCGAACAATTCGCGAAATGTTCACGCAACTCTTCGAAATTTTGCATGCACATTCTATGACGTGATATATTTCACTATTTGTTCACATGGCTGTCTCCATTTAAAATTTGCATACATATTTTCAAAAGAATATGATGTACGGAAATGTCCCATCGGAAATTTAATTTGGAAACTTGAAACATTTCAGTTCAAAAATAAAATTTTGACAGATATTTCTTTAAATTGTAAGCACGATCGTTTTGTACTAAGTGTTAGCTCCCAAAATTCGAATTGAAAAATAAATTTAGCTACATATTCAATTCAAAACCATAGATTTGCAATGTCTTGCGGAAATGTCCGAGTTCAACTTTCATGCCTTCACAAAACTTTTACGGCCAAAAAAACAGAGATTTTATTTCGTGAAGATTATTTTTCGGCTTTGATAACTACACCAAAAAAAAGTACTTTTAAAGTTGAAGTTGGTACACCAAATAGCATTAGTATTACAGGGTTATCTTTAAAAAATACGGATTAATGAAAATGTCTTGCAAGTTTGTCCGTTATCATAATTTGACGTCGCCACAAGCGTAATATGCTAGGGACGGCATGAACTGCATTCGCGTGTTCCTTCCTTCACTAAATACAAATGTCCTGCTTTCAACAAAACGAAATGATGCACACATTACAAAAACACACATCTATCAGACGATCAAAAAGTAAAAAAACTTCAGTATCATAAGTATAAGCTATTGTATGTCACTGCTTGAATAAAATCATACTCGGGTAGACTATATAATGCAGCAGTATGCCTCCAAAAACACATAATTACTAGCAGTAAAATTGAATATCCTATGTTAATTATAAAATCATATTGGATTGGATTCTCACGGCATTTATACTTGTGTGTTATACTTTGCATTTACCCAAAGAGGAAAGCAGGAAGAATTAGATAAAGCGCGTTTCCAATTTAACGTCATTTTTCTGTTACACTAAATGGTAGCAATATCTGACGTTGCGTCACAGGTATTTCACATATAATTTTTTATGGAAATATTCTTTATAAAGCACAAAGGTGTCAGTATATACCTCAAAAACTAACAAAACCTTTGAATTGACTTATTAAGAAGGGATATAGTTACGATACTGTTGTCAGGTCATTAAAGATTGCATATTTTGGCGTTAATATTGATTCACTTATAGGGTCTTTTCATCGGAACTAAACACATTTATTCAAAAAAAACAGTTGTTGGCATGACGGGTTATGTTCTTCTCATATATGTTATGATGGTATGATACTAAACCCCTAACGGGAAGGATTGTGCCTGATGTTCATAAGATGAAATCATAAGTTTAATTGAAGTCTGGAGCTGGCATGTCAGTTAACTGCTAGTAGTCTGTTGTTATTTATGTATTATTGTCATTTTGTTTATTTTCTTTGGTTACATCTTCTGACATCAGACTCGGACTTCTCTTGAACTGAATTTTAATGTGCGTATTGTTATGCGTTTACTTTTCTACATTGGCTAGAGGTATAGGGGGAGGGTTGAGATCTCACAAATATGTTTAACCCCGCCGCATTTTTGCGCCTGTCCCAAGTCAGGAGCCTCTGGCCTTTGTTAGTCTTGCATTATTTTAATTTTAGTTTCTTGTGTACAATTTGGAAATTAGTATGGCTTTCATTATCACTGAACTAGTATATATTTGTTTAGGGGCCAGCTGAAGGACGCCTCCGGGTGCGGGAATTTCTCGCTACATTGAAGACCTGTTGGTGACCTTCTGCTGTTATTTTTTTCTATGGTCGGGTTGTTGTCTCTTTGGCACATTCCCCATTTCCATTCTCAATTTTATATAAAGGATTAAAATATATTTTTTCTTATTATCTTGACTGTACATTGATTTTTTGTTTTAAAATATTCTATTAAATGTCTTAAAATGAAGGAAGAGAGAAGTTAATTTCCTATTAGTTGGCGCAATCGTATATTTATTTTTAGCGCAAATAGTACTTCGTAATTTTAAAACAGGTGGTGCAAACGTTGCATTATAGAAAAAAAGGTTGTGGCAAAAAAAGACACATTTTTGGCGCAAACGGATTTCTCCCATCCTAGACGATAGTCCATGGTGCGTAATCAAATACACACATATATAAGCTACTATGGCTTTCCTTTTTTTCAATATAGAGGTAAAATTCTCATAAGGGAATCTTCCGTTGAGTACACAAAATCTGGCTTCAATCAGAAAATCTAACAGTTCGTGTCCATGCTGATTAATACTTTTATCCGTCGGTTGTCTTTTTGAAAGGTTATTAATTTCATTCAATGTTTTCGAAAGAGATTCAATTCGTGAATTAAAGTGTCTTATTTAATATATTCAACCATTCTTGTGGTTCATATATATATATTTGCGATAACAGATATGCATAGAAACTTTGAGCAAACCGGCCTCTACTAGATATATAATTGATATGTTTATGTAAAATGATAAAATCATCAGAATCTCAAGGTTCGGTGTCTTTAAACTATTAAATGAAAATAGATGCAGGTGTCCATGTAGAATTTAATACTAGTATGCAGGAAATATGTGCATGTCCAATTATCATTTTTTTGGCAAATTGGATATGTAACGAAGGCAAAGAATCATTCAATTCAGGGACAGCTTTAGGTTTTGTATTCGGTGTGATTAAAAAAGAGATGCTGCTAAAGTTTAAATTAATTTATTTTAAAATGTATGAAATTCCGGCATATAAATATATTACATTTACAATATCTAAAAACAAGTACCACAGACTTCCTAAACAAAACGATACATAAGTCGTGATATAGATTAGCACAGCATTTTATAATATAACCACGGCACACGTGTTTCAAAAGTTCTTTTTATGTCCCACCTACGATAGTAGAGGGGCATTCTGTTTTCTGGTCTGTGCGTCCGTTCGTCCGTTCGTTCGTCCGTCTGTCCCGCTTCAGGTTAAAGTTTTTGGTCAAGGTAGTTTTTGATGAAGTTGAAGTCCAATCGACTTCAAACTTAGTATACATGTTCCCTATGATATGATCTTTTTAATTTTAATGCCAAATTAGAGGGTTTACCCCAATTTCACGGTCCACTGAACATAGAAAATGATAGTGCCAGTGGGGCATTCGTGTACTGGGGACACATTCTTGTTTGAACCTGTATTTACAGCTGATATTAAACTGTCAACTTATAGGTTGTTTTTCTGACGACAACCCTAACGTTTATGACATTGAAGCGCTGAGAGTTGGAGAGAGTTTTATTAATGTACAAAAGAAGGGATTTTTTTCATGTGACAAGATTTGTCAAAACAGAATACCAAATTGATATGAACAACAACTTTTGTACCACATTTTAAACACAATAAAATACTTTATCATTAACAAGCCATTGCTATAGACTATTTTATGCATGACGCCATTTTAAAAACTTTTGTAGAAAAAAAAAGTTCATGCCTAAAAAACAAGAATGTGTCCAAAGTACACGGATGCCCCACTCGCACCATCATTTTCCATGTTCAATGGGCCATCAAATTGGGTAAAAAATCTAATTTGGCATTAAAATTAGAAAGATTGTACCATAGGGAACATCTGTACTAAGTTTCAGGTTGATTGGACTCCAACTTCATCAAAAACTACCTTGACCAAAAACTTTAACCTGAAACTCGCACTTTCATTTTCAGTGGACCGTGTAATTGGGGTCAAAAGTATAATTTGGCTTGAAAATTAGAAAGATCATATCATAAGCAACATGTGTACTAAGTTTCAAGTTGATTGGACTTCAGCTTCATCAAAAACTACCTTGACCAAAAACTTTAACCTGAAGCGAGACGAACGGACGGACGAACGGTACGACGAACGGACGAACGAACGGACAGGAAAACAGACGGACGGACGCACAGACCAGAAAACATAATGCCCCTCTACTATCGTAGGCGGGGCATAAAAAGCTCATCTACGTTTTTGTCAAGTAAACGAACCATCAGTTCCATTGAGAATAAACCAATGAACACATGTCATTCTCAGTCATCATTTCTATCAAATTCTATCAGAGTCGGGATCGATGCTACTGCTTGAAACGTTTTCCTTCTCTGTCTATTGTGTAACACGCAAATACTAAAAGGAACAACTTGAATTTACTGGACAGCACAACAGACAACAGACAATACCAATACCCGACTATTCCGAAAAAATAATCGTAAAAACAGGAACACACAACACCAAACGACCAATAGATGGTCAAAATAGCTCAAATTACCCCAGGCATAAACTTTGTTTTGATTAAACCAGTTGTACATTGCTTTGCGTATTAACAATTCCATTGGTTTACTTGAATATTACTTTTTAAAGGTTGAAAAAGGTTAATATCATACATTTGAACCTTTATCTATTTTGCACTATTACCTTAAATGCAAGTGTGTATAGCAATTGAAGTGAGTGTCATGCTAGCGTAAAAATTGTTGTTCATTTGAACTATTCAAAAACTAACACAATTTGCCTGAACAAAGTAAGGTATATGATATTTGAAGGAATTCACCCCTTTCAGTCACATTTCCCCCTTCTAATATAACAGTGCTAACAAGAAATGTTATTGATGTGGACAATTTTGGTTTTACTGTTTTCTTTACAGTATAAAATGTCAAAATTATATGGCTTTCCAAAATACAATTTTGTAATGCATTTCGGCGGTTTAATGTTAGTGTGTAATTAAACGGCAAATAAAATGAAAGAGTTATAAGAATCCACTTTGTTTCTATACTAATATATAAACTCATCATAGATACCAGGACTAAATTTAGTATATACGCCAGACGCGCGTTTCGTCTACAAAAGACTCATCAGTGACGCTCGAATCCAAAAAAGTTAAAAAGGCCAAATAAAGTACGAAGTTGATGAGCATTGAGGACCAAAATTCCTAAAAGTTTTGCCAAATGCAGCTAAGAGAATCTATGCCTGAGGTAGAAAAGCCTTAGTATTTCCAAAAATTCAAAAATTTGTAAACAGTAAATTTATTAATATAACCATATCACTGACAATTCATGTCACCACAAAAGTGATGACTACTGGGCTTTTGATACCCTCGGGGAAATAAATCTCCACCAGCAGTTGCATCGATCCAGTGCTTGTAAATAAACTCATCATAGATACTAGGACTAAATCTAGCAAATACGCCAGACGCGCGTTTCGTCTACAAAAGACTCATCAGTGACGCTCGAATCCAAAAAAGTTAAAAAGGCCAAATAAAGTACGAAGTTGAAGAGCATTGAGGACCAAAATTCCTAAAAGTTTTGCCAAATACAGCTAAGGTAAATGGATTTAACAGTCACGTTAAAGAGCTGCAATCAAAGTTCTAGAAAAAAGTACTATAATGTCTATTTGCTTCATTGTTGATTTGTCCAATCCCTGCATCTATAAAGTGTCGAACCCAGATCCTATCATTTTCGTTCATCTGTACTACAATTGTCCGACTCCTAAGATTGTAGTCATCCCCATATATTGCTGCTAGCTGCACCCCATTTTTCACCAGCTCTACATGAACTTTCGAATGTTCAGCGCTACAAATGATTGTCAAACAAGATACAGACCGGAATATGGAGCTGAAAACTGTCCATCTCTTGGCTCATAGGCTTGTCCAACATTGGTAATTACTGTATCAAATACGAGATTCTGATGAGGACCAAGGCTAACGTCATGTGTAAGTACTGCATTAAAACCAACGACCGGGTACCCTTGGGAGGCTGAAATAATACAAACTTCATTTCAAATGAATGATATAAACAAAATAAATTATATCATACAAACGATAATTTTATTGTATTTCTTTTTGTTTTGAGATTTCTTACTATTTCTATTGCGCAATACTGGGTATTTCGGTTTTCGGACTTTATATACTGTTTTACGCACCCTTTTCATTTCCTCGGGATTTCACACACCAAACTTGTGCGACAACTTTATAACATTTAGATTGTAACATTATGCGTTGTATAAATCCTAATTCTTTGTATTTTCTTTCTGTAGACATTTGTATGAAGAGTAAATATGACTCATGATTTATGGTTTTTAACGAGGTAGAACATATTAACATGTATTTCTAAATGTGGTTTTATTTTTTTACTTCTTACAGCATATGTATTTGCATAGATGTAATACCCACATATCTATGATTTAACTGTCACAAATTTAAAATAGCCTAAATTATCATGGTACTGAAAAATCTTGAAGAATGGCTCTATGGTACTATTTGAGGGAGACCTGGGAAATACTGTAAAAAAAATAAAACGAGAAAAGTTGTGTTAGAAATAAAAACGTGTTCGTAAAATTCAATAAAATTACATTTTCATGTAGAGAAGGCGAACCCTTTCTATAATTTATGTGAAAATATTGTAATATCGAAGTGCTTGCTTTCATTTTCGTAAACTCGAATTTTCAAATCTTACAGCTTTATGGAATTTCGAAAATGGCCGCCAGATTGCGAACTGGCACGATATTTATCCTGACCTTTTCACACCATGAACCTGATCATATTATATCCCACAAGTACAAATTTCATAGGAATCAATTCAGCAGTTTGGGGTTTTTTCTTCGTTTATATTTGGATGGCCAGTTATTGTTGTTACGTCTTACACGGCAAAAATGGCAGTATGAACGCGGAATCATTGCTTACATGTACAGTGGAGATCACTTCTAACCTCTCATTAGAACTGTCAGAATATTCTGTCATAGAACTGTTCTAACCTGTCCTAGAACAGTTCTACCTAGAACAGTTCTACCCTAGAACTGTTCTAAGTAGAACTGTCAGAATCAGTTCTAGGTAGAACTGACTAAATCAATTCTAGGTAGAACTGTCAGGATCAGTTCTAGGGTAGAACTGTCAGGATCAGTTCTAGGTAGAACTGTCCAAATCACTTCTAACCGTAGAACTGTTAGCAGAACTGACTTAATCAGTCAGGACTGTAGAACAGTTCTAAATGACGTCACGGCAGTAAGGGCACTTTAGAATTTAGAAGAAATAAATCACTTCCAATTACTTTGCTATATATTAAATAGCAGATTTTCTATATTTTTTACTGATCAAACGACTTTTATTACGTTACATGTACAAATATCGAAGTGAATAGAAGGTTATCCAACTCATCGGAGATATTTTTATAAGATTGCATACGGAAACATCATTGTTTACGTTTCTTCGTTCCCCGTTTTTAACAGTCTCCTAAATAAAACTACATTTAATTCATGGAATTTTAATCGTAATTTACCTTGTTTGCCTTGGATTTACATTCATTTATAATTCTGTTTTGACAAATGTTCAAACGAAAATTGTACAGTGGATGAATTATGGGATATTAATGAAAAAAGTGTTGTGTAACGTAAAAAAAAACTATATATAAAATCTCGTCTTAGCCAAACTTATCCATAACAATTATATAAATAAATGATATCTGGGAGTCTGGAACTCAGAAAAATATACTGGATCTGAACATGAATGAAACATTTGCCCCTGGACGTTCGGCTACAAACAAAATCATGCATTTTTCTTTGCCTTCTTCAAATTATATTAACAGTATACTATATCAAGAAGAGAACTTCCCATACATACACTTTTTATTTTATTTTTAAAATAAAGTATATAAATCAGTCATGTGAGTGTTGGATGATGCCATTAAATAGTTTTGTTTAAAAAAAAAAACATCACAAACTACTGACTTAAACATGTTAAAAAGTCACTTTAGCATGTTTAATGACGGTTCATTATTATGGATACAGAGAGGAAATAACGGCGGGCTAAATTCTTAGATATGGTATAAATACACCTTGTCGCAATTTGTCTGCCATTACTGGATATCACACAGGTTCCCGTAAAATTTTGACGTAATAAAACAAAATATCTGACGCCACAATAGAAAAGTCATTGTTGTATGCTTCAAAAGTTCAAGAGGCAGGGTCAGCCAGGATTAGCAATAAGGTGTATTGTGTTTCAAAGTTGGTGTCACTTTTATCATACGATCCGTCCTCACATAGAAATAACATTGGTTTACCATGTTTACAATGAGGCCATATACATGTATATTTACATGATAAAGTGTAAATAAGTTCAGTTTTGGTTGATGCGGTCAAATAATTTTGTTAAAACAACTCTCACTCAGTCTGATATATCGAAACCACTGAAATTTGTTTACAATTCAATATTTTGAATAAAAAGAGGACTTGCTGATATTCTAAATTGATGTGGAAATTTTTTTGAAGCCAATGTGTTCCAATATTCATTGATATTGCTGTCATTTGAATTATATAATCCATCATTACCGGTATATGTATTACTATAAGTGATTTAGTATGCGGCTATATATATATTAAGATTTTTATAACAAAGTGTAATTATGGTCAGTTTTGGTTGATGCTGTCACATATGGTCAGTTATGGTTGATGCTGTCAAATATGGTCAGTTTTGGTTGATGCGACAAATAATTTTGTTATATTCATGAGTCAGTCTGAGATATTAAAACTACTGAAATTAGTTTACGATTCAAAATTTTGATGAAAAAGAGGACATGCTGGCACTATAAACTGATGTGAGCATAATTTTATTTTCCAATATTGCTTTCATTTTTATTAAACAATCCATCCTGATATAAAAATATACATGATTTACTTTGCGGCTATTAAGATTCACATCATGTTCATAATAAAGTACAAATATGGTCAGTTTTGGTTGATGCGGACAAATTATTTTGTTATACCAGTCAGTCTGAGGTATGAAAACTACTGATATTTGTTTATGATGCAATATTTTGAATAAAAAGAGGACATTCTGGCATTCTTAATTGATGCAAATGAAATTAGGTAGCATTGTGTTCCCATATTTCTATCATTTGTATTTTCATGATTTTACAATCCATCCTTATAAAAATATTACAGATTTACTATGCGACTATAAGAGTTACATAAAAAAGAGCAAATATGGTCAGTTTTGGTTGATGCGGTCAAATATGGTCAGTTTTGGTTGATGCTGTCAAATATGGTCAGTTTTGGTTGATGCGACAAATAATTTTGTTATATTCATGAGTCAGTCTGAGATATTAAAACTACTGAAATTAGTTTACGATTCAAAATTTTGATGAAAAAGAGGACATGCTGGCACTATAAACTGATGTGAGCATAATTTTATTTTCCAATAGTTGCTTTCATTTTTATTAAACAATCCATCCTGATATAAAAATATACATGATTTACTTTGCGGCTATTAAGATTCACATCATGTTCATAATAAAGTGCAAATATGGTCAGTTTTGGTTGATGCGGACAAATTATTTTGTTATACCAGTCAGTCTGAGGTATGAAAACTACTGATATTTGTTTATGATGCAATATTTTGAATAAAAAGAGGACATTCTGGCATTCTAAATTGATGCAAATGAAATTAGGTAGCATTGTGTTCCCATATTTCTATCATTTGTATTTTCATGATTTTACAATCCATCCTTACATAAAAATATTACAGATTTACTATGCGACTATAAGAGTTACCTAAAAAATAGCAAATATGGTCAGTTTTGGTTGATGCGGTCAAATATGGTCAGTTTTGGTTTATGCGGTCAAATATGGTCAGTTTTGATTGATGCAGACAAATAATTTTGTTACATGATTACATGTTACTGTCAGTCTGAGGTATGAAAACTACTGACATGACTGATATTTGTTTCTGATGCGATATTTTGAATAAAATAGAAAATGCTGGCACTCTCAAATCCAATATTGTAGTTATTTATATACTACAGTCCCTCTTGACCTAAAATTATAACTGAATTACTGTGCAGCTATTTAGATTAACATAAAAAAAAGCAAATATGGTAAGATTCGGTTGATGCGGTCAAAAGATTTTATTATACGACTCAGTCTGAAGTATGAAAACTACTGATATTTGTTTATGATTCAATATTTGGAATAAAAAGAGGACATGCTCATTGGCTGATCAAAAGGGGGGGGGGTTCAGGAGTTGGAACCCCCTTTTTTTTTACGATCAATGCTTTTGAATTTGAACATATAGTTGGAACCCCCCCCCTTTTTTTAAATGGCTGGATCTGCCCCTGCATGCTGGCACTATAAATTGATGCGAACAAAATTGTTTTTCCAATATTGCTGTAACTTGTATAGTACAGTCCCTCTTGACCTAAAATTAAAACTTAAGTACTGTGCAGCAGCTATATAGATTTGCAGAAAGACTGAAGAGCAAAAAAAGTCAGAAATGGTCAGTTTAGATTGATGTGGTCAAAAGATTTTTGTTAAACAGGTCCGTCCGAGGTATGAAAACTACTCGTAAACAGATATTACATTTGGTTAATGAGGATAATTTTGTTGTGTGATAACGAGTCATCCTGACTCCCAGAATAAAAAATGTAAAACAATTCAAATAATAACCCTCCCCCCCCCCCCCCATAATACTAATTAACGGCCTAATTTATGTACAAAAAATGAAAGAAAAACAAATATTTTATACTACACATCAACAAAAGAAAATCACTGAATTACGGGCTCCTGACTTGGAACAGGCACTGACATACATGCAGAATATGGCGGGGTTAAACATGTTCTCTTGCCGATTATAAATCTGAAATAAAACCGGCAAAATAGCAAAACTCTATATAATATTAATCGCTATTTTGCCGAAGCCTTTATATTAAGACAAATATTTCTTAAAACTTATAAATCAATTCTAGCCGTAGAATTTATAAATCAATTTTAGCCGTAGAATTTATAAATTAATTCTGGCTGTAGAATTTATAAATCAATTCTAGCCGTAGAATTTGAAATCAATTCTAACCGTAGAACTGTTCTAGAAATAGAACTGACCAAATATTTGGTCAGTTCTAGCTAGAACTGTCTAAAACTGTTCTAGGGTAGAACTGTCAGGATCAGTTCTAGCTAGAACTGTCCAAATCAGTTCTAGGTAGAACTGACCAAATCAGTTCTAGCTAGAACAGTTCTAACCTAGAACTGACTAAAAGGTGTCAGGCTGACAGTTCTACATACTGTTCTAGAACAGTTCTCCTGACAGATTCTGACAGAATTTATGAGAGGTTAGAACTGATCTCCACTGTAATTATGTAATAATACATAACATTAAATTTATTAAAATCAGGTTTTATTTAATTTCGATTCAAATGATGAACCAAGACAAGTTACTATTTGATAATACGCAGAAATGATTTGTTTTTGTCCTACTGTTGCATCAAGAAATTATCAAATGAAACATAGACCGAATACCGTGCGTAACGTCTTAACATGATACTACATTTGTACATATGCAGAACGTATTTTTTTCCGTTGATAACCATATGATAATCGTTTGTGAACTTATGCGTCTTTTTGTCTCTTGTGGAAAATTGTCTCCTTGGCATTCAAATCACATCTTCAGATTTGCATAAACACGTACATTTGTTTACTTTCAACTGAGTTTCTGTACAAAAATCGTATTGCACAAATAAATCACATCTAAACTTCAGATTGCAAATTAAAACTAATGATTTGTGAGTACATTTCGCTCAACAATTTTTTGGAATTCTAACTGTCCATATCTTTTCTTATATAGGGATCAACCTAATAAAAATAGCCGAATTTCTTTTTCGATAGCTTTTCTCCTTGTTCAGTTAAAGCCCTTTCCCTAGAATTAAATTTTTGATGAAATACTTATTAATTACTAGATTTCTGTTCACAGGGAAATAATTGTAAAACACATATTGTATTAAGATAAATGACATTTTGGATTTTTTTCATTTCTTTAGTAAATTGTTTGAAGAATTTATTGGTAGGTTTGTTTGTTATCTTATTTAGTTAACACCATGACAAGTTAAACATGTAGATCAAGTTATAATTTCTTTCCATTGCAATGAATTTTTAACCGGTAGGGTACTATGCATTTCCATGCAAAACTCACATAATGCATGTATTTTGTATTTAAAGACAATCATTCCTTTTCGATTATCGTCATTATAAAATATTTTTTTTGTGTTCATATTTATATAGTTGTGCCCCTTTTGTTACTTTTGCAGATAAGGTATAGGTGTAACACCACTAATTTGGGCCCGGCCAGAAAGCACAACCAGAAAGTAGTACATATTTAACACAAAATAGTTCCTACGCATGAGTGTAACTTTTAAAATATGTAAGATATTTAGGTATTTTTGGCATCAAATGGACTGGTGATCACTGTAGAACACTTTTGGACTTTTAATTTAAATTATTAAAAAAACTGCACCAAATTTTAAAAAGAGGGTAAATGTTGTCTGTTTGTCAGGTCTGAAGTACCTGTTTTGGTACATCCGAAGTTCCGGGAACCAGTTCTTTCTTATATGCCATTAAAGGTATGTTGATTTTTTCAGTACAAGACACCATAAAGTGTTGCTTTGACATGTAATGATTGCCACTTTATTTGAACTTAAAATAAAAGAGGTGTGCCTACTTGAAATGGAGGAATTTAACATAGAAAGCAATGGGACCATGAATTAGTGGTGTACTTCCTATATTTGTTCAAACTAAATAGATTAAACTATGGCTTGCATTAAAGTATAATATCGTTCTTTTATTTATTGTTTAAGGCACTAGTACTAAGGAATTATGTTCAGTAATTGTTCCTTTGGTTATCGTACCACATTTTTTTCATATCAATAACAACATTTGCTATTTTCTATTATATTTAACTATAATACATGTAATTGATTTTAAGAGAAATTAGTACCGTCTTCTGTTGTTGCATACCCAAAATTGATTGTTCAAATGACAATTTTATGTATATTTTTCGTCTGTTTTGTGAAGGTAAGGAACAAGAAATTTCTGCCGTCTAACTAGTGTTATATTAAAATTTTGTCTTTGGCAATTCACAATTTTACTATAACAAAATATCTGACATATATATACAACTCGTCTAAACATCAACCCAACAATGTTAGATATGTAAATTTGCTTTCGCAAATTTTTGGTTCTTAAATATATACTTATACATTTTTCGTATCTTTTTGATAGGATGCCGCTTCTATTTTTACTAACAGCTACAGATTTCGAGTTTCAAAATACCTTGTGGATAAAAAAAAGAATATTTCAACCGGAGTAATTATGATTGGATAAACAAGCACTCCCTGCCAAAACGCGGACGTGACAGAAGACACCTTTAATTAGCGTCAACCATAAACATTTAGTATAGAATTGAATGTGTCCATGAATGGATGTTTTCCGCCAGATATTCCTGATTTTTATGACACACTTATGTTGAAATAACTTGTAAGTACATAGCACGCAAATTTTCTTTGACTTTAACCGAAAATTTTGTGAGATTAGCTATAAGGGCGTTTTTCAATAAAAGCGTAACTTTCAGACCTAAAAAAAATGGAAAATCAACTTGACTGTCTAAAATTTAATTTCAAGAGTTATTTTGAATACCTCTATTATAGACCTGTTTGTAAACAAAAAGTGCAATCTTAAATTCTCTTTAAAATGATATTATTTTCATAATTTGTGTACTGTTTCGTACGAAACTGCTAATAAACACACATATTTTTGCAATTTTAAATGTTTCCTTTAGACATTCCAGTTTGTTTACTTTATATACTAGAAAAATTTCATTTTTTTTCTGAATTGGAGAACCATTTTTTATCGATAAAGATTAGACAGTACTTCCGATATGAAAGTACAACTCATGTTACGTAGTGGACATTTTGATGCGTTTCGTAGTTGACAATAAACTCATCATAAATACCAGGACTACATTTAGTATATATGCCAGACGCGCGTTTCGTCTACAAAAGACTCATCAGTGACGCTCGAATCCGTTTCGTAGTGGACAAAAAGTTTCGTAGTTGACAGCAACCCTATTCTATGTTAATAAAAACAAAATAAAAAATACATGAAACTAACCCTTGTTATTTGTTTTGCACGAATATAATTGAAAAAAGAGTAAAAAAAAAGACTGCATGGTAGTGGTAGTGTCCACTACGAAACGTTTTTCTCCCATACATGTAGGTGACCGTTTCGTAGGGGACATATTCACATGTTTTATTTTTCCCCCACAATTCCTATATTGCAATAGTAACAAGACTGATTGTATTCATCAAAGCATGTATTAAGCTGTACACTGATATTTTTTTTCATAATTTTAAAACCAGATACTGAAGGAGATTTGACCCGTTTCGTAGTGGACATTAACAAATATACGGAATCACTCTGGTCTATTTGATGTGCTCAATTTTTCTTACCAACAATTTAATTGGCGTTATAAAAGCATCACTTTTTTGTAAGACCCTAATGTTTATATCTCTTGCAAACAAAAATTACATTTATTATATAAAACTGTTTATTAGCAAATTTTAATGACTTTGTTTCGTAGTGGACATTTTGTCAGGGACACACCTGAAATTAAAAATCCTATGTTACTTAAAAGCTATTTATTAAAAGAGGTTGGCTCTAAACATACTTTTGAATTATTAAAGAACTTATATTAAGTAAAAATAACATTTATTTCTATATTTTTATACGATATTTTAGAGTATGAATGTTGAACAGGCGGTCTAGGGACATGTCATTTTGGTTGTTTTGGACCATTCAGGAATCAATATCTTATCAATCCCTCTAAAAAATAAATTGTTTCTTTGCTTAAAAATGTTAAATCTAATGCAATGTACTGACTGCACAAAAAATTACTTGCAAAGATTAAACACATTTTTTTTAAGTGGCTGGAACAAGAAAGTACGTTTTTATTGAAAAACGCCCATAAATGCGTTGCACAAAACAACCACTGTAAACAAATTTTTGTGCATCCTCTACTGGTCTTACTTGCTTATCCCATGAATATCTCATATCTCGAACACGAAACCGCCTTTGCATTATAGATAATGTTGTCAAAACTTTGCAGAAAAGAGGTTTTGCGAAATTTCTTAAAGTTGCCCTTTTGAGGCGTGGGAGAAGTTTATCGGCAAACTCAAATATTCCGTGCCTTGCAAGACGGTTGCGAGGTATGATATATATGTCATTTAAATTGTCAATGATTTCAATCCTTTCCCTTAAAACCCTTTGTCGTCTAAAGGTTCGGCGTCGGTTGTGCCTCTAAGTATGCAAGGCAACAGCCATTTTATATACATGTAACGATCGCTTTGTGACAGGTGAAACCACACGTAAATAGCGTTCACGATTCACACACAATGTACGACCAGCGCAAAATACGATTTTTTTTTATGAATTTAAACAGAATTTTAGCTTTATGTTTGGTTAACGATCAATCGTACGCAAACGATTGTTTAATGAAACGACAATCTGGTACCGCATTTTTATGAAAATTGTCACGAAAGAATAAGAATAGCTTTGTTGATTTAGTAACATAGGATTAGAAACGGTCAAAAATTCTGGTAAATTATCATTGTAATCGGTTGAATTGTAGACGCCTAGGGAGAAGGGTTGAGATCTCACAAACATGTTTTACCTGGCTGCATATTTGCACTAGTCCAAATTCAGATATCTCTGGCTTTGTGTGTTTTTGAATTCTGGTTCATTTGTATATACTAGTAGTTCTGAGTTATTGTGTAAAAGTTGTCTCTTTGACACATTCCATGTTTCCATTCTTTATTCTACATTAAATGAACCCCTTAAATATAGTTCCTTCTTTATATTTGTGAAAACTTCAACTCAATATAAAAAAAGGCAGGATGAGCAACTTGTCAAAAAAAAGGCAGGATGTCGGTTTATGCAAAAACAAATTCAGGATAAACTAAAATTTAAAAAGGCAAGGCCGAAAAGAACAATACAAACCAGGACAGAGATTACAAATTTAAATAAAATGCAGACAACATTTTTCATCCTAGTCCTCCCCTCCCCTCCCCTACTCCCAAAAAATAAATGGTTACCGTAGCTCCTTTACTACAACATATGTGAAATACGAAATTAATTTCCCTATTCAGTTTGTGGTTTTTATGATAAGTGGATTATGCATGTAAATGTTTACACTTCCTTTATTCTATCGATTTACTGTTATCAGTAACTGTACATATATGGTCTTGTTAATAGAAACGTGAACATTACGTATACACAACTTATTAAGGTAAGTGTAAGCTTAGTGGTACACATACTTTTTATATGCGACATGAAGCATTGTTCGAAAAGAAAACACGACATATTAGAGAAGTAATAATCAATTTGTTGTGTCTCTTTTAAATTTTTCCATGTTTGAATCACTTTTATAGTTTTAACAGCAATTTGTTGAAGGCTGTGCGGTGTTCTATAGACGTGGAGATAAATCCTCTCTCTTGTATATGGACTTTAAACACAGGCTATAATAAATTAAATAGACAACTAAATTTAGTTACTTAGTAAGAACTATCCATGATACATTATAATCAATCAAAATATACAATATTTTATCAAGATAGTTGAAGATAAAACTTCTCGTAACAACGTGGGTTATAACTGTTGTGTACGTTTACTATTTATAGACAAAAAAAAGACAAGATAATGTATTTGAAACGTTGACACAAATAAGGTGCTTCAACTGTATTGCATAATTTAAGGATTTCTCTTTTTCAATTTTTGTTTTAAGAAAAAATGTTGATCCGTACATGTATATTTAAGGGTTTAGAATAAATATATATATATCGCTATTTTGTGTATTTTTCGTTTGATCTTTTTTGTGATAATTTTCATATCATGCTACTCGCTTGAGATGGAAAAATTATCGCTAGAAACTAAGCAGGCACGTGGCGTTGCTAACGAAATTAACATTACATTGACAACGTCGTCATAGGTAAAATAGCGATAAATAGATTATCATTGGTCATCTCAACTCGATTGCCTTTCTCGCTTCGCCATCCCGGCTCAAGCGAGAAAACTCAAGCGAGAAAATCAATCTCGTTGAGATGATCAACGATAATCTATATATATATATATATATATATATATATATATATATATATATATATATATATATATATATATATATATATATATATATATATATATATATATATATATATATATATATATATATATATATAGCACGAACAATGAAGTTCTTAACATGATTTGCATGTTTGTACGAGTCTTAATTAGATATTTCCCTTTTCACTTGATAAATAGGGAAGTTAAACATTAAGATAGTGTGCCTGAATGGTAGTAACGAAATAAACCAAGTAGTACTGATATGTTACAACAACATGTAGGAAGTACGTATACGATCAGAAAGTCAAAATGCTATTTCTACTAGCTGTCATTAGTTTGCTACTTAAATCTGACAAAATTAGGACAAGAAATATTCGAACATTAAACTCCTCAGAATTCTAGAGCTCATATCCTTCATGTTACTTCTTAAAACATCAACAGTAACACATTTTTACGTCAAACAACTTGAAGGATTTGTAATTATGTTACATACATGTATAAGGTATTGACTCGAATTTAGTCAAACTCTCCAAATATCGACCTTTACATTAAAATCTTTAAAAAAATAAATAGAACTGTTATTTTTGACGATTTACATTTATTTTCCTAACCATGGTACAGCGACATTGAGAATCTTTTTATGAATTAAAAAAAAACCTATTAACTTCCTGGTAGTTTTACTTTTATATTTGTTGTTGGAGAACTGCTAGTCAATTTTATCTTGAATGAATTTTTATTATAACAAGTGAATATAAAATTTCTTCTTTATGTAGGGACAAGGGGAATATAAACCTTGTATGTGATATAAACATAATAGGGAGTGTCACTTGTATTCACACAATCAAGCTCACTCAACATTCTGGCTCCCTCCATCACTAAGACTACGCGCCATGATAGTCATATTCACCTTTCCAAAAAGTATTTTGTGTTATTTACAGTAAAATCTGCATGGTTAGTGTAGCTGTTTAGTTCAAAATACTTTAATGGATAAAATCTATTTTGGTTGGCCGTAATGATAACTCCCTTTTCAATAAGCATGCATGCACATGTACAATGTATAGTGCAAAATATGATCCAGGATGCATCAACTATAACATCTTTGATTTTACAAATCTAAGTTTACTCAAACAATCTGTAAATACATGCTTCAGTGTATAAAGCAGTTAATTGAGACCGGCTCGGTTTATTTGGAAGATTTGATACATGTATCTGTATACATCGGGCTAAAACTTTTAATTAACACTTTATTATTCGGTACTTCTTGTCTATTTACGAAATGTTTTATAGGATTTTCTTTTCATTTTGCGAAAAATACACCAATTGGTGAAATTGACCGTGATTGTAATGAAAAACAGTTTGCAAAAATTAAAAAGTGCTAGAAGCAATCAAGGTTTTTGGAAAAAATATAAATGATTCATTTTATCTTATTTGTAAACTTAGATTGACGAGAAAGGGAAGTTAATTAAGGAATGACTGTAATAATTTTTCTGTCTATGAAGGAATAACATAAAAAATGGGTTGCACACTGAATAACCCGCGGGTTATTTAAAGTTTGCACCACATTTTTTATGTTATTTCGAATAGGCAGAAAAAATATAACAGTAATTTCTTATAATTTAATTCTTAAATCCATTTTAAACCGGAGTAAATCAGGAAAAAAACGTTGATGACCTCACGGTCACATGACAAAATTAATGTCTATGTGATGATAAACTAAACGACGTCGGCCAATCAGAAGACGCGTTACATTCCAAATTTTTAAATTTAAATATGAACAACAGAGTCAATGTGGGGCCACTAAGCTAAACTGCCCGCTTTGCACCAGCCGATATAAATGAATGCCTAGGGTGGGAATCGAACCCACGTACACCAACTCCTTTGTCCCTATATTTTTAAATGAACAAAAAATTGTCGGGAACAAATTTAGAAAAAGGTATAAATGTGTTAAAATTTAATTATCAAATTATACATGAAAATATAAGTTGATTTTCGGTGATTCAGATGTCTAATTAAATTGAAGTCCCATAGGCTCCACTGTACAGCTACATTAATATATAGGGTAAAAGGGTTTAAAATTGCTGAGGCAGATTTTTTTTGGGAGAAGGGAGCGGAAGGCATGCCCTTTCCAAAAAATGGAATTATTCATCCAAACTCACTGAAAGATTTTTGAGATAATTTCCACAAAATTTAACAATAAAAATTTAAACATTTCGAACATTTAACATTTTGAAATATCTATAACTTAAATTATATGATTTTAACACATGCAGAGATATACATGTATATATAGCAAAGTAACATCCGTTTTTCTGTTCTTCATGTCAACAGATATTGGAAGCCTGCAAAACCCCGATAAAAATCTCATACATTGGCATTTGCTGCTATTTCACGTGGCCCTTTGTACCGGTTTGAGCAGAACTGTTTACTACATTTCGATAACACTGAATATAATCATGAAATGTAAGACCGACACGCGTACATGGTAACATCAATAATAATTTTTTTATACTTAAAAACAAGCACACACACGTACATATATAGCCCAACAATTCAGCGGGATACCCCTGTTTCGAAACACTGTCTTCTATGTCATCGGTGGAACAATATCGGCATATAGGCTATATACACCTGTCCTAAGTTAGGAATCTGATGTACACTAGTTCTCGTCTGTTTGTGTTACGGTACGTAGTTCATACGTGTTTCTTGTTTTTCGTTTTTATAGATATTAGACCGTGAGAGAAGCAGGTATGTCGCTGTGATAATTGCACGTATTGTTGGTCATCACCATCCCACTATAAGTCGTTTTGAGAATAAAAATCAGGCAACAAACGATGTTAAAGACCTTCCAAGATCAAGAAGACTTTGACCCCCTATAACATCTGCTAGGGAAAATCAAGCATAATGAAGGTTTTTCAGAAGGAAACCCATTGCAAACAATACAATCCAAAAAGAGAGTGATGACCATACAGGAGCCAAGAACTGTTTGAGATCGGTTCATCGATACTAGATATCGTGCGATAAGACCATTTCGGGGACCTTTGCCTACGAATAAACACACAGTTGCCCGTTTCCAATATAGTGCAGAGCTTGGAAATTAGCATCGTGGAGGAAGATCCATTGTTCCAATGGAGTTCGGTTTATCTTCCTTGGCCCGATCGTAGCCCGAATTTGAACCATATCGGCCATATATGGAACACTATTGGGCGCAAAGTGCACGAAAGGACACCCCAGTTCAAACACGTCATGAAATAAACAATACCCTTCGTCAGGAATGGTTGCTGCTACCTTAGCAACAAATAAGTCGATTTATTGCAGGAATCAGAAGACGTTAAAATGCGGTTATCCGTTTGAATGGAGGCTGCGCACAATGTACCAATTCTTAGGCGTATAACGATCAACAATGATGTGAACAATCATCTAAAGAGTAATTTTGAAAAGTCTGACATTGTAAAGTTCTATTACAGTAAAAGTTGGAAAATGCATTTTTTTTTTTGTACAAAAAACACTGCATTTTGTTTCAAAAATTTTTGTTAGATTAAACATTTTTGTTTATACATATTTTGTTCGTTTTAATGCCAATAATATCATTAATTACGTTTCAATATTATTTTACAAATATTTTATCATATTCCATCCAAAATAAGAAGCTGATTTTTCAAGTTTTAAAAAATCAAGGTGTAGCAATAGCTTTCCCCGTCAGCTTTATCTCGGGTTGTAACACTGTACACGATTTAAAGTGAAATAGATTGTCTAGCTTAAAAAAAGTGAAAAATAAATTGTTTACCTTAAAAAAGTAAAAAATAGATTGTCTACCTTACAGATCAGCTTAAATTAAATATCTAATTAGTCAAGAATGTCACTGTAAAATGCAATAATAATGTAAGTTTTAAGCCGCCACAGGGTACATTAATATATTTATTTGATAAACTGTCGGAAAATAATATATGAATCAAGAAATAGAGACGTGAAGCAATTACAGCAAACATACAGACCAAACGATAAGAAAAATGATCTGTATATTAAATACGCATAAATTGGTGTAAACAAAAATGAAAGTATACACCTTTAGCAGAAGGACATGGTACGACCTGCACACAGTAACCTGTCAGTGCACTAGAAAGCAGATAACTGGTGTATTAGTAATAGATAAAAATCCCTACATGCACTTCCTAAACTTCATATTAACAGACGTTTACAATGTTGTTTTTCATCACAGATTTGCAGAAATGCCTCTAACAGGGTAAACCAATAACACATCTCCTTATTTCTGCCTTAGAATTATATTATATTGTTTTTATGTAAGAATAATCATTTATTTTACCTTATGTGGTTTTTTTTCAGACTGCTCGATTATGCGTTGTTTTGGTCAAAATTATCAAAGAGGTAAGCATGCATTAAAATTTCATTTTCACAAAAACCTGAAAGATATATAAATGGACCGCACAAATGTATGTCGAATTAGATTAAAATACCATTGTTCAAGTTTGATAGTTTTGTCACTTGAAACTTAAATACATATAGCCTATCTCAAAGGCAGTGAAATAGAGCATATAAGAAACCCGGAGATCATTAAAAACGAATAAATAGCTAAAACACATCATGTGTGCAAGCAAAAGTCATACACAATAATAATGATATATTGTTTCATGCTTGCTCTCAATCGTTCAGAGATTATAACCTCAAATTCATAAAAGAATACGGAGTAAATAAAGCAACCATAGACGAGGTTCGTTACTCGTGACATTCAAGAAGATATAAGGAGAGGTGTAAAATACTAGTACATTTGTAAGATAAACTGGAACTTAATATACTTACAAATAACGTTGGTTTAAAATAATATACAGAAACAGCATTCTATCATGCCTGGGCGTTTTATAGCTAATATAATAGAATATGGGTTTTGCTAACTGTTGAAGGCCGTACGCCGACTCATAGTTACTTGTATCTTGGTCCACAATGATCTCTGGCGGATAGTTGCCTCCTTTGCACTCGTACCACATCTCTTCATTATTATTATATACATCAATTTTTAGAATGACATGATTTGTTTTATTATGTTTATAAATAAGAACATGTTAAGAAAGCTGGTTTAAATGGTATTGAAAAAAAGTATTCAAATGTAACAAGCCACTTTCGTCTTTACATGTATAATAATAAATAATTTTATCTTTAATTTCAGCTTTATGTTCCTCCACCACCATTTGTTCAGCATGCGCAGTATTCTTTTTTATGACAATTATCTATTTTTATAGATCTAACATTTATGGACTAACATATAACAGCAATAAGTTGTTGGGAAATGTGAGTAATCGATATTTATGCCCATATTTCAGAGGTGGCCTAGGAAACCACATGTTTATGTATTCGTCGCTATATGGAATTTCAAAGATAAAACATATGACATTAGTGATAGATGAAAAAGACACTATCAATACAGTATTTAAGTTAAATGTACTCATATTAAACAATGCGAAGTATATATGTGAACAAGCTGTTTTAGTAAACGAAAAAAGGCCATGTGCATATGATCTTGAAACTTTCAACTTTGATCCTTCAAAGCCAGTGAAATTAAAAGGATATCTACAGTCGTGGAAATATTTCAAACATGTTGAAAAAGAATTAAGGAAACAATTCATATTTAAGGAGGAGGTTAACCAAAAAGCTCAGGAAGTGATTGAAAAATATACTAAAATGTTTACCAGTAATAAGACTAATTCCGAAAAATTGAAAATAATAGGCGTTCACATTCGCCGTGGAGACTATCTGACAGCCCATAATATTAAATATGGATATAATGTAGCACCTAAAGAATATCTTCAAAAGGCATTTGATTATTTTAGGTCGAAATATAAAAATTGCCTTTTTCTTGTTTTTACTGGAACAAGCAAAGAAGACATTAAATGGAGAGACTACAATGTTCATGGCAAGGACGTGTTGAAGGTAGCAGCCAATGAACGAAATGTTGACATGTGCGCTTTGACTAAATGTGATCATACAATAATAACGGTAGGTTCGTTTGGATGGTGGTCAGCATGGTTATCAACTGGCACAACTATTTATTTTAAGGATATTGCACAGACAAATAGTTCTCTTCGGAAAGACTTTAGTGCAGACATGACAGATTTCTTTCCCGATGACTGGATTGGTTTTTAGTGTTTTCCGAACGGAATTATATCTCTGTATCCCTTTCAATACCGGCAAATAAAAGCATTTAAGCTAGTTTATTTTGGAAGCAATACATACGTCAGAAACGTCTGTGCTTTACCCGAAATGTAATGACGAATGCATCGGGAACTTCAAAAAGAAATATGCGTTTATAATTTTGTCTTGTAAGTGGACAGAACACTGGCGATTACTGATAAATATATTTGACACTTGGTAGACCAAACACGAACCTCTACCACATAATGATTTACAATTTTGTATTTTATTATCATAAACGATGATATAAACATATTGGTTGAACATATGTACATATAGATTGCAATATATACGCACCAAAATAGTCATCTATGAACTAATAGATATTATATCACCCAAGTCTGATACCGAATCCTGGGTGAACGACGCAAGCCTTTTTTCAAACATAACATTTGCATTTACATGTAGTGCGCTAGAAATCACATGTTTCATATGCTTAGTGCATAAAATGTTCTCTTCTCAAAAACAATATCACCTGAACAGATGAATTAAAACAACACAGCTCAAATTTCTATCTTGCGAAATAAGCTATAAATTATAATTAAACTGCAGTCAACACACATCTAATAAACTGAATTCTAGTTGTAAAATCTGGTAATAATAGAGTTGTGTATGTGTTCTTGGAAAAAGTTTTAGTTTGATTTGCTGTGCACAAATTTTTGTATATGATGCATTTCAATATGAGGTATCGAGGTGTATAGTAAGAATCACCGACTCACTTTATACATTGTATATCGAATTCGTGGGTTCAAACCAAAGCCGGGTTAAACAAAGGCATGAACATGTATTTGTTTACTTACTGCTAATCACGTGAAACTGAGAAGTAAGAGCAAAGACTGGATGGCCCGGAAGAATACTGTATCATAGGCCTTGTAGTGTGAAATATATTCATTCTTAAACATTGTTGTGACGACATTCTATTGTTTAAGTCGTTCTTTTATTTTGCAGTGATTGAACTCTCATTTTTTGGTAAGACCTTTAACTGTCTAATAAATATTTTTTTCTAAATTACCCTCCTCTACCTTAAAGGGAGGTGCGAAATATACCAAAGGGACAGTCAAACTCATAGATCGAAAATAAATTCACAACGCGGCGAAATATACCAAAGGTTAGTCAAACTCATAGATCGAATATAAACTGACAAAAAAAAAAAAAAAAAAAAAACAAAAACAAACAAAAAATAGTACACAAAACACATCATAGATTACTAAAAACTAGGCAACACGAACCCCACTGTAAACTGGGGTGATCTGAGGTGCTCCGGAAGGGTAAGCAGATCCTGCTCCACAAGTGGCACCCGTCATGCTGCTTATATCATTACAAAGCCGGTATAACGTATAATTCGGTAGGTTACAACGAAAGAACAAATGACAATTGCACAAATTAATTAAAAGCATTTTAATGAGCTTACCTTCCAAATACAATAGTTTCGTCACTCATCAAGACGATTTCATGAAGAAAAAAAAGTCAAATTGATTTTTAGACTTCCATCGTCAATACTTATTTTAAAAACTAGTTTCTTGTGCTCCTGGGACTTATTTGGTTGATAATGATCGTTGTAAGTTTTGATTTTTGTTTTTGTTGCTGTTAGGTATTTCTTTTGCAAAGGAATTATCCTGGTCCGTTTTTGGATGACCTCTGGTGTTGCTCTCATTCTCTCTATCATTCTTTTCAGCTACTCTTTAAGTGCAAAAAGCCACAAATTGTTCCTTTTACAAATTCTTATCCTGTTAACAAATTACAAATCGTGAACTTGCTGAATGAACTCGGAGGCTACATTTATACAAAAGTTGTTATCATTTGACAGGTATCAGTGTTGATTTTTTTTTTAATCTGATACTTCAGTCTGTTTAGGAATATAAGGCAAAAATGCGACTATGAGCGATTATAAATATGGGAAACAGAAAAGGGAACACGTTATCCTAGGTTAAATAAATAAATCATGTGTCCGATTCGCACTTTGATTTTTTTTAACCGTTGTACATGTACTCTTTAAACTTAGGTGCTAGATTTAATCATATAAAAAAAAAGATGTGGTATGATTGCCAATGAGACAACTCTCCACAAGTGACCAAATGACACAGAAATTAACAACTATAGGTCACCGTACAACCTTCAACAATGAGCAAAGTGTATACCGCATAGTCAGCTTTAAAAGGCCCCCGAAATGACAAATGTAAAACAATTCAAACGAGAAAACTAACGGTCTAATTTATGTACAAAAAAATAACGGAAACTAATATGTAACACATCAACAAAAGACAACCACTGAATTACAGGTTCTTGACTTGGGACAAGCACATACATACAGAATGTGGCTTAATTTAATAATTTTTAGACAGTTTGTAATTGTAACATAAAACCCTTCCCTACAATACGTTTTCAAAAATTCACATTAGTTTGAATGCAATTATTTTGGATCTTAAAATTTGTTAAAAATAATTGGGGTACAGCAGTCAACATTGTGTTATAATCGTTATCATTATAAAACAAAGAACTATTTAAAATAAAATTACAATGCATGAACATCAGAAAGATTAACCAGACTCACGGTGGGTATGGTTGTCCTGCGAGAGAACGTTCTGTGCTGGTGATTCGGTCCTGACGGGTGCTGGTGATCAATGAAAAAATGTAAACAAAGACGAAAATGATGATTTTTTACATTTTCACTCATAAAAAATGGGAGAAAACAATTGAGATTTTTCTATTTTGTTTCTTATGGGTTCATATATAAACCATTAAAAAGTTGACCATCTACACTGTTTCAGTCAGCGTAACACAAAAGTGCTCATTTTCAGAAAATCTAGAACTGAAAAAATAAAATAAAAATGCTCATAGATCCGCTTTCTATACCGCAATCCACACGACAAAACTATTTTGTGAAAAAACATTGCAATTTATTAAAATTTAGCATTTTCTCAATTTATTCATGTCCTGATACTGTGCTGGTGGGTCCTGTCATTGTGCTGGTGGGTCCTGATACGGTGCTGGTGATTTTGGATAAGAAGTTGGTCATATTTGAAACAAATGTTACAAAATCAATAAAATTGGGCAGATAATTGTTGTCAATAGGATCTATGACTCCTATTTTAGCTCTTGTGCATCCATTTGGCTGTTTAATATGTAACTGTAACTTGTATTACATAATTACATAAAAGGGCAACATCTTTCGTCAATACAAGATAACAATATATTGTATCTAAAATAAGAATAGTGTTATTAAGATATTAAATACCCCTTACATTGATGCTTCAACAATGATCAAAGCCCATGCCGCATAGACATGTTTGTAAGCGCTCCGCATACCCCTCCCCATTTCCACCCAACCAACCCTCCTCATTTCCTCCTTCATTGTTACAATGGTGTACCAACACAACAATTTATCACATAAAATAATAACACAAAGACACAAATTATTGAACAACGAATGCTCGCAGGTACTGAAAGCTAGTTCAAAGCCGCATTTTCAACTAATAGATAAACCATGTTCTCATATACAAAAATCCCAATCGTGTCGATTAAAAAAGTCTCAAAACTTAAGTTCACATTTTAATGTTTGATGAAGCAGAACTTTAAAAGTGTGCAGTGAATCTTGTGCTCACAACAGTTATTTTCATAATTATATTTACATAAGACTTATAAAGGAATTAAGAAGGTACCAAGAAATATTTTACAGTTCAATTTAATGATCAAGAATGGTACGGAAGTTTACATAGGACAAAAAGAAATTGATATTATTTTTTGGCGAAAGACTTAAACGCTTCTTTGCATTATATAGTACAGCTCTTCTATAAAAGCATGCAAACAAAAAAACTTTGATTGACTTGCTTGCTATGTTTGCTTGGATGTTTTCAAACAATAGGTAGGCGGAGTTTCAATACATACTGGGATTTGATTTGACAAATATAAACTGACAGGAATTGAAGTTAATGTTTATTGTCCAAACAAATTCTAGTATATAGTAAACAGACTACTTACCTGTCGTTTAAAAACATCCAAACAATCATAGCAAGCAATTTGATCAATAGTTTGCTTTGCATATATTTATAGAAGAGCTGTAAATTCTAAAAAAAAAAATCTTGTTGTCGTAGATGGTTAAATCCTCAACAAAATCTCAATAACTTTGTTGGAACGAATAAAGGTTTTAAATCAAATTTTCGTGGACTTTTTAGCTTCCACCCTGACGAGGCATGTTAGCTGTTCGTATGCTGTTGCACCTGACGCACGGAAACTTTCACATTTTCATCTTCTTTTCTGAAATATTTTACCCAGCTCATACTTGACAGGATTGTTATCCTAGTAAAAAATGTAACCAACGAATTGAACACAAGTTAAAAATTCCACAATACTATATAATTCATTTTATGTGTAAATTTGTTCGAAAAAAGTCGAAAAGAAGAGAGTTTTTTTAATGTCATGATTATCTGTCGCTTTCTAGATCTATGCTTAGCATTTATTTCAGATGACATGGACTCCTCACCCTGGTGACCCTGCTGTCTTTCATAACTTTATCCGTATACATATATTAATAGATAAACAAAAGGCTGCAACTAATATTTTTGGATTTAAAATGATTCGTTGTAACGAGAATATTTGTGGTGAATGGAAACTGTGGGGTCAAAATCTTAAATTGCTTATAAATGTTGCTGGACCCAGTTTCGTTATCTGATCTGAATTTTCTGAAATGTGCAAGGTAGATAGACATTAGCCTTTTGATTTTTTTTTTACTCGGTAAGTTTTGCCCTAATTGCTTGAACTATTGCAATATTAAAGACGATTTCAATGAGTGTGTAGACAACGGGAATATCTTTGGTTATCTTGCTTGCTGAACAGAAAAGTCACGGTTTAGCTAACAAGCAAGCTAACCAAAGATATTAACTTTGCCTACATACTCAATGGAATCGGCTGTAACTAAAAACTCGAATAAATTTTAACAGACAGTGGTCATGTTTGTTGATGAATAATGTTTTTCCTAGATTCACTCTTGAAAAATCATTTGGTAACATTTGGTCAAGTAATTTCAGAAAAGACAATACATGAACCTCACACAACCCCTCGACACATGTGAGCTTATATATGATCTTATAGCGATTCGGGTTGATAACCAGTTGAAATTAAGCCAGTTTTTTGTGTGTGTAGATTTGTATTGTTTTATAAAAAAGAAGATGCGGTATGATTGCAAATGAGACAACTATCCACAAAAGACCATAATGACACAGACATTAACAACTATAGGTCACCGTACGGCCTTCAACAATGAGCAAAGCCCATACCGCATAGTCAGCTATAAAAGGCCCCGATAAGACCCTGTAAAACAATTCAAACGAGAAAACTAACGGCCTTATTTATGTAAAAAAAAAAAGAAAAAATCTATATATTTTTGCTCTCCATTTTTATGCAAAACCTTTTACATTTTTATTTTATGGGTTATTGTTGAAGGTCGTAAGATGACGTATGGTTGTTAACACATACTTCCTTTGGTTTCTTATGGAAATTTGTCCATTGACAACAAACATACACATCATCTACTTTATATAAGTATTGTAAAAATTACAACGTATTTTGGTGATCTTGCAAAATAATCGTTATCCCGAAAATCGTAAACATATTTTCTTATCTTAAGTTAAAAGGGGACAAGAAGGGTTCCATTAACAGGCCAATAAATAAGATTACAGTTAATTTAAAAAAAAAAAATAAAAAAAATAGGGGTATTTTTTCTCTCATAATAACAGTAAATAGATTCACAACAATGTCAATTTCAAGAAAGCAGACAACAGTTAATTAGTCAATAACAGTACAGCATCAATGATCTTGAATATATGCCACTTTTAACTAAAATATAAAGGCACAGAACCAAGACATAGGAGCACAAAACCAGGACCGTTTTTCTTATCACCAGCACCGCGTCAGGACACTTCCGTTTAACGAACTTGCACGACTTTTGCAATGTAATATTGTTGTAATATACTTTGCATGGTACTAAAGACGCATCAGTGAAAAATTAAGCAACAAAACAGTCGTTTTATTGCCGTTCTGATACAATGTAAACAAACCCACCAGCACAGAATCAGGACCCACCAGCATCTGACAGGACCAAATCACCAACACAGAACGTTCTCTCGCAGGACAACCATACCCACCGTGAGACTGAGTGCATCCTTTTACACATTAAATTCTATCTGCATAATTTGGAAATCTCATCGATTGAACTTAGAAAATTAACTGACTTAACTGAGACTGTAGGAACATCCGTGTTGAAGGCCGTACTTTAACCTATAATGGTTTACTTTTTAAATTGTTATTTGTATGGAGAGTTGTCTCATTGGCACTCACACCACATCTTCCTATATCTATTTTATTATTTAGAAATGTAATATGTGTCTTTATTTTTCAGTTGAGCAGTACGCTTCGTTACCCAAACACTATTTTGAGCTGTATGATTCGATGCGACAACATTGAATTAATTTGTCAAACAAAAAAACTTGTTTTCGTTTGTTGATAACAATATGCACCTGGTATATACATATTCATGTACATGCAAGAAAACCTCGTTTAATTCACCGTTTCAGCTAACATATTATCCCGTGTACAGATCGATAATATTCCACATTGATGTAGCACTCCACAGTTAGGTGTGTAGTTTCGCATTTTGGCCCCTGTGGATTTTTCAAATATGAGAGCTAGTGTGCAATAAAATTCATTTTTGGATAGCTGAGTATTAAAATAGCCTTTGTATTGGGTTTATATGAACATCAAGATTATGTAATGTATGTAATATAGGCTGTTTTCTGTATGACAGTCCGTACTTGCATGTCCCTACCATACATTGGTCCGGCAATTATTGTAATGTTTTTTTCCAACTTTTTATCGCACGAACTTTGTGATTGGATTTTACGAAAAAATGAGGCGAAAGACACCCATTTTTTATTTGATCATTAGGAAGATTTATGAAAACAGTTTCTAAAAAGGTATCACTCAAAGGCATTGAAATTCTAGTTTGATCCAAATTTTGGGGGGATATATGACATATCCACCCCCCTTTTTGCAATATTTTATGGTAAATAAATGCAGAATGTTGCCATGGATACACATAAAAGGAATTAATTTTCACTCTTTTAACTATTGAAAATTAAATCTATGGAGTATACTGATTACATACATATGCACATGTACAACACAAACAGTTAGGTTAATGTATTAGAAATCCAGGAATAGGAGATGATAAAACATTTTGTGGCTCATTTTTGATTTTATTTTCTAACTGTGGAGTGCTACCTTATGGCACATCAGAAAGCACAGAAATGCACTTTTTAAGATAAAATTTACCCCAAATCTTTAGTCTTTAATGTTCTTGTTTTAGTTCTGAAGGTAAAAAATCTGCTAGGAATGCAATTTATGTTTATTTTATTGTTTACTGTCCTTAGCAACCAAATATACACATTTTGGCACTTAGACATGTTGCGGTCTTAAATTTGTACTCCATTAGCTTCGCCATTGTAACCAAAGATTGCGCTTTATATGATATCCTCAGAATGTATCGCTTCATATTTTTGAATGCGAGTAAGTCAAATAAACATTTTTAGTAGGATTTTATATTATAATTTGGCATTAATTAGATTTAATGATGCCAGTACTGCTAGAAATTTATACCCTGCTTGAGAGCTTCTAAACCAAGGTTAGGTATGCTATTTACAGCAAAATTGACCTATAAGTGCTTTCAAATACCTAAAAATTGTACAATTTGTCCTCTTTTAAGGTAATTTTATGATTTTGAATAACATAATGGGAAAAGTTTTAGAAATTTACCCCAAAAATGAGACAGACTTGAAGTTTTTCACTATGATCCAGCATTTATTTTTAAATCACTTTTTGTCGCGTTTCAACATCAACTGCTAACCTTCATAAAATCTTTATTACTGAACCAATTTTAAAAACTAAGGTACCATTTTCATCGTAACAGCTAGTAGAACACAGAAAATATAACAAAAATTGAGGCAGGAGGGGAAAAATTTCACCTTATGGCACATCAGAAAGCACAGAAATGCACTTTTTAAGATAAAATTTACCCCAAATCTTTAGTCTTTAATGTTCTTGTTTTAGTTCTGAAGGTAAAAAATCTGCTAGGAATGCAATTTATGTTTATTTTATTGTTTACTGTCCTTAGCAACCAAATATACACATTTTGGCACTTAGACATGTTGCGGTCTTAAATTTGTACTCCATTAGCTTCGCCATTGTAACCAAAGATTGCGCTTTATATGATATCCTCAGAATGTATCGCTTCATATTTTTGAATGCGAGTAAGTCAAATAAACATTTTTAGTAGGATTTTATATTATAATTTGGCATTAATTAGATTTAATGATGCCAGTACTGCTAGAAATTTATACCCTGCTTGAGAGCTTCTAAACCAAGGTTAGGTATGCTATTTACAGCAAAATTGACCTATAAGTGCTTTCAAATACCTAAAAATTGTACAATTTGTCCTCTTTTAAGGTAATTTTATGATTTTGAATAACATAATGGGAAAAGTTTTAGAAATTTACCCCAAAAATGAGACAGACTTGAAGTTTTTCACTATGATCCAGCATTTATTTTTAAATCACTTTTTGTCGCGTTTCAACATCAACTGCTAACCTTCATAAAATCTTTATTACTGAACCAATTTTAAAAACTAAGGTACCATTTTCATCGTAACAGCTAGTAGAACACAGAAAATATAACAAAAATTGAGGCAGGAGGGGAAAAATTTCACCTTAAGGTAGCACTCCACAGTTAGGTGTGTAGTTTCGCATTTTGGCCCCTGTGGATTTTTCAAATATGAGAGCTAGTGTGCAATAAAATTCATTTTTGGATAGCTGAGTATTAAAATAGCCTTTGTATTGGGTTTATATGAACATCAAGATTATGTAATGTATGTAATATAGGCTGTTTTCTGTATGACAGTCCGTACTTGCATGTCCCTACCATACATTGGTCCGGCAATTATTGTAATGTTTTTTTCCAACTTTTTATCGCACGAACTTTGTGATTGGATTTTACGAAAAAATGAGGCGAAAGACACCCATTTTTTATTTGATCATTAGGAAGATTTATGAAAACAGTTTCTAAAAAGGTATCACTCAAAGGCATTGAAATTCTAGTTTGATCCAAATTTTGGGGGGATATATGACATATCCACCCCCCTTTTTGCAATATTTTATGGTAAATAAATGCAGAATGTTGCCATGGATACACATAAAAGGAATTAATTTTCACTCTTTTAACTATTGAAAATTAAATCTATGGAGTATACTGATTACATACATATGCACATGTACAACACAAACAGTTAGGTTAATGTATTAGAAATCCAGGAATAGGAGATGATAAAACATTTTGTGGCTCATTTTTGATTTTATTTTCTAACTGTGGAGTGCTACCTTATGGCACATCAGAAAGCACAGAAATGCACTTTTTAAGATAAAATTTACCCCAAATCTTTAGTCTTTAATGTTCTTGTTTTAGTTCTGAAGGTAAAAAATCTGCTAGGAATGCAATTTATGTTTATTTTATTGTTTACTGTCCTTAGCAACCAAATATACACATTTTGGCACTTAGACATGTTGCGGTCTTAAATTTGTACTCCATTAGCTTCGCCATTGTAACCAAAGATTGCGCTTTATATGATATCCTCAGAATGTATCGCTTCATATTTTTGAATGCGAGTAAGTCAAATAAACATTTTTAGTAGGATTTTATATTATAATTTGGCATTAATTAGATTTAATGATGCCAGTACTGCTAGAAATTTATACCCTGCTTGAGAGCTTCTAAACCAAGGTTAGGTATGCTATTTACAGCAAAATTGACCTATAAGTGCTTTCAAATACCTAAAAATTGTACAATTTGTCCTCTTTTAAGGTAATTTTATGATTTTGAATAACATAATGGGAAAAGTTTTAGAAATTTACCCCAAAAATGAGACAGACTTGAAGTTTTTCACTATGATCCAGCATTTATTTTTAAATCACTTTTTGTCGCGTTTCAACATCAACTGCTAACCTTCATAAAATCTTTATTACTGAACCAATTTTAAAAACTAAGGTACCATTTTCATCGTAACAGCTAGTAGAACACAGAAAATATAACAAAAATTGAGGCAGGAGGGGAAAAATTTCACCTTATGGCACATCAGAAAGCACAGAAATGCACTTTTTAAGATAAAATTTACCCCAAATCTTTAGTCTTTAATGTTCTTGTTTTAGTTCTGAAGGTAAAAAATCTGCTAGGAATGCAATTTATGTTTATTTTATTGTTTACTGTCCTTAGCAACCAAATATACACATTTTGGCACTTAGACATGTTGCGGTCTTAAATTTGTACTCCATTAGCTTCGCCATTGTAACCAAAGATTGCGCTTTATATGATATCCTCAGAATGTATCGCTTCATATTTTTGAATGCGAGTAAGTCAAATAAACATTTTTAGTAGGATTTTATATTATAATTTGGCATTAATTAGATTTAATGATGCCAGTACTGCTAGAAATTTATACCCTGCTTGAGAGCTTCTAAACCAAGGTTAGGTATGCTATTTACAGCAAAATTGACCTATAAGTGCTTTCAAATACCTAAAAATTGTACAATTTGTCCTCTTTTAAGGTAATTTTATGATTTTGAATAACATAATGGGAAAAGTTTTAGAAATTTACCCCAAAAATGAGACAGACTTGAAGTTTTTCACTATGATCCAGCATTTATTTTTAAATCACTTTTTGTCGCGTTTCAACATCAACTGCTAACCTTCATAAAATCTTTATTACTGAACCAATTTTAAAAACTAAGGTACCATTTTCATCGTAACAGCTAGTAGAACACAGAAAATATAACAAAAATTGAGGCAGGAGGGGAAAAATTTCACCTTATGGCACATCAGAAAGCACAGAAATGCATTTTTTAAGATAAAATTTACCCCAAATCTTTAGTCTTTAATGTTCTTGTTTTAGTTCTGAAGGTAAAAAATCTGCTAGGAATGCAATTTATGTTTATTTTATTGTTTACTGTCCTTAGCAACCAAATATACACATTTTGGCACTTAGACATGTTGCGGTCTTAAATTTGTACTCCATTAGCTTCGCCATTGTAACCAAAGATTGCGCTTTATATGATATCCTCAGAATGTATCGCTTCATATTTTTGAATGCGAGTAAGTCAAATAAACATTTTTAGTAGGATTTTATATTATAATTTGGCATTAATTAGATTTAATGATGCCAGTACTGCTAGAAATTTATACCCTGCTTGAGAGCTTCTAAACCAAGGTTAGGTATGCTATTTACAGCAAAATTGACCTATAAGTGCTTTCAAATACCTAAAAATTGTACAATTTGTCCTCTTTTAAGGTAATTTTATGATTTTGAATAACATAATGGGAAAAGTTTTAGAAATTTACCCCAAAAATGAGACAGACTTGAAGTTTTTCACTATGATCCAGCATTTATTTTTAAATCACTTTTTGTCGCGTTTCAACATCAACTGCTAACCTTCATAAAATCTTTATTACTGAACCAATTTTAAAAACTAAGGTACCATTTTCATCGTAACAGCTAGTAGAACACAGAAAATATAACAAAAATTGAGGCAGGAGGGGAAAAATTTCACCTTAAGGTAGCACTCCACAGTTAGGTGTGTAGTTTCGCATTTTGGCCCCTGTGGATTTTTCAAATATGAGAGCTAGTGTGCAATAAAATTCATTTTTGGATAGCTGAGTATTAAAATAGCCTTTGTATTGGGTTTATATGAACATCAAGATTATGTAATGTATGTAATATAGGCTGTTTTCTGTATGACAGTCCGTACTTGCATGTCCCTACCATACATTGGTCCGGCAATTATTGTAATGTTTTTTTCCAACTTTTTATCGCACGAACTTTGTGATTGGATTTTACGAAAAAATGAGGCGAAAGACACCCATTTTTTATTTGATCATTAGGAAGATTTATGAAAACAGTTTCTAAAAAGGTATCACTCAAAGGCATTGAAATTCTAGTTTGATCCAAATTTTGGGGGGATATATGACATATCCACCCCCCTTTTTGCAATATTTTATGGTAAATAAATGCAGAATGTTGCCATGGATACACATAAAAGGAATTAATTTTCACTCTTTTAACTATTGAAAATTAAATCTATGGAGTATACTGATTACATACATATGCACATGTACAACACAAACAGTTAGGTTAATGTATTAGAAATCCAGGAATAGGAGATGATAAAACATTTTGTGGCTCATTTTTGATTTTATTTTCTAACTGTGGAGTGCTACCTTATGGCACATCAGAAAGCACAGAAATGCACTTTTTAAGATAAAATTTACCCCAAATCTTTAGTCTTTAATGTTCTTGTTTTAGTTCTGAAGGTAAAAAATCTGCTAGGAATGCAATTTATGTTTATTTTATTGTTTACTGTCCTTAGCAACCAAATATACACATTTTGGCACTTAGACATGTTGCGGTCTTAAATTTGTACTCCATTAGCTTCGCCATTGTAACCAAAGATTGCGCTTTATATGATATCCTCAGAATGTATCGCTTCATATTTTTGAATGCGAGTAAGTCAAATAAACATTTTTAGTAGGATTTTATATTATAATTTGGCATTAATTAGATTTAATGATGCCAGTACTGCTAGAAATTTATACCCTGCTTGAGAGCTTCTAAACCAAGGTTAGGTATGCTATTTACAGCAAAATTGACCTATAAGTGCTTTCAAATACCTAAAAATTGTACAATTTGTCCTCTTTTAAGGTAATTTTATGATTTTGAATAACATAATGGGAAAAGTTTTAGAAATTTACCCCAAAAATGAGACAGACTTGAAGTTTTTCACTATGATCCAGCATTTATTTTTAAATCACTTTTTGTCGCGTTTCAACATCAACTGCTAACCTTCATAAAATCTTTATTACTGAACCAATTTTAAAAACTAAGGTACCATTTTCATCGTAACAGCTAGTAGAACACAGAAAATATAACAAAAATTGAGGCAGGAGGGGAAAAATTTCACCTTATGGCACATCAGAAAGCACAGAAATGCACTTTTTAAGATAAAATTTACCCCAAATCTTTAGTCTTTAATGTTCTTGTTTTAGTTCTGAAGGTAAAAAATCTGCTAGGAATGCAATTTATGTTTATTTTATTGTTTACTGTCCTTAGCAACCAAATATACACATTTTGGCACTTAGACATGTTGCGGTCTTAAATTTGTACTCCATTAGCTTCGCCATTGTAACCAAAGATTGCGCTTTATATGATATCCTCAGAATGTATCGCTTCATATTTTTGAATGCGAGTAAGTCAAATAAACATTTTTAGTAGGATTTTATATTATAATTTGGCATTAATTAGATTTAATGATGCCAGTACTGCTAGAAATTTATACCCTGCTTGAGAGCTTCTAAACCAAGGTTAGGTATGCTATTTACAGCAAAATTGACCTATAAGTGCTTTCAAATACCTAAAAATTGTACAATTTGTCCTCTTTTAAGGTAATTTTATGATTTTGAATAACATAATGGGAAAAGTTTTAGAAATTTACCCCAAAAATGAGACAGACTTGAAGTTTTTCACTATGATCCAGCATTTATTTTTAAATCACTTTTTGTCGCGTTTCAACATCAACTGCTAACCTTCATAAAATCTTTATTACTGAACCAATTTTAAAAACTAAGGTACCATTTTCATCGTAACAGCTAGTAGAACACAGAAAATATAACAAAAATTGAGGCAGGAGGGGAAAAATTTCACCTTATGGCACATCAGAAAGCACAGAAATGCACTTTTTAAGATAAAATTTACCCCAAATCTTTAGTCTTTAATGTTCTTGTTTTAGTTCTGAAGGTAAAAAATCTGCTAGGAATGCAATTTATGTTTATTTTATTGTTTACTGTCCTTAGCAACCAAATATACACATTTTGGCACTTAGACATGTTGCGGTCTTAAATTTGTACTCCATTAGCTTCGCCATTGTAACCAAAGATTGCGCTTTATATGATATCCTCAGAATGTATCGCTTCATATTTTTGAATGCGAGTAAGTCAAATAAACATTTTTAGTAGGATTTTATATTATAATTTGGCATTAATTAGATTTAATGATGCCAGTACTGCTAGAAATTTATACCCTGCTTGAGAGCTTCTAAACCAAGGTTAGGTATGCTATTTACAGCAAAATTGACCTATAAGTGCTTTCAAATACCTAAAAATTGTACAATTTGTCCTCTTTTAAGGTAATTTTATGATTTTGAATAACATAATGGGAAAAGTTTTAGAAATTTACCCCAAAAATGAGACAGACTTGAAGTTTTTCACTATGATCCAGCATTTATTTTTAAATCACTTTTTGTCGCGTTTCAACATCAACTGCTAACCTTCATAAAATCTTTATTACTGAACCAATTTTAAAAACTAAGGTACCATTTTCATCGTAACAGCTAGTAGAACACAGAAAATATAACAAAAATTGAGGCAGGAGGGGAAAAATTTCACCTTAAGGTAGCACTCCACAGTTAGGTGTGTAGTTTCGCATTTTGGCCCCTGTGGATTTTTCAAATATGAGAGCTAGTGTGCAATAAAATTCATTTTTGGATAGCTGAGTATTAAAATAGCCTTTGTATTGGGTTTATATGAACATCAAGATTATGTAATGTATGTAATATAGGCTGTTTTCTGTATGACAGTCCGTATTTGCATGTCCCTACCATACATTGGTCCGGCAATTATTGTAATGTTTTTTTCCAACTTTTTATCGCACGAACTTTGTGATTGGATTTTACGAAAAAATGAGGCGAAAGACACCCATTTTTTATTTGATCATTAGGAAGATTTATGAAAACAGTTTCTAAAAAGGTATCACTCAAAGGCATTGAAATTCTAGTTTGATCCAAATTTTGGGGGGATATATGACATATCCACCCCCCTTTTTGCAATATTTTATGGTAAATAAATGCAGAATGTTGCCATGGATACACATAAAAGGAATTAATTTTCACTCTTTTAACTATTGAAAATTAAATCTATGGAGTATACTGATTACATACATATGCACATGTACAACACAAACAGTTAGGTTAATGTATTAGAAATCCAGGAATAGGAGATGATAAAACATTTTGTGGCTCATTTTTGATTTTATTTTCTAACTGTGGAGTGCTACCTTATGGCACATCAGAAAGCACAGAAATGCACTTTTTAAGATAAAATTTACCCCAAATCTTTAGTCTTTAATGTTCTTGTTTTAGTTCTGAAGGTAAAAAATCTGCTAGGAATGCAATTTATGTTTATTTTATTGTTTACTGTCCTTAGCAACCAAATATACACATTTTGGCACTTAGACATGTTGCGGTCTTAAATTTGTACTCCATTAGCTTCGCCATTGTAACCAAAGATTGCGCTTTATATGATATCCTCAGAATGTATCGCTTCATATTTTTGAATGCGAGTAAGTCAAATAAACATTTTTAGTAGGATTTTATATTATAATTTGGCATTAATTAGATTTAATGATGCCAGTACTGCTAGAAATTTATACCCTGCTTGAGAGCTTCTAAACCAAGGTTAGGTATGCTATTTACAGCAAAATTGACCTATAAGTGCTTTCAAATACCTAAAAATTGTACAATTTGTCCTCTTTTAAGGTAATTTTATGATTTTGAATAACATAATGGGAAAAGTTTTAGAAATTTACCCCAAAAATGAGACAGACTTGAAGTTTTTCACTATGATCCAGCATTTATTTTTAAATCACTTTTTGTCGCGTTTCAACATCAACTGCTAACCTTCATAAAATCTTTATTACTGAACCAATTTTAAAAACTAAGGTACCATTTTCATCGTAACAGCTAGTAGAACACAGAAAATATAACAAAAATTGAGGCAGGAGGGGAAAAATTTCACCTTATGGCACATCAGAAAGCACAGAAATGCACTTTTTAAGATAAAATTTACCCCAAATCTTTAGTCTTTAATGTTCTTGTTTTAGTTCTGAAGGTAAAAAATCTGCTAGGAATGCAATTTATGTTTATTTTATTGTTTACTGTCCTTAGCAACCAAATATACACATTTTGGCACTTAGACATGTTGCGGTCTTAAATTTGTACTCCATTAGCTTCGCCATTGTAACCAAAGATTGCGCTTTATATGATATCCTCAGAATGTATCGCTTCATATTTTTGAATGCGAGTAAGTCAAATAAACATTTTTAGTAGGATTTTATATTATAATTTGGCATTAATTAGATTTAATGATGCCAGTACTGCTAGAAATTTATACCCTGCTTGAGAGCTTCTAAACCAAGGTTAGGTATGCTATTTACAGCAAAATTGACCTATAAGTGCTTTCAAATACCTAAAAATTGTACAATTTGTCCTCTTTTAAGGTAATTTTATGATTTTGAATAACATAATGGGAAAAGTTTTAGAAATTTACCCCAAAAATGAGACAGACTTGAAGTTTTTCACTATGATCCAGCATTTATTTTTAAATCACTTTTTGTCGCGTTTCAACATCAACTGCTAACCTTCATAAAATCTTTATTACTGAACCAATTTTAAAAACTAAGGTACCATTTTCATCGTAACAGCTAGTAGAACACAGAAAATATAACAAAAATTGAGGCAGGAGGGGAAAAATTTCACCTTATGGCACATCAGAAAGCACAGAAATGCACTTTTTAAGATAAAATTTACCCCAAATCTTTAGTCTTTAATGTTCTTGTTTTAGTTCTGAAGGTAAAAAATCTGCTAGGAATGCAATTTATGTTTATTTTATTGTTTACTGTCCTTAGCAACCAAATATACACATTTTGGCACTTAGACATGTTGCGGTCTTAAATTTGTACTCCATTAGCTTCGCCATTGTAACCAAAGATTGCGCTTTATATGATATCCTCAGAATGTATCGCTTCATATTTTTGAATGCGAGTAAGTCAAATAAACATTTTTAGTAGGATTTTATATTATAATTTGGCATTAATTAGATTTAATGATGCCAGTACTGCTAGAAATTTATACCCTGCTTGAGAGCTTCTAAACCAAGGTTAGGTATGCTATTTACAGCAAAATTGACCTATAAGTGCTTTCAAATACCTAAAAATTGTACAATTTGTCCTCTTTTAAGGTAATTTTATGATTTTGAATAACATAATGGGAAAAGTTTTAGAAATTTACCCCAAAAATGAGACAGACTTGAAGTTTTTCACTATGATCCAGCATTTATTTTTAAATCACTTTTTGTCGCGTTTCAACATCAACTGCTAACCTTCATAAAATCTTTATTACTGAACCAATTTTAAAAACTAAGGTACCATTTTCATCGTAACAGCTAGTAGAACACAGAAAATATAACAAAAATTGAGGCAGGAGGGGAAAAATTTCACCTTAAGGTAGCACTCCACAGTTAGGTGTGTAGTTTCGCATTTTGGCCCCTGTGGATTTTTCAAATATGAGAGCTAGTGTGCAATAAAATTCATTTTTGGATAGCTGAGTATTAAAATAGCCTTTGTATTGGGTTTATATGAACATCAAGATTATGTAATGTATGTAATATAGGCTGTTTTCTGTATGACAGTCCGTATTTGCATGTCCCTACCATACATTGGTCCGGCAATTATTGTAATGTTTTTTTCCAACTTTTTATCGCACGAACTTTGTGATTGGATTTTACGAAAAAATGAGGCGAAAGACACCCATTTTTTATTTGATCATTAGGAAGATTTATGAAAACAGTTTCTAAAAAGGTATCACTCAAAGGCATTGAAATTCTAGTTTGATCCAAATTTTGGGGGGATATATGACATATCCACCCCCCTTTTTGCAATATTTTATGGTAAATAAATGCAGAATGTTGCCATGGATACACATAAAAGGAATTAATTTTCACTCTTTTAACTATTGAAAATTAAATCTATGGAGTATACTGATTACATACATATGCACATGTACAACACAAACAGTTAGGTTAATGTATTAGAAATCCAGGAATAGGAGATGATAAAACATTTTGTGGCTCATTTTTGATTTTATTTTCTAACTGTGGAGTGCTACCTTATGGCACATCAGAAAGCACAGAAATGCACTTTTTAAGATAAAATTTACCCCAAATCTTTAGTCTTTAATGTTCTTGTTTTAGTTCTGAAGGTAAAAAATCTGCTAGGAATGCAATTTATGTTTATTTTATTGTTTACTGTCCTTAGCAACCAAATATACACATTTTGGCACTTAGACATGTTGCGGTCTTAAATTTGTACTCCATTAGCTTCGCCATTGTAACCAAAGATTGCGCTTTATATGATATCCTCAGAATGTATCGCTTCATATTTTTGAATGCGAGTAAGTCAAATAAACATTTTTAGTAGGATTTTATATTATAATTTGGCATTAATTAGATTTAATGATGCCAGTACTGCTAGAAATTTATACCCTGCTTGAGAGCTTCTAAACCAAGGTTAGGTATGCTATTTACAGCAAAATTGACCTATAAGTGCTTTCAAATACCTAAAAATTGTACAATTTGTCCTCTTTTAAGGTAATTTTATGATTTTGAATAACATAATGGGAAAAGTTTTAGAAATTTACCCCAAAAATGAGACAGACTTGAAGTTTTTCACTATGATCCAGCATTTATTTTTAAATCACTTTTTGTCGCGTTTCAACATCAACTGCTAACCTTCATAAAATCTTTATTACTGAACCAATTTTAAAAACTAAGGTACCATTTTCATCGTAACAGCTAGTAGAACACAGAAAATATAACAAAAATTGAGGCAGGAGGGGAAAAATTTCACCTTAAGGCACATCAGAAAGCACAGAAATGCACTTTTTAAGATAAAATTTACCCCAAATCTTTAGTCTTTAATGTTCTTGTTTTAGTTCTGAAGGTAAAAAATCTGCTAGGAATGCAATTTATGTTTATTTTATTGTTTACTGTCCTTAGCAACCAAATATACACATTTTGGCACTTAGACATGTTGCGGTCTTAAATTTGTACTCCATTAGCTTCGCCATTGTAACCAAAGATTGCGCTTTATATGATATCCTCAGAATGTATCGCTTCATATTTTTGAATGCGAGTAAGTCAAATAAACATTTTTAGTAGGATTTTATATTATAATTTGGCATTAATTAGATTTAATGATGCCAGTACTGCTAGAAATTTATACCCTGCTTGAGAGCTTCTAAACCAAGGTTAGGTATGCTATTTACAGCAAAATTGACCTATAAGTGCTTTCAAATACCTAAAAATTGTACAATTTGTCCTCTTTTAAGGTAATTTTATGATTTTGAATAACATAATGGGAAAAGTTTTAGAAATTTACCCCAAAAATGAGACAGACTTGAAGTTTTTCACTATGATCCAGCATTTATTTTTAAATCACTTTTTGTCGCGTTTCAACATCAACTGCTAACCTTCATAAAATCTTTATTACTGAACCAATTTTAAAAACTAAGGTACCATTTTCATCGTAACAGCTAGTAGAACACAGAAAATATAACAAAAATTGAGGCAGGAGGGGAAAAATTTCACCTTAAGGCACATCAGAAAGCACAGAAATGCACTTTTTAAGATAAAATTTACCCCAAATCTTTAGTCTTTAATGTTCTTGTTTTAGTTCTGAAGGTAAAAAATCTGCTAGGAATGCAATTTATGTTTATTTTATTGTTTACTGTCCTTAGCAACCAAATATACACATTTTGGCACTTAGACATGTTGCGGTCTTAAATTTGTACTCCATTAGCTTCGCCATTGTAACCAAAGATTGCGCTTTATATGATATCCTCAGAATGTATCGCTTCATATTTTTGAATGCGAGTAAGTCAAATAAACATTTTTAGTAGGATTTTATATTATAATTTGGCATTAATTAGATTTAATGATGCCAGTACTGCTAGAAATTTATACCCTGCTTGAGAGCTTCTAAACCAAGGTTAGGTATGCTATTTACAGCAAAATTGACCTATAAGTGCTTTCAAATACCTAAAAATTGTACAATTTGTCCTCTTTTAAGGTAATTTTATGATTTTGAATAACATAATGGGAAAAGTTTTAGAAATTTACCCCAAAAATGAGACAGACTTGAAGTTTTTCACTATGATCCAGCATTTATTTTTAAATCACTTTTTGTCGCGTTTCAACATCAACTGCTAACCTTCATAAAATCTTTATTACTGAACCAATTTTAAAAACTAAGGTACCATTTTCATCGTAACAGCTAGTAGAACACAGAAAATATAACAAAAATTGAGGCAGGAGGGGAAAAATTTCACCTTATGGCACATCAGAAAGCACAGAAATGCACTTTTTAAGATAAAATTTACCCCAAATCTTTAGTCTTTAATGTTCTTGTTTTAGTTCTGAAGGTAAAAAATCTGCTAGGAATGCAATTTATGTTTATTTTATTGTTTACTGTCCTTAGCAACCAAATATACACATTTTGGCACTTAGACATGTTGCGGTCTTAAATTTGTACTCCATTAGCTTCGCCATTGTAACCAAAGATTGCGCTTTATATGATATCCTCAGAATGTATCGCTTCATATTTTTGAATGCGAGTAAGTCAAATAAACATTTTTAGTAGGATTTTATATTATAATTTGGCATTAATTAGATTTAATGATGCCAGTACTGCTAGAAATTTATACCCTGCTTGAGAGCTTCTAAACCAAGGTTAGGTATGCTATTTACAGCAAAATTGACCTATAAGTGCTTTCAAATACCTAAAAATTGTACAATTTGTCCTCTTTTAAGGTAATTTTATGATTTTGAATAACATAATGGGAAAAGTTTTAGAAATTTACCCCAAAAATGAGACAGACTTGAAGTTTTTCACTATGATCCAGCATTTATTTTTAAATCACTTTTTGTCGCGTTTCAACATCAACTGCTAACCTTCATAAAATCTTTATTACTGAACCAATTTTAAAAACTAAGGTACCATTTTCATCGTAACAGCTAGTAGAACACAGAAAATATAACAAAAATTGAGGCAGGAGGGGAAAAATTTCACCTTAAGGTAGCACTCCACAGTTAGGTGTGTAGTTTTGCATTTTGGCCCCTGTGGATTTTTCAAATATGAGAGCTAGTGTGCAATAAAATTCATTTTTGGATAGCTGAGTATTAAAATAGCCTTTGTATTGGGTTTATATGAACATCAAGATTATGTAATGTATGTAATATAGGCTGTTTTCTGTATGACAGTCCGTATTTGCATGTCCCTACCATACATTGGTCCGGCAATTATTGTAATGTTTTTTTCCAACTTTTTATCGCACGAACTTTGTGATTGGATTTTACGAAAAAATGAGGCGAAAGACACCCATTTTTTATTTGATCATTAGGAAGATTTATGAAAACAGTTTCTAAAAAGGTATCACTCAAAGGCATTGAAATTCTAGTTTGATCCAAATTTTGGGGGGATATATGACATATCCACCCCCTTTTTGCAATATTTTATGGTAAATAAATGCAGAATGTTGCCATGGATACACATAAAAGGAATTAATTTTCACTCTTTTAACTATTGAAAATTAAATCTATGGAGTATACTGATTACATACATATGCACATGTACAACACAAACAGTTAGGTTAATGTATTAGAAATCCAGGAATAGGAGATGATAAAACATTTTGTGGCTCATTTTTGATTTTATTTTCTAACTGTGGAGTGCTACCTTATGGCACATCAGAAAGCACAGAAATGCACTTTTTAAGATAAAATTTACCCCAAATCTTTAGTCTTTAATGTTCTTGTTTTAGTTCTGAAGGTAAAAAATCTGCTAGGAATGCAATTTATGTTTATTTTATTGTTTACTGTCCTTAGCAACCAAATATACACATTTTGGCACTTAGACATGTTGCGGTCTTAAATTTGTACTCCATTAGCTTCGCCATTGTAACCAAAGATTGCGCTTTATATGATATCCTCAGAATGTATCGCTTCATATTTTTGAATGCGAGTAAGTCAAATAAACATTTTTAGTAGGATTTTATATTATAATTTGGCATTAATTAGATTTAATGATGCCAGTACTGCTAGAAATTTATACCCTGCTTGAGAGCTTCTAAACCAAGGTTAGGTATGCTATTTACAGCAAAATTGACCTATAAATGCTTTCAAATACCTAAAAATTGTACAATTTGTCCTCTTTTAAGGTAATTTTATGATTTTGAATAACATAATGGGAAAAGTTTTAGAAATTTACCCCAAAAATGAGACAGACTTGAAGTTTTTCACTATGATCCAGCATTTATTTTTAAATCACTTTTTGTCGCGTTTCAACATCAACTGCTAACCTTCATAAAATCTTTATTACTGAACCAATTTTAAAAACTAAGGTACCATTTTCATCGTAACAGCTAGTAGAACACAGAAAATATAACAAAAATTGAGGCAGGAGGGGAAAAATTTCACCTTATGGCACATCAGAAAGCACAGAAATGCACTTTTTAAGATAAAATTTACCCCAAATCTTTAGTCTTTAATGTTCTTGTTTTAGTTCTGAAGGTAAAAAATCTGCTAGGAATGCAATTTATGTTTATTTTATTGTTTACTGTCCTTAGCAACCAAATATACACATTTTGGCACTTAGACATGTTGCGGTCTTAAATTTGTACTCCATTAGCTTCGCCATTGTAACCAAAGATTGCGCTTTATATGATATCCTCAGAATGTATCGCTTCATATTTTTTAATGCGAGTAAGTCAAATAAAAATTTTTAGTAGGATTTTATATTATAATTTGGCATTAATTAGATTTAATGATGCCAGTACTGCTAGAAATTTATACCCTGCTTGAGAGCTTCTAAACCAAGGTTAGGTATGCTATTTACAGCAAAATTGACCTATAAGTGCTTTCAAATACCTAAAAATTGTACAATTTGTCCTCTTTTAAGGTAATTTTATGATTTTGAATAACATAATGGGAAAAGTTTTAGAAATTTACCCCAAAAATGAGACAGACTTGAAGTTTTTCACTATGATCCAGCATTTATTTTTAAATCACTTTTTGTCGCGTTTCAACATCAACTGCTAACCTTCATAAAATCTTTATTACTGAACCAATTTTAAAAACTAAGGTACCATTTTCATCGTAACAGCTAGTAGAACACAGAAAATATAACAAAAATTGAGGCAGGAGGGGAAAAATTTCACCTTAGGCACATCAGAAAGCACAGAAATGCACTTTTTAAGATAAAATTTACCCCAAATCTTTAGTCTTTAATGTTCTTGTTTTAGTTCTGAAGGTAAAAAATCTGCTAGGAATGCAATTTATGTTTATTTTATTGTTTACTGTCCTTAGCAACCAAATATACACATTTTGGCACTTAGACATGTTGCGGTCTTAAATTTGTACTCCATTAGCTTCGCCATTGTAACCAAAGATTGCGCTTTATATGATATCCTCAGAATGTATCGCTTCATATTTTTGAATGCGAGTAAGTCAAATAAACATTTTTAGTAGGATTTTATATTATAATTTGGCATTAATTAGATTTAATGATGCCAGTACTGCTAGAAATTTATACCCTGCTTGAGAGCTTCTAAACCAAGGTTAGGTATGCTATTTACAGCAAAATTGACCTATAAGTGCTTTCAAATACCTAAAAATTGTACAATTTGTCCTCTTTTAAGGTAATTTTATGATTTTGAATAACATAATGGGAAAAGTTTTAGAAATTTACCCCAAAAATGAGACAGACTTGAAGTTTTTCACTATGATCCAGCATTTATTTTTAAATCACTTTTTGTCGCGTTTCAACATCAACTGCTAACCTTCATAAAATCTTTATTACTGAACCAATTTTAAAAACTAAGGTACCATTTTCATCGTAACAGCTAGTAGAACACAGAAAATATAACAAAAATTGAGGCAGGAGGGGAAAAATTTCACCTTATGGCACATCAGAAAGCACAGAAATGCACTTTTTAAGATAAAATTTACCCCAAATCTTTAGTCTTTAATGTTCTTGTTTTAGTTCTGAAGGTAAAAAATCTGCTAGGAATGCAATTTATGTTTATTTTATTGTTTACTGTCCTTAGCAACCAAATATACACATTTTGGCACTTAGACATGTTGCGGTCTTAAATTTGTACTCCATTAGCTTCGCCATTGTAACCAAAGATTGCGCTTTATATGATATCCTCAGAATGTATCGCTTCATATTTTTTAATGCGAGTAAGTCAAATAAAAATTTTTAGTAGGATTTTATATTATAATTTGGCATTAATTAGATTTAATGATGCCAGTACTGCTAGAAATTTATACCCTGCTTGAGAGCTTCTAAACCAAGGTTAGGTATGCTATTTACAGCAAAATTGACCTATAAGTGCTTTCAAATACCTAAAAATTGTACAATTTGTCCTCTTTTAAGGTAATTTTATGATTTTGAATAACATAATGGGAAAAGTTTTAGAAATTTACCCCAAAAATGAGACAGACTTGAAGTTTTTCACTATGATCCAGCATTTATTTTTAAATCACTTTTTGTCGCGTTTCAACATCAACTGCTAACCTTCATAAAATCTTTATTACTGAACCAATTTTAAAAACTAAGGTACCATTTTCATCGTAACAGCTAGTAGAACACAGAAAATATAACAAAAATTGAGGCAGGAGGGGAAAAATTTCACCTTAGGCACATCAGAAAGCACAGAAATGCACTTTTTAAGATAAAATTTACCCCAAATCTTTAGTCTTTAATGTTCTTGTTTTAGTTCTGAAGGTAAAAAATCTGCTAGGAATGCAATTTATGTTTATTTTATTGTTTACTGTCCTTAGCAACCAAATATACACATTTTGGCACTTAGACATGTTGCGGTCTTAAATTTGTACTCCATTAGCTTCGCCATTGTAACCAAAGATTGCGCTTTATATGATATCCTCAGAATGTATCGCTTCATATTTTTGAATGCGAGTAAGTCAAATAAACATTTTTAGTAGGATTTTATATTATAATTTGGCATTAATTAGATTTAATGATGCCAGTACTGCTAGAAATTTATACCCTGCTTGAGAGCTTCTAAACCAAGGTTAGGTATGCTATTTACAGCAAAATTGACCTATAAGTGCTTTCAAATACCTAAAAATTGTACAATTTGTCCTCTTTTAAGGTAATTTTATGATTTTGAATAACATAATGGGAAAAGTTTTAGAAATTTACCCCAAAAATGAGACAGACTTGAAGTTTTTCACTATGATCCAGCATTTATTTTTAAATCACTTTTTGTCGCGTTTCAACATCAACTGCTAACCTTCATAAAATCTTTATTACTGAACCAATTTTAAAAACTAAGGTACCATTTTCATCGTAACAGCTAGTAGAACACAGAAAATATAACAAAAATTGAGGCAGGAGGGGAAAAATTTCACCTTAAGGTAGCACTCCACAGTTAGGTGTGTAGTTTCGCATTTTGGCCCCTGTGGATTTTTCAAATATGAGAGCTAGTGTGCAATAAAATTCATTTTTGGATAGCTGAGTATTAAAATAGCCTTTGTATTGGGTTTATATGAACATCAAGATTATGTAATGTATGTAATATAGGCTGTTTTCTGTATGACAGTCCGTATTTGCATGTCCCTACCATACATTGGTCCGGCAATTATTGTAATGTTTTTTTCCAACTTTTTATCGCACGAACTTTGTGATTGGATTTTACGAAAAAATGAGGCGAAAGACACCCATTTTTTATTTGATCATTAGGAAGATTTATGAAAACAGTTTCTAAAAAGGTATCACTCAAAGGCATTGAAATTCTAGTTTGATCCAAATTTTGGGGGGATATATGACATATCCACCCCCCTTTTTGCAATATTTTATGGTAAATAAATGCAGAATGTTGCCATGGATACACATAAAAGGAATTAATTTTCACTCTTTTAACTATTGAAAATTAAATCTATGGAGTATACTGATTACATACATATGCACATGTACAACACAAACAGTTAGGTTAATGTATTAGAAATCCAGGAATAGGAGATGATAAAACATTTTGTGGCTCATTTTTGATTTTATTTTCTAACTGTGGAGTGCTACCTTATGGCACATCAGAAAGCACAGAAATGCACTTTTTAAGATAAAATTTACCCCAAATCTTTAGTCTTTAATGTTCTTGTTTTAGTTCTGAAGGTAAAAAATCTGCTAGGAATGCAATTTATGTTTATTTTATTGTTTACTGTCCTTAGCAACCAAATATACACATTTTGGCACTTAGACATGTTGCGGTCTTAAATTTGTACTCCATTAGCTTCGCCATTGTAACCAAAGATTGCGCTTTATATGATATCCTCAGAATGTATCGCTTCATATTTTTGAATGCGAGTAAGTCAAATAAACATTTTTAGTAGGATTTTATATTATAATTTGGCATTAATTAGATTTAATGATGCCAGTACTGCTAGAAATTTATACCCTGCTTGAGAGCTTCTAAACCAAGGTTAGGTATGCTATTTACAGCAAAATTGACCTATAAGTGCTTTCAAATACCTAAAAATTGTACAATTTGTCCTCTTTTAAGGTAATTTTATGATTTTGAATAACATAATGGGAAAAGTTTTAGAAATTTACCCCAAAAATGAGACAGACTTGAAGTTTTTCACTATGATCCAGCATTTATTTTTAAATCACTTTTTGTCGCGTTTCAACATCAACTGCTAACCTTCATAAAATCTTTATTACTGAACCAATTTTAAAAACTAAGGTACCATTTTCATCGTAACAGCTAGTAGAACACAGAAAATATAACAAAAATTGAGGCAGGAGGGGAAAAATTTCACCTTAAGGCACATCAGAAAGCACAGAAATGCACTTTTTAAGATAAAATTTACCCCAAATCTTTAGTCTTTAATGTTCTTGTTTTAGTTCTGAAGGTAAAAAATCTGCTAGGAATGCAATTTATGTTTATTTTATTGTTTACTGTCCTTAGCAACCAAATATACACATTTTGGCACTTAGACATGTTGCGGTCTTAAATTTGTACTCCATTAGCTTCGCCATTGTAACCAAAGATTGCGCTTTATATGATATCCTCAGAATGTATCGCTTCATATTTTTGAATGCGAGTAAGTCAAATAAACATTTTTAGTAGGATTTTATATTATAATTTGGCATTAATTAGATTTAATGATGCCAGTACTGCTAGAAATTTATACCCTGCTTGAGAGCTTCTAAACCAAGGTTAGGTATGCTATTTACAGCAAAATTGACCTATAAGTGCTTTCAAATACCTAAAAATTGTACAATTTGTCCTCTTTTAAGGTAATTTTATGATTTTGAATAACATAATGGGAAAAGTTTTAGAAATTTACCCCAAAAATGAGACAGACTTGAAGTTTTTCACTATGATCCAGCATTTATTTTTAAATCACTTTTTGTCGCGTTTCAACATCAACTGCTAACCTTCATAAAATCTTTATTACTGAACCAATTTTAAAAACTAAGGTACCATTTTCATCGTAACAGCTAGTAGAACACAGAAAATATAACAAAAATTGAGGCAGGAGGGGAAAAATTTCACCTTAAGGTAGCACTCCACAGTTAGGTGTGTAGTTTCGCATTTTGGCCCCTGTGGATTTTTCAAATATGAGAGCTAGTGTGCAATAAAATTCATTTTTGGATAGCTGAGTATTAAAATAGCCTTTGTATTGGGTTTATATGAACATCAAGATTATGTAATGTATGTAATATAGGCTGTTTTCTGTATGACAGTCCGTATTTGCATGTCCCTACCATACATTGGTCCGGCAATTATTGTAATGTTTTTTTCCAACTTTTTATCGCACGAACTTTGTGATTGGATTTTACGAAAAAATGAGGCGAAAGACACCCATTTTTTATTTGATCATTAGGAAGATTTATGAAAACAGTTTCTAAAAAGGTATCACTCAAAGGCATTGAAATTCTAGTTTGATCCAAATTTTGGGGGGATATATGACATATCCACCCCCCTTTTTGCAATATTTTATGGTAAATAAATGCAGAATGTTGCCATGGATACACATAAAAGGAATTAATTTTCACTCTTTTAACTATTGAAAATTAAATCTATGGAGTATACTGATTACATACATATGCACATGTACAACACAAACAGTTAGGTTAATGTATTAGAAATCCAGGAATAGGAGATGATAAAACATTTTGTGGCTCATTTTTGATTTTATTTTCTAACTGTGGAGTGCTACCTTATGGCACATCAGAAAGCACAGAAATGCACTTTTTAAGATAAAATTTACCCCAAATCTTTAGTCTTTAATGTTCTTGTTTTAGTTCTGAAGGTAAAAAATCTGCTAGGAATGCAATTTATGTTTATTTTATTGTTTACTGTCCTTAGCAACCAAATATACACATTTTGGCACTTAGACATGTTGCGGTCTTAAATTTGTACTCCATTAGCTTCGCCATTGTAACCAAAGATTGCGCTTTATATGATATCCTCAGAATGTATCGCTTCATATTTTTGAATGCGAGTAAGTCAAATAAACATTTTTAGTAGGATTTTATATTATAATTTGGCATTAATTAGATTTAATGATGCCAGTACTGCTAGAAATTTATACCCTGCTTGAGAGCTTCTAAACCAAGGTTAGGTATGCTATTTACAGCAAAATTGACCTATAAGTGCTTTCAAATACCTAAAAATTGTACAATTTGTCCTCTTTTAAGGTAATTTTATGATTTTGAATAACATAATGGGAAAAGTTTTAGAAATTTACCCCAAAAATGAGACAGACTTGAAGTTTTTCACTATGATCCAGCATTTATTTTTAAATCACTTTTTGTCGCGTTTCAACATCAACTGCTAACCTTCATAAAATCTTTATTACTGAACCAATTTTAAAAACTAAGGTACCATTTTCATCGTAACAGCTAGTAGAACACAGAAAATATAACAAAATTTGAGGCAGGAGGGGAAAAATTTCACCTTAAGGCACATCAGAAAGCACAGAAATGCACTTTTTAAGATAAAATTTACCCCAAATCTTTAGTCTTTAATGTTCTTGTTTTAGTTCTGAAGGTAAAAAATCTGCTAGGAATGCAATTTATGTTTATTTTATTGTTTACTGTCCTTAGCAACCAAATATACACATTTTGGCACTTAGACATGTTGCGGTCTTAAATTTGTACTCCATTAGCTTCGCCATTGTAACCAAAGATTGCGCTTTATATGATATCCTCAGAATGTATCGCTTCATATTTTTGAATGCGAGTAAGTCAAATAAACATTTTTAGTAGGATTTTATATTATAATTTGGCATTAATTAGATTTAATGATGCCAGTACTGCTAGAAATTTATACCCTGCTTGAGAGCTTCTAAACCAAGGTTAGGTATGCTATTTACAGCAAAATTGACCTATAAGTGCTTTCAAATACCTAAAAATTGTACAATTTGTCCTCTTTTAAGGTAATTTTATGATTTTGAATAACATAATGGGAAAAGTTTTAGAAATTTACCCCAAAAATGAGACAGACTTGAAGTTTTTCACTATGATCCAGCATTTATTTTTAAATCACTTTTTGTCGCGTTTCAACATCAACTGCTAACCTTCATAAAATCTTTATTACTGAACCAATTTTAAAAACTAAGGTACCATTTTCATCGTAACAGCTAGTAGAACACAGAAAATATAACAAAAATTGAGGCAGGAGGGGAAAAATTTCACCTTATGGCACATCAGAAAGCACAGAAATGCACTTTTTAAGATAAAATTTACCCCAAATCTTTAGTCTTTAATGTTCTTGTTTTAGTTCTGAAGGTAAAAAATCTGCTAGGAATGCAATTTATGTTTATTTTATTGTTTACTGTCCTTAGCAACCAAATATACACATTTTGGCACTTAGACATGTTGCGGTCTTAAATTTGTACTCCATTAGCTTCGCCATTGTAACCAAAGATTGCGCTTTATATGATATCCTCAGAATGTATCGCTTCATATTTTTGAATGCGAGTAAGTCAAATAAACATTTTTAGTAGGATTTTATATTATAATTTGGCATTAATTAGATTTAATGATGCCAGTACTGCTAGAAATTTATACCCTGCTTGAGAGCTTCTAAACCAAGGTTAGGTATGCTATTTACAGCAAAATTGACCTATAAGTGCTTTCAAATACCTAAAAATTGTACAATTTGTCCTCTTTTAAGGTAATTTTATGATTTTGAATAACATAATGGGAAAAGTTTTAGAAATTTACCCCAAAAATGAGACAGACTTGAAGTTTTTCACTATGATCCAGCATTTATTTTTAAATCACTTTTTGTCGCGTTTCAACATCAACTGCTAACCTTCATAAAATCTTTATTACTGAACCAATTTTAAAAACTAAGGTACCATTTTCATCGTAACAGCTAGTAGAACACAGAAAATATAACAAAAATTGAGGCAGGAGGGGAAAAATTTCACCTTAAGGTAGCACTCCACAGTTAGGTGTGTAGTTTCGCATTTTGGCCCCTGTGGATTTTTCAAATATGAGAGCTAGTGTGCAATAAAATTCATTTTTGGATAGCTGAGTATTAAAATAGCCTTTGTATTGGGTTTATATGAACATCAAGATTATGTAATGTATGTAATATAGGCTGTTTTCTGTATGACAGTCCGTATTTGCATGTCCCTACCATACATTGGTCCGGCAATTATTGTAATGTTTTTTTCCAACTTTTTATCGCACGAACTTTGTGATTGGATTTTACGAAAAAATGAGGCGAAAGACACCCATTTTTTATTTGATCATTAGGAAGATTTATGAAAACAGTTTCTAAAAAGGTATCACTCAAAGGCATTGAAATTCTAGTTTGATCCAAATTTTGGGGGGATATATGACATATCCACCCCCCTTTTTGCAATATTTTATGGTAAATAAATGCAGAATGTTGCCATGGATACACATAAAAGGAATTAATTTTCACTCTTTTAACTATTGAAAATTAAATCTATGGAGTATACTGATTACATACATATGCACATGTACAACACAAACAGTTAGGTTAATGTATTAGGAATCCAGGAATAGGAGATGATAAAACATTTTGTGGCTCATTTTTGATTTTTTTTTCTAACTGTGGAGTGCTACCTTATGGCACATCAGAAAGCACAGAAATGCACTTTTTAAGATAAAATTTACCCCAAATCTTTAGTCTTTAATGTTCTTGTTTTAGTTCTGAAGGTAAAAAATCTGCTAGGAATGCAATTTATGTTTATTTTATTGTTTACTGTCCTTAGCAACCAAATATACACATTTTGGCACTTAGACATGTTGCGGTCTTAAATTTGTACTCCATTAGCTTCGCCATTGTAACCAAAGATTGCGCTTTATATGATATCCTCAGAATGTATCGCTTCATATTTTTGAATGCGAGTAAGTCAAATAAACATTTTTAGTAGGATTTTATATTATAATTTGGCATTAATTAGATTTAATGATGCCAGTACTGCTAGAAATTTATACCCTGCTTGAGAGCTTCTAAACCAAGGTTAGGTATGCTATTTACAGCAAAATTGACCTATAAGTGCTTTCAAATACCTAAAAATTGTACAATTTGTCCTCTTTTAAGGTAATTTTATGATTTTGAATAACATAATGGGAAAAGTTTTAGAAATTTACCCCAAAAATGAGACAGACTTGAAGTTTTTCACTATGATCCAGCATTTATTTTTAAATCACTTTTTGTCGCGTTTCAACATCAACTGCTAACCTTCATAAAATCTTTATTACTGAACCAATTTTAAAAACTAAGGTACCATTTTCATCGTAACAGCTAGTAGAACACAGAAAATATAACAAAAATTGAGGCAGGAGGGGAAAAATTTCACCTTATGGCACATCAGAAAGCACAGAAATGCACTTTTTAAGATAAAATTTACCCCAAATCTTTAGTCTTTAATGTTCTTGTTTTAGTTCTGAAGGTAAAAAATCTGCTAGGAATGCAATTTATGTTTATTTTATTGTTTACTGTCCTTAGCAACCAAATATACACATTTTGGCACTTAGACATGTTGCGGTCTTAAATTTGTACTCCATTAGCTTCGCCATTGTAACCAAAGATTGCGCTTTATATGATATCCTCAGAATGTATCGCTTCATATTTTTGAATGCGAGTAAGTCAAATAAACATTTTTAGTAGGATTTTATATTATAATTTGGCATTAATTAGATTTAATGATGCCAGTACTGCTAGAAATTTATACCCTGCTTGAGAGCTTCTAAACCAAGGTTAGGTATGCTATTTACAGCAAAATTGACCTATAAGTGCTTTCAAATACCTAAAAATTGTACAATTTGTCCTCTTTTAAGGTAATTTTATGATTTTGAATAACATAATGGGAAAAGTTTTAGAAATTTACCCCAAAAATGAGACAGACTTGAAGTTTTTCACTATGATCCAGCATTTATTTTTAAATCACTTTTTGTCGCGTTTCAACATCAACTGCTAACCTTCATAAAATCTTTATTACTGAACCAATTTTAAAAACTAAGGTACCATTTTCATCGTAACAGCTAGTAGAACACAGAAAATATAACAAAATTTGAGGCAGGAGGGGAAAAATTTCACCTTAAGGCACATCAGAAAGCACAGAAATGCACTTTTTAAGATAAAATTTACCCCAAATCTTTAGTCTTTAATGTTCTTGTTTTAGTTCTGAAGGTAAAAAATCTGCTAGGAATGCAATTTATGTTTATTTTATTGTTTACTGTCCTTAGCAACCAAATATACACATTTTGGCACTTAGACATGTTGCGGTCTTAAATTTGTACTCCATTAGCTTCGCCATTGTAACCAAAGATTGCGCTTTATATGATATCCTCAGAATGTATCGCTTCATATTTTTGAATGCGAGTAAGTCAAATAAACATTTTTAGTAGGATTTTATATTATAATTTGGCATTAATTAGATTTAATGATGCCAGTACTGCTAGAAATTTATACCCTGCTTGAGAGCTTCTAAACCAAGGTTAGGTATGCTATTTACAGCAAAATTGACCTATAAGTGCTTTCAAATACCTAAAAATTGTACAATTTGTCCTCTTTTAAGGTAATTTTATGATTTTGAATAACATAATGGGAAAAGTTTTAGAAATTTACCCCAAAAATGAGACAGACTTGAAGTTTTTCACTATGATCCAGCATTTATTTTTAAATCACTTTTTGTCGCGTTTCAACATCAACTGCTAACCTTCATAAAATCTTTATTACTGAACCAATTTTAAAAACTAAGGTACCATTTTCATCGTAACAGCTAGTAGAACACAGAAAATATAACAAAATTTGAGGCAGGAGGGGAAAAATTTCACCTTAAGGCACATCAGAAAGCACAGAAATGCACTTTTTAAGATAAAATTTACCCCAAATCTTTAGTCTTTAATGTTCTTGTTTTAGTTCTGAAGGTAAAAAATCTGCTAGGAATGCAATTTATGTTTATTTTATTGTTTACTGTCCTTAGCAACCAAATATACACATTTTGGCACTTAGACATGTTGCGGTCTTAAATTTGTACTCCATTAGCTTCGCCATTGTAACCAAAGATTGCGCTTTATATGATATCCTCAGAATGTATCGCTTCATATTTTTGAATGCGAGTAAGTCAAATAAACATTTTTAGTAGGATTTTATATTATAATTTGGCATTAATTAGATTTAATGATGCCAGTACTGCTAGAAATTTATACCCTGCTTGAGAGCTTCTAAACCAAGGTTAGGTATGCTATTTACAGCAAAATTGACCTATAAGTGCTTTCAAATACCTAAAAATTGTACAATTTGTCCTCTTTTAAGGTAATTTTATGATTTTGAATAACATAATGGGAAAAGTTTTAGAAATTTACCCCAAAAATGAGACAGACTTGAAGTTTTTCACTATGATCCAGCATTTATTTTTAAATCACTTTTTGTCGCGTTTCAACATCAACTGCTAACCTTCATAAAATCTTTATTACTGAACCAATTTTAAAAACTAAGGTACCATTTTCATCGTAACAGCTAGTAGAACACAGAAAATATAACAAAAATTGAGGCAGGAGGGGAAAAATTTCACCTTATGGCACATCAGAAAGCACAGAAATGCACTTTTTAAGATAAAATTTACCCCAAATCTTTAGTCTTTAATGTTCTTGTTTTAGTTCTGAAGGTAAAAAATCTGCTAGGAATGCAATTTATGTTTATTTTATTGTTTACTGTCCTTAGCAACCAAATATACACATTTTGGCACTTAGACATGTTGCGGTCTTAAATTTGTACTCCATTAGCTTCGCCATTGTAACCAAAGATTGCGCTTTATATGATATCCTCAGAATGTATCGCTTCATATTTTTGAATGCGAGTAAGTCAAATAAACATTTTTAGTAGGATTTTATATTATAATTTGGCATTAATTAGATTTAATGATGCCAGTACTGCTAGAAATTTATACCCTGCTTGAGAGCTTCTAAACCAAGGTTAGGTATGCTATTTACAGCAAAATTGACCTATAAGTGCTTTCAAATACCTAAAAATTGTACAATTTGTCCTCTTTTAAGGTAATTTTATGATTTTGAATAACATAATGGGAAAAGTTTTAGAAATTTACCCCAAAAATGAGACAGACTTGAAGTTTTTCACTATGATCCAGCATTTATTTTTAAATCACTTTTTGTCGCGTTTCAACATCAACTGCTAACCTTCATAAAATCTTTATTACTGAACCAATTTTAAAAACTAAGGTACCATTTTCATCGTAACAGCTAGTAGAACACAGAAAATATAACAAAAATTGAGGCAGGAGGGGAAAAATTTCACCTTAAGGTAGCACTCCACAGTTAGGTGTGTAGTTTCGCATTTTGGCCCCTGTGGATTTTTCAAATATGAGAGCTAGTGTGCAATAAAATTCATTTTTGGATAGCTGAGTATTAAAATAGCCTTTGTATTGGGTTTATATGAACATCAAGATTATGTAATGTATGTAATATAGGCTGTTTTCTGTATGACAGTCCGTATTTGCATGTCCCTACCATACATTGGTCCGGCAATTATTGTAATGTTTTTTTCCAACTTTTTATCGCACGAACTTTGTGATTGGATTTTACGAAAAAATGAGGCGAAAGACACCCATTTTTTATTTGATCATTAGGAAGATTTATGAAAACAGTTTCTAAAAAGGTATCACTCAAAGGCATTGAAATTCTAGTTTGATCCAAATTTTGGGGGGATATATGACATATCCACCCCCCTTTTTGCAATATTTTATGGTAAATAAATGCAGAATGTTGCCATGGATACACATAAAAGGAATTAATTTTCACTCTTTTAACTATTGAAAATTAAATCTATGGAGTATACTGATTACATACATATGCACATGTACAACACAAACAGTTAGGTTAATGTATTAGGAATCCAGGAATAGGAGATGATAAAACATTTTGTGGCTCATTTTTGATTTTTTTTTCTAACTGTGGAGTGCTACCTTATGGCACATCAGAAAGCACAGAAATGCACTTTTTAAGATAAAATTTACCCCAAATCTTTAGTCTTTAATGTTCTTGTTTTAGTTCTGAAGGTAAAAAATCTGCTAGGAATGCAATTTATGTTTATTTTATTGTTTACTGTCCTTAGCAACCAAATATACACATTTTGGCACTTAGACATGTTGCGGTCTTAAATTTGTACTCCATTAGCTTCGCCATTGTAACCAAAGATTGCGCTTTATATGATATCCTCAGAATGTATCGCTTCATATTTTTGAATGCGAGTAAGTCAAATAAACATTTTTAGTAGGATTTTATATTATAATTTGGCATTAATTAGATTTAATGATGCCAGTACTGCTAGAAATTTATACCCTGCTTGAGAGCTTCTAAACCAAGGTTAGGTATGCTATTTACAGCAAAATTGACCTATAAGTGCTTTCAAATACCTAAAAATTGTACAATTTGTCCTCTTTTAAGGTAATTTTATGATTTTGAATAACATAATGGGAAAAGTTTTAGAAATTTACCCCAAAAATGAGACAGACTTGAAGTTTTTCACTATGATCCAGCATTTATTTTTAAATCACTTTTTGTCGCGTTTCAACATCAACTGCTAACCTTCATAAAATCTTTATTACTGAACCAATTTTAAAAACTAAGGTACCATTTTCATCGTAACAGCTAGTAGAACACAGAAAATATAACAAAAATTGAGGCAGGAGGGGAAAAATTTCACCTTATGGCACATCAGAAAGCACAGAAATGCACTTTTTAAGATAAAATTTACCCCAAATCTTTAGTCTTTAATGTTCTTGTTTTAGTTCTGAAGGTAAAAAATCTGCTAGGAATGCAATTTATGTTTATTTTATTGTTTACTGTCCTTAGCAACCAAATATACACATTTTGGCACTTAGACATGTTGCGGTCTTAAATTTGTACTCCATTAGCTTCGCCATTGTAACCAAAGATTGCGCTTTATATGATATCCTCAGAATGTATCGCTTCATATTTTTGAATGCGAGTAAGTCAAATAAACATTTTTAGTAGGATTTTATATTATAATTTGGCATTAATTAGATTTAATGATGCCAGTACTGCTAGAAATTTATACCCTGCTTGAGAGCTTCTAAACCAAGGTTAGGTATGCTATTTACAGCAAAATTGACCTATAAGTGCTTTCAAATACCTAAAAATTGTACAATTTGTCCTCTTTTAAGGTAATTTTATGATTTTGAATAACATAATGGGAAAAGTTTTAGAAATTTACCCCAAAAATGAGACAGACTTGAAGTTTTTCACTATGATCCAGCATTTATTTTTAAATCACTTTTTGTCGCGTTTCAACATCAACTGCTAACCTTCATAAAATCTTTATTACTGAACCAATTTTAAAAACTAAGGTACCATTTTCATCGTAACAGCTAGTAGAACACAGAAAATATAACAAAAATTGAGGCAGGAGGGGAAAAATTTCACCTTATGGCACATCAGAAAGCACAGAAATGCACTTTTTAAGATAAAATTTACCCCAAATCTTTAGTCTTTAATGTTCTTGTTTTAGTTCTGAAGGTAAAAAATCTGCTAGGAATGCAATTTATGTTTATTTTATTGTTTACTGTCCTTAGCAACCAAATATACACATTTTGGCACTTAGACATGTTGCGGTCTTAAATTTGTACTCCATTAGCTTCGCCATTGTAACCAAAGATTGCGCTTTATATGATATCCTCAGAATGTATCGCTTCATATTTTTGAATGCGAGTAAGTCAAATAAACATTTTTAGTAGGATTTTATATTATAATTTGGCATTAATTAGATTTAATGATGCCAGTACTGCTAGAAATTTATACCCTGCTTGAGAGCTTCTAAACCAAGGTTAGGTATGCTATTTACAGCAAAATTGACCTATAAGTGCTTTCAAATACCTAAAAATTGTACAATTTGTCCTCTTTTAAGGTAATTTTATGATTTTGAATAACATAATGGGAAAAGTTTTAGAAATTTACCCCAAAAATGAGACAGACTTGAAGTTTTTCACTATGATCCAGCATTTATTTTTAAATCACTTTTTGTCGCGTTTCAACATCAACTGCTAACCTTCATAAAATCTTTATTACTGAACCAATTTTAAAAACTAAGGTACCATTTTCATCGTAACAGCTAGTAGAACACAGAAAATATAACAAAATTTGAGGCAGGAGGGGAAAAATTTCACCTTAAGGCACATCAGAAAGCACAGAAATGCACTTTTTAAGATAAAATTTACCCCAAATCTTTAGTCTTTAATGTTCTTGTTTTAGTTCTGAAGGTAAAAAATCTGCTAGGAATGCAATTTATGTTTATTTTATTGTTTACTGTCCTTAGCAACCAAATATACACATTTTGGCACTTAGACATGTTGCGGTCTTAAATTTGTACTCCATTAGCTTCGCCATTGTAACCAAAGATTGCGCTTTATATGATATCCTCAGAATGTATCGCTTCATATTTTTGAATGCGAGTAAGTCAAATAAACATTTTTAGTAGGATTTTATATTATAATTTGGCATTAATTAGATTTAATGATGCCAGTACTGCTAGAAATTTATACCCTGCTTGAGAGCTTCTAAACCAAGGTTAGGTATGCTATTTACAGCAAAATTGACCTATAAGTGCTTTCAAATACCTAAAAATTGTACAATTTGTCCTCTTTTAAGGTAATTTTATGATTTTGAATAACATAATGGGAAAAGTTTTAGAAATTTACCCCAAAAATGAGACAGACTTGAAGTTTTTCACTATGATCCAGCATTTATTTTTAAATCACTTTTTGTCGCGTTTCAACATCAACTGCTAACCTTCATAAAATCTTTATTACTGAACCAATTTTAAAAACTAAGGTACCATTTTCATCGTAACAGCTAGTAGAACACAGAAAATATAACAAAAATTGAGGCAGGAGGGGAAAAATTTCACCTTATGGCACATCAGAAAGCACAGAAATGCACTTTTTAAGATAAAATTTACCCCAAATCTTTAGTCTTTAATGTTCTTGTTTTAGTTCTGAAGGTAAAAAATCTGCTAGGAATGCAATTTATGTTTATTTTATTGTTTACTGTCCTTAGCAACCAAATATACACATTTTGGCACTTAGACATGTTGCGGTCTTAAATTTGTACTCCATTAGCTTCGCCATTGTAACCAAAGATTGCGCTTTATATGATATCCTCAGAATGTATCGCTTCATATTTTTGAATGCGAGTAAGTCAAATAAACATTTTTAGTAGGATTTTATATTATAATTTGGCATTAATTAGATTTAATGATGCCAGTACTGCTAGAAATTTATACCCTGCTTGAGAGCTTCTAAACCAAGGTTAGGTATGCTATTTACAGCAAAATTGACCTATAAGTGCTTTCAAATACCTAAAAATTGTACAATTTGTCCTCTTTTAAGGTAATTTTATGATTTTGAATAACATAATGGGAAAAGTTTTAGAAATTTACCCCAAAAATGAGACAGACTTGAAGTTTTTCACTATGATCCAGCATTTATTTTTAAATCACTTTTTGTCGCGTTTCAACATCAACTGCTAACCTTCATAAAATCTTTATTACTGAACCAATTTTAAAAACTAAGGTACCATTTTCATCGTAACAGCTAGTAGAACACAGAAAATATAACAAAAATTGAGGCAGGAGGGGAAAAATTTCACCTTAAGGCACATCAGAAAGCACAGAAATGCACTTTTTAAGATAAAATTTACCCCAAATCTTTAGTCTTTAATGTTCTTGTTTTAGTTCTGAAGGTAAAAAATCTGCTAGGAATGCAATTTATGTTTATTTTATTGTTTACTGTCCTTAGCAACCAAATATACACATTTTGGCACTTAGACATGTTGCGGTCTTAAATTTGTACTCCATTAGCTTCGCCATTGTAACCAAAGATTGCGCTTTATATGATATCCTCAGAATGTATCGCTTCATATTTTTGAATGCGAGTAAGTCAAATAAACATTTTTAGTAGGATTTTATATTATAATTTGGCATTAATTAGATTTAATGATGCCAGTACTGCTAGAAATTTATACCCTGCTTGAGAGCTTCTAAACCAAGGTTAGGTATGCTATTTACAGCAAAATTGACCTATAAGTGCTTTCAAATACCTAAAAATTGTACAATTTGTCCTCTTTTAAGGTAATTTTATGATTTTGAATAACATAATGGGAAAAGTTTTAGAAATTTACCCCAAAAATGAGACAGACTTGAAGTTTTTCACTATGATCCAGCATTTATTTTTAAATCACTTTTTGTCGCGTTTCAACATCAACTGCTAACCTTCATAAAATCTTTATTACTGAACCAATTTTAAAAACTAAGGTACCATTTTCATCGTAACAGCTAGTAGAACACAGAAAATATAACAAAAATTGAGGCAGGAGGGGAAAAATTTCACCTTAGGCACATCAGAAAGCACAGAAATGCACTTTTTAAGATCAAATTTACCCCAAATCTTTAGTCTTTAATGTTCTTGTTTTAGTTCTGAAGGTAAAAAATCTGCTAGGAATGCAATTTATGTTTATTTTATTGTTTACTGTCCTTAGCAACCAAATATACACATTTTGGCACTTAGACATGTTGCGGTCTTAAATTTGTACTCCATTAGCTTCGCCATTGTAACCAAAGATTGCGCTTTATATGATATCCTCAGAATGTATCGCTTCATATTTTTGAATGCGAGTAAGTCAAATAAACATTTTTAGTAGGATTTTATATTATAATTTGGCATTAATTAGATTTAATGATGCCAGTACTGCTAGAAATTTATACCCTGCTTGAGAGCTTCTAAACCAAGGTTAGGTATGCTATTTACAGCAAAATTGACCTATAAGTGCTTTCAAATACCTAAAAATTGTACAATTTGTCCTCTTTTAAGGTAATTTTATGATTTTGAATAACATAATGGGAAAAGTTTTAGAAATTTACCCCAAAAATGAGACAGACTTGAAGTTTTTCACTATGATCCAGCATTTATTTTTAAATCACTTTTTGTCGCGTTTCAACATCAACTGCTAACCTTCATAAAATCTTTATTACTGAACCAATTTTAAAAACTAAGGTACCATTTTCATCGTAACAGCTAGTAGAACACAGAAAATATAACAAAAATTGAGGCAGGAGGGGAAAAATTTCACCTTAAGGTAGCACTCCACAGTTAGGTGTGTAGTTTCGCATTTTGGCCCCTGTGGATTTTTCAAATATGAGAGCTAGTGTGCAATAAAATTCATTTTTGGATAGCTGAGTATTAAAATAGCCTTTGTATTGGGTTTATATGAACATCAAGATTATGTAATGTATGTAATATAGGCTGTTTTCTGTATGACAGTCCGTATTTGCATGTCCCTACCATACATTGGTCCGGCAATTATTGTAATGTTTTTTTCCAACTTTTTATCGCACGAACTTTGTGATTGGATTTTACGAAAAAATGAGGCGAAAGACACCCATTTTTTATTTGATCATTAGGAAGATTTATGAAAACAGTTTCTAAAAAGGTATCACTCAAAGGCATTGAAATTCTAGTTTGATCCAAATTTTGGGGGGATATATGACATATCCACCCCCCTTTTTGCAATATTTTATGGTAAATAAATGCAGAATGTTGCCATGGATACACATAAAAGGAATTAATTTTCACTCTTTTAACTATTGAAAATTAAATCTATGGAGTATACTGATTACATACATATGCACATGTACAACACAAACAGTTAGGTTTATGTATTAGAAATCCAGGAATAGGAGATGATAAAACATTTTGTGGCTCATTTTTGATTTTATTTTCTAACTGTGGAGTGCTACCTTATGGCACATCAGAAAGCACAGAAATGCACTTTTTAAGATAAAATTTACCCCAAATCTTTAGTCTTTAATGTTCTTGTTTTAGTTCTGAAGGTAAAAAATCTGCTAGGAATGCAATTTATGTTTATTTTATTGTTTACTGTCCTTAGCAACCAAATATACACATTTTGGCACTTAGACATGTTGCGGTCTTAAATTTGTACTCCATTAGCTTCGCCATTGTAACCAAAGATTGCGCTTTATATGATATCCTCAGAATGTATCGCTTCATATTTTTGAATGCGAGTAAGTCAAATAAACATTTTTAGTAGGATTTTATATTATAATTTGGCATTAATTAGATTTAATGATGCCAGTACTGCTAGAAATTTATACCCTGCTTGAGAGCTTCTAAACCAAGGTTAGGTATGCTATTTACAGCAAAATTGACCTATAAGTGCTTTCAAATACCTAAAAATTGTACAATTTGTCCTCTTTTAAGGTAATTTTATGATTTTGAATAACATAATGGGAAAAGTTTTAGAAATTTACCCCAAAAATGAGACAGACTTGAAGTTTTTCACTATGATCCAGCATTTATTTTTAAATCACTTTTTGTCGCGTTTCAACATCAACTGCTAACCTTCATAAAATCTTTATTACTGAACCAATTTTAAAAACTAAGGTACCATTTTCATTGTAACAGCTAGTAGAACACAGAAAATATAACAAAAATTGAGGCAGGAGGGGAAAAATTTCACCTTAAGGCACATCAGAAAGCACAGAAATGCACTTTTTAAGATAAAATTTACCCCAAATCTTTAGTCTTTAATGTTCTTGTTTTAGTTCTGAAGGTAAAAAATCTGCTAGGAATGCAATTTATGTTTATTTTATTGTTTACTGTCCTTAGCAACCAAATATACACATTTTGGCACTTAGACATGTTGCGGTCTTAAATTTGTACTCCATTAGCTTCGCCATTGTAACCAAAGATTGCGCTTTATATGATATCCTCAGAATGTATCGCTTCATATTTTTGAATGCGAGTAAGTCAAATAAACATTTTTAGTAGGATTTTATATTATAATTTGGCATTAATTAGATTTAATGATGCCAGTACTGCTAGAAATTTATACCCTGCTTGAGAGCTTCTAAACCAAGGTTAGGTATGCTATTTACAGCAAAATTGACCTATAAGTGCTTTCAAATACCTAAAAATTGTACAATTTGTCCTCTTTTAAGGTAATTTTATGATTTTGAATAACATAATGGGAAAAGTTTTAGAAATTTACCCCAAAAATGAGACAGACTTGAAGTTTTTCACTATGATCCAGCATTTATTTTTAAATCACTTTTTGTCGCGTTTCAACATCAACTGCTAACCTTCATAAAATCTTTATTACTGAACCAATTTTAAAAACTAAGGTACCATTTTCATCGTAACAGCTAGTAGAACACAGAAAATATAACAAAAATTGAGGCAGGAGGGGAAAAATTTCACCTTAAGGTAGCACTCCACAGTTAGGTGTGTAGTTTCGCATTTTGGCCCCTGTGGATTTTTCAAATATGAGAGCTAGTGTGCAATAAAATTCATTTTTGGATAGCTGAGTATTAAAATAGCCTTTGTATTGGGTTTATATGAACATCAAGATTATGTAATGTATGTAATATAGGCTGTTTTCTGTATGACAGTCCGTATTTGCATGTCCCTACCATACATTGGTCCGGCAATTATTGTAATGTTTTTTTCCAACTTTTTATCGCACGAACTTTGTGATTGGATTTTACGAAAAAATGAGGCGAAAGACACCCATTTTTTATTTGATCATTAGGAAGATTTATGAAAACAGTTTCTAAAAAGGTATCACTCAAAGGCATTGAAATTCTAGTTTGATCCAAATTTTGGGGGGATATATGACATATCCACCCCCCTTTTTGCAATATTTTATGGTAAATAAATGCAGAATGTTGCCATGGATACACATAAAAGGAATTAATTTTCACTCTTTTAACTATTGAAAATTAAATCTATGGAGTATACTGATTACATACATATGCACATGTACAACACAAACAGTTAGGTTAATGTATTAGAAATCCAGGAATAGGAGATGATAAAACATTTTGTGGCTCATTTTTGATTTTATTTTCTAACTGTGGAGTGCTACCTTATGGCACATCAGAAAGCACAGAAATGCACTTTTTAAGATAAAATTTACCCCAAATCTTTAGTCTTTAATGTTCTTGTTTTAGTTCTGAAGGTAAAAAATCTGCTAGGAATGCAATTTATGTTTATTTTATTGTTTACTGTCCTTAGCAACCAAATATACACATTTTGGCACTTAGACATGTTGCGGTCTTAAATTTGTACTCCATTAGCTTCGCCATTGTAACCAAAGATTGCGCTTTATATGATATCCTCAGAATGTATCGCTTCATATTTTTGAATGCGAGTAAGTCAAATAAACATTTTTAGTAGGATTTTATATTATAATTTGGCATTAATTAGATTTAATGATGCCAGTACTGCTAGAAATTTATACCCTGCTTGAGAGCTTCTAAACCAAGGTTAGGTATGCTATTTACAGCAAAATTGACCTATAAGTGCTTTCAAATACCTAAAAATTGTACAATTTGTCCTCTTTTAAGGTAATTTTATGATTTTGAATAACATAATGGGAAAAGTTTTAGAAATTTACCCCAAAAATGAGACAGACTTGAAGTTTTTCACTATGATCCAGCATTTATTTTTAAATCACTTTTTGTCGCGTTTCAACATCAACTGCTAACCTTCATAAAATCTTTATTACTGAACCAATTTTAAAAACTAAGGTACCATTTTCATCGTAACAGCTAGTAGAACACAGAAAATATAACAAAATTTGAGGCAGGAGGGGAAAAATTTCACCTTAAGGCACATCAGAAAGCACAGAAATGCACTTTTTAAGATAAAATTTACCCCAAATCTTTAGTCTTTAATGTTCTTGTTTTAGTTCTGAAGGTAAAAAATCTGCTAGGAATGCAATTTATGTTTATTTTATTGTTTACTGTCCTTAGCAACCAAATATACACATTTTGGCACTTAGACATGTTGCGGTCTTAAATTTGTACTCCATTAGCTTCGCCATTGTAACCAAAGATTGCGCTTTATATGATATCCTCAGAATGTATCGCTTCATATTTTTGAATGCGAGTAAGTCAAATAAACATTTTTAGTAGGATTTTATATTATAATTTGGCATTAATTAGATTTAATGATGCCAGTACTGCTAGAAATTTATACCCTGCTTGAGAGCTTCTAAACCAAGGTTAGGTATGCTATTTACAGCAAAATTGACCTATAAGTGCTTTCAAATACCTAAAAATTGTACAATTTGTCCTCTTTTAAGGTAATTTTATGATTTTGAATAACATAATGGGAAAAGTTTTAGAAATTTACCCCAAAAATGAGACAGACTTGAAGTTTTTCACTATGATCCAGCATTTATTTTTAAATCACTTTTTGTCGCGTTTCAACATCAACTGCTAACCTTCATAAAATCTTTATTACTGAACCAATTTTAAAAACTAAGGTACCATTTTCATCGCAACAGCTAGTAGAACACAGAAAATATAACAAAAATTGAGGCAGGAGGGGAAAAATTTCACCTTATGGCACATCAGAAAGCACAGAAATGCACTTTTTAAGATAAAATTTACCCCAAATCTTTAGTCTTTAATGTTCTTGTTTTAGTTCTGAAGGTAAAAAATCTGCTAGGAATGCAATTTATGTTTATTTTATTGTTTACTGTCCTTAGCAACCAAATATACACATTTTGGCACTTAGACATGTTGCGGTCTTAAATTTGTACTCCATTAGCTTCGCCATTGTAACCAAAGATTGCGCTTTATATGATATCCTCAGAATGTATCGCTTCATATTTTTGAATGCGAGTAAGTCAAATAAACATTTTTAGTAGGATTTTATATTATAATTTGGCATTAATTAGATTTAATGATGCCAGTACTGCTAGAAATTTATACCCTGCTTGAGAGCTTCTAAACCAAGGTTAGGTATGCTATTTACAGCAAAATTGACCTATAAGTGCTTTCAAATACCTAAAAATTGTACAATTTGTCCTCTTTTAAGGTAATTTTATGATTTTGAATAACATAATGGGAAAAGTTTTAGAAATTTACCCCAAAAATGAGACAGACTTGAAGTTTTTCACTATGATCCAGCATTTATTTTTAAATCACTTTTTGTCGCGTTTCAACATCAACTGCTAACCTTCATAAAATCTTTATTACTGAACCAATTTTAAAAACTAAGGTACCATTTTCATCGTAACAGCTAGTAGAACACAGAAAATATAACAAAAATTGAGGCAGGAGGGGAAAAATTTCACCTTATGGCACATCAGAAAGCACAGAAATGCACTTTTTAAGATAAAATTTACCCCAAATCTTTAGTCTTTAATGTTCTTGTTTTAGTTCTGAAGGTAAAAAATCTGCTAGGAATGCAATTTATGTTTATTTTATTGTTTACTGTCCTTAGCAACCAAATATACACATTTTGGCACTTAGACATGTTGCGGTCTTAAATTTGTACTCCATTAGCTTCGCCATTGTAACCAAAGATTGCGCTTTATATGATATCCTCAGAATGTATCGCTTCATATTTTTGAATGCGAGTAAGTCAAATAAACATTTTTAGTAGGATTTTATATTATAATTTGGCATTAATTAGATTTAATGATGCCAGTACTGCTAGAAATTTATACCCTGCTTGAGAGCTTCTAAACCAAGGTTAGGTATGCTATTTACAGCAAAATTGACCTATAAGTGCTTTCAAATACCTAAAAATTGTACAATTTGTCCTCTTTTAAGGTAATTTTATGATTTTGAATAACATAATGGGAAAAGTTTTAGAAATTTACCCCAAAAATGAGACAGACTTGAAGTTTTTCACTATGATCCAGCATTTATTTTTAAATCACTTTTTGTCGCGTTTCAACATCAACTGCTAACCTTCATAAAATCTTTATTACTGAACCAATTTTAAAAACTAAGGTACCATTTTCATCGTAACAGCTAGTAGAACACAGAAAATATAACAAAAATTGAGGCAGGAGGGGAAAAATTTCACCTTAAGGCACATCAGAAAGCACAGAAATGCACTTTTTAAGATAAAATTTACCCCAAATCTTTAGTCTTTAATGTTCTTGTTTTAGTTCTGAAGGTAAAAAATCTGCTAGGAATGCAATTTATGTTTATTTTATTGTTTACTGTCCTTAGCAACCAAATATACACATTTTGGCACTTAGACATGTTGCGGTCTTAAATTTGTACTCCATTAGCTTCGCCATTGTAACCAAAGATTGCGCTTTATATGATATCCTCAGAATGTATCGCTTCATATTTTTGAATGCGAGTAAGTCAAATAAACATTTTTAGTAGGATTTTATATTATAATTTGGCATTAATTAGATTTAATGATGCCAGTACTGCTAGAAATTTATACCCTGCTTGAGAGCTTCTAAACCAAGGTTAGGTATGCTATTTACAGCAAAATTGACCTATAAGTGCTTTCAAATACCTAAAAATTGTACAATTTGTCCTCTTTTAAGGTAATTTTATGATTTTGAATAACATAATGGGAAAAGTTTTAGAAATTTACCCCAAAAATGAGACAGACTTGAAGTTTTTCACTATGATCCAGCATTTATTTTTAAATCACTTTTTGTCGCGTTTCAACATCAACTGCTAACCTTCATAAAATCTTTATTACTGAACCAATTTTAAAAACTAAGGTACCATTTTCATCGTAACAGCTAGTAGAACACAGAAAATATAACAAAAATTGAGGCAGGAGGGGAAAAATTTCACCTTAAGGTAGCACTCCACAGTTAGGTGTGTAGTTTCGCATTTTGGCCCCTGTGGATTTTTCAAATATGAGAGCTAGTGTGCAATAAAATTCATTTTTGGATAGCTGAGTATTAAAATAGCCTTTGTATTGGGTTTATATGAACATCAAGATTATGTAATGTATGTAATATAGGCTGTTTTCTGTATGACAGTCCGTATTTGCATGTCCCTACCATACATTGGTCCGGCAATTATTGTAATGTTTTTTTCCAACTTTTTATCGCACGAACTTTGTGATTGGATTTTACGAAAAAATGAGGCGAAAGACACCCATTTTTTATTTGATCATTAGGAAGATTTATGAAAACAGTTTCTAAAAAGGTATCACTCAAAGGCATTGAAATTCTAGTTTGATCCAAATTTTGGGGGGATATATGACATATCCACCCCCCTTTTTGCAATATTTTATGGTAAATAAATGCAGAATGTTGCCATGGATACACATAAAAGGAATTAATTTTCACTCTTTTAACTATTGAAAATTAAATCTATGGAGTATACTGATTACATACATATGCACATGTACAACACAAACAGTTAGGTTAATGTATTAGAAATCCAGGAATAGAAGATGATAAAACATTTTGTGGCTCATTTTTGATTTTATTTTCTAACTGTGGAGTGCTACCTTATGGCACATCAGAAAGCACAGAAATGCACTTTTTAAGATAAAATTTACCCCAAATCTTTAGTCTTTAATGTTCTTGTTTTAGTTCTGAAGGTAAAAAATCTGCTAGGAATGCAATTTATGTTTATTTTATTGTTTACTGTCCTTAGCAACCAAATATACACATTTTGGCACTTAGACATGTTGCGGTCTTAAATTTGTACTCCATTAGCTTCGCCATTGTAACCAAAGATTGCGCTTTATATGATATCCTCAGAATGTATCGCTTCATATTTTTGAATGCGAGTAAGTCAAATAAACATTTTTAGTAGGATTTTATATTATAATTTGGCATTAATTAGATTTAATGATGCCAGTACTGCTAGAAATTTATACCCTGCTTGAGAGCTTCTAAACCAAGGTTAGGTATGCTATTTACAGCAAAATTGACCTATAAGTGCTTTCAAATACCTAAAAATTGTACAATTTGTCCTCTTTTAAGGTAATTTTATGATTTTGAATAACATAATGGGAAAAGTTTTAGAAATTTACCCCAAAAATGAGACAGACTTGAAGTTTTTCACTATGATCCAGCATTTATTTTTAAATCACTTTTTGTCGCGTTTCAACATCAACTGCTAACCTTCATAAAATCTTTATTACTGAACCAATTTTAAAAACTAAGGTACCATTTTCATCGTAACAGCTAGTAGAACACAGAAAATATAACAAAAATTGAGGCAGGAGGGGAAAAATTTCACCTTAAGGTAGCACTCCACAGTTAGGTGTGTAGTTTCGCATTTTGGCCCCTGTGGATTTTTCAAATATGAGAGCTAGTGTGCAATAAAATTCATTTTTGGATAGCTGAGTATTAAAATAGCCTTTGTATTGGGTTTATATGAACATCAAGATTATGTAATGTATGTAATATAGGCTGTTTTCTGTATGACAGTCCGTATTTGCATGTCCCTACCATACATTGGTCCGGCAATTATTGTAATGTTTTTTTCCAACTTTTTATCGCACGAACTTTGTGATTGGATTTTACGAAAAAATGAGGCGAAAGACACCCATTTTTTATTTGATCATTAGGAAGATTTATGAAAACAGTTTCTAAAAAGGTATCACTCAAAGGCATTGAAATTCTAGTTTGATCCAAATTTTGGGGGGATATATGACATATCCACCCCCCTTTTTGCAATATTTTATGGTAAATAAATGCAGAATGTTGCCATGGATACACATAAAAGGAATTAATTTTCACTCTTTTAACTATTGAAAATTAAATCTATGGAGTATACTGATTACATACATATGCACATGTACAACACAAACAGTTAGGTTAATGTATTAGAAATCCAGGAATAGAAGATGATAAAACATTTTGTGGCTCATTTTTGATTTTATTTTCTAACTGTGGAGTGCTACCTTATGGCACATCAGAAAGCACAGAAATGCACTTTTTAAGATAAAATTTACCCCAAATCTTTAGTCTTTAATGTTCTTGTTTTAGTTCTGAAGGTAAAAAATCTGCTAGGAATGCAATTTATGTTTATTTTATTGTTTACTGTCCTTAGCAACCAAATATACACATTTTGGCACTTAGACATGTTGCGGTCTTAAATTTGTACTCCATTAGCTTCGCCATTGTAACCAAAGATTGCGCTTTATATGATATCCTCAGAATGTATCGCTTCATATTTTTGAATGCGAGTAAGTCAAATAAACATTTTTAGTAGGATTTTATATTATAATTTGGCATTAATTAGATTTAATGATGCCAGTACTGCTAGAAATTTATACCCTGCTTGAGAGCTTCTAAACCAAGGTTAGGTATGCTATTTACAGCAAAATTGACCTATAAGTGCTTTCAAATACCTAAAAATTGTACAATTTGTCCTCTTTTAAGGTAATTTTATGATTTTGAATAACATAATGGGAAAAGTTTTAGAAATTTACCCCAAAAATGAGACAGACTTGAAGTTTTTCACTATGATCCAGCATTTATTTTTAAATCACTTTTTGTCGCGTTTCAACATCAACTGCTAACCTTCATAAAATCTTTATTACTGAACCAATTTTAAAAACTAAGGTACCATTTTCATCGTAACAGCTAGTAGAACACAGAAAATATAACAAAAATTGAGGCAGGAGGGGAAAAATTTCACCTTATGGCACATCAGAAAGCACAGAAATGCACTTTTTAAGATAAAATTTACCCCAAATCTTTAGTCTTTAATGTTCTTGTTTTAGTTCTGAAGGTAAAAAATCTGCTAGGAATGCAATTTATGTTTATTTTATTGTTTACTGTCCTTAGCAACCAAATATACACATTTTGGCACTTAGACATGTTGCGGTCTTAAATTTGTACTCCATTAGCTTCGCCATTGTAACCAAAGATTGCGCTTTATATGATATCCTCAGAATGTATCGCTTCATATTTTTGAATGCGAGTAAGTCAAATAAACATTTTTAGTAGGATTTTATATTATAATTTGGCATTAATTAGATTTAATGATGCCAGTACTGCTAGAAATTTATACCCTGCTTGAGAGCTTCTAAACCAAGGTTAGGTATGCTATTTACAGCAAAATTGACCTATAAGTGCTTTCAAATACCTAAAAATTGTACAATTTGTCCTCTTTTAAGGTAATTTTATGATTTTGAATAACATAATGGGAAAAGTTTTAGAAATTTACCCCAAAAATGAGACAGACTTGAAGTTTTTCACTATGATCCAGCATTTATTTTTAAATCACTTTTTGTCGCGTTTCAACATCAACTGCTAACCTTCATAAAATCTTTATTACTGAACCAATTTTAAAAACTAAGGTACCATTTTCATCGTAACAGCTAGTAGAACACAGAAAATATAACAAAAATTGAGGCAGGAGGGGAAAAATTTCACCTTATGGCACATCAGAAAGCACAGAAATGCACTTTTTAAGATAAAATTTACCCCAAATCTTTAGTCTTTAATGTTCTTGTTTTAGTTCTGAAGGTAAAAAATCTGCTAGGAATGCAATTTATGTTTATTTTATTGTTTACTGTCCTTAGCAACCAAATATACACATTTTGGCACTTAGACATGTTGCGGTCTTAAATTTGTACTCCATTAGCTTCGCCATTGTAACCAAAGATTGCGCTTTATATGATATCCTCAGAATGTATCGCTTCATATTTTTGAATGCGAGTAAGTCAAATAAACATTTTTAGTAGGATTTTATATTATAATTTGGCATTAATTAGATTTAATGATGCCAGTACTGCTAGAAATTTATACCCTGCTTGAGAGCTTCTAAACCAAGGTTAGGTATGCTATTTACAGCAAAATTGACCTATAAGTGCTTTCAAATACCTAAAAATTGTACAATTTGTCCTCTTTTAAGGTAATTTTATGATTTTGAATAACATAATGGGAAAAGTTTTAGAAATTTACCCCAAAAATGAGACAGACTTGAAGTTTTTCACTATGATCCAGCATTTATTTTTAAATCACTTTTTGTCGCGTTTCAACATCAACTGCTAACCTTCATAAAATCTTTATTACTGAACCAATTTTAAAAACTAAGGTACCATTTTCATCGTAACAGCTAGTAGAACACAGAAAATATAACAAAAATTGAGGCAGGAGGGGAAAAATTTCACCTTAAGGCACATCAGAAAGCACAGAAATGCACTTTTTAAGATAAAATTTACCCCAAATCTTTAGTCTTTAATGTTCTTGTTTTAGTTCTGAAGGTAAAAAATCTGCTAGGAATGCAATTTATGTTTATTTTATTGTTTACTGTCCTTAGCAACCAAATATACACATTTTGGCACTTAGACATGTTGCGGTCTTAAATTTGTACTCCATTAGCTTCGCCATTGTAACCAAAGATTGCGCTTTATATGATATCCTCAGAATGTATCGCTTCATATTTTTGAATGCGAGTAAGTCAAATAAACATTTTTAGTAGGATTTTATATTATAATTTGGCATTAATTAGATTTAATGATGCCAGTACTGCTAGAAATTTATACCCTGCTTGAGAGCTTCTAAACCAAGGTTAGGTATGCTATTTACAGCAAAATTGACCTATAAGTGCTTTCAAATACCTAAAAATTGTACAATTTGTCCTCTTTTAAGGTAATTTTATGATTTTGAATAACATAATGGGAAAAGTTTTAGAAATTTACCCCAAAAATGAGACAGACTTGAAGTTTTTCACTATGATCCAGCATTTATTTTTAAATCACTTTTTGTCGCGTTTCAACATCAACTGCTAACCTTCATAAAATCTTTATTACTGAACCAATTTTAAAAACTAAGGTACCATTTTCATCGTAACAGCTAGTAGAACACAGAAAATATAACAAAAATTGAGGCAGGAGGGGAAAAATTTCACCTTAAGGTAGCACTCCACAGTTAGGTGTGTAGTTTCGCATTTTGGCCCCTGTGGATTTTTCAAATATGAGAGCTAGTGTGCAATAAAATTCATTTTTGGATAGCTGAGTATTAAAATAGCCTTTGTATTGGGTTTATATGAACATCAAGATTATGTAATGTATGTAATATAGGCTGTTTTCTGTATGACAGTCCGTATTTGCATGTCCCTACCATACATTGGTCCGGCAATTATTGTAATGTTTTTTTCCAACTTTTTATCGCACGAACTTTGTGATTGGATTTTACGAAAAAATGAGGCGAAAGACACCCATTTTTTATTTGATCATTAGGAAGATTTATGAAAACAGTTTCTAAAAAGGTATCACTCAAAGGCATTGAAATTCTAGTTTGATCCAAATTTTGGGGGGATATATGACATATCCACCCCCCTTTTTGCAATATTTTATGGTAAATAAATGCAGAATGTTGCCATGGATACACATAAAAGGAATTAATTTTCACTCTTTTAACTATTGAAAATTAAATCTATGGAGTATACTGATTACATACATATGCACATGTACAACACAAACAGTTAGGTTAATGTATTAGAAATCCAGGAATAGAAGATGATAAAACATTTTGTGGCTCATTTTTGATTTTATTTTCTAACTGTGGAGTGCTACCTTATGGCACATCAGAAAGCACAGAAATGCACTTTTTAAGATAAAATTTACCCCAAATCTTTAGTCTTTAATGTTCTTGTTTTAGTTCTGAAGGTAAAAAATCTGCTAGGAATGCAATTTATGTTTATTTTATTGTTTACTGTCCTTAGCAACCAAATATACACATTTTGGCACTTAGACATGTTGCGGTCTTAAATTTGTACTCCATTAGCTTCGCCATTGTAACCAAAGATTGCGCTTTATATGATATCCTCAGAATGTATCGCTTCATATTTTTGAATGCGAGTAAGTCAAATAAACATTTTTAGTAGGATTTTATATTATAATTTGGCATTAATTAGATTTAATGATGCCAGTACTGCTAGAAATTTATACCCTGCTTGAGAGCTTCTAAACCAAGGTTAGGTATGCTATTTACAGCAAAATTGACCTATAAGTGCTTTCAAATACCTAAAAATTGTACAATTTGTCCTCTTTTAAGGTAATTTTATGATTTTGAATAACATAATGGGAAAAGTTTTAGAAATTTACCCCAAAAATGAGACAGACTTGAAGTTTTTCACTATGATCCAGCATTTATTTTTAAATCACTTTTTGTCGCGTTTCAACATCAACTGCTAACCTTCATAAAATCTTTATTACTGAACCAATTTTAAAAACTAAGGTACCATTTTCATCGTAACAGCTAGTAGAACACAGAAAATATAACAAAAATTGAGGCAGGAGGGGAAAAATTTCACCTTAAGGCACATCAGAAAGCACAGAAATGCACTTTTTAAGATAAAATTTACCCCAAATCTTTAGTCTTTAATGTTCTTGTTTTAGTTCTGAAGGTAAAAAATCTGCTAGGAATGCAATTTATGTTTATTTTATTGTTTACTGTCCTTAGCAACCAAATATACACATTTTGGCACTTAGACATGTTGCGGTCTTAAATTTGTACTCCATTAGCTTCGCCATTGTAACCAAAGATTGCGCTTTATATGATATCCTCAGAATGTATCGCTTCATATTTTTGAATGCGAGTAAGTCAAATAAACATTTTTAGTAGGATTTTATATTATAATTTGGCATTAATTAGATTTAATGATGCCAGTACTGCTAGAAATTTATACCCTGCTTGAGAGCTTCTAAACCAAGGTTAGGTATGCTATTTACAGCAAAATTGACCTATAAGTGCTTTCAAATACCTAAAAATTGTACAATTTGTCCTCTTTTAAGGTAATTTTATGATTTTGAATAACATAATGGGAAAAGTTTTAGAAATTTACCCCAAAAATGAGACAGACTTGAAGTTTTTCACTATGATCCAGCATTTATTTTTAAATCACTTTTTGTCGCGTTTCAACATCAACTGCTAACCTTCATAAAATCTTTATTACTGAACCAATTTTAAAAACTAAGGTACCATTTTCATCGTAACAGCTAGTAGAACACAGAAAATATAACAAAAATTGAGGCAGGAGGGGAAAAATTTCACCTTAAGGTAGCACTCCACAGTTAGGTGTGTAGTTTCGCATTTTGGCCCCTGTGGATTTTTCAAATATGAGAGCTAGTGTGCAATAAAATTCATTTTTGGATAGCTGAGTATTAAAATAGCCTTTGTATTGGGTTTATATGAACATCAAGATTATGTAATGTATGTAATATAGGCTGTTTTCTGTATGACAGTCCGTATTTGCATGTCCCTACCATACATTGGTCCGGCAATTATTGTAATGTTTTTTTCCAACTTTTTATCGCACGAACTTTGTGATTGGATTTTACGAAAAAATGAGGCGAAAGACACCCATTTTTTATTTGATCATTAGGAAGATTTATGAAAACAGTTTCTAAAAAGGTATCACTCAAAGGCATTGAAATTCTAGTTTGATCCAAATTTTGGGGGGATATATGACATATCCACCCCCCTTTTTGCAATATTTTATGGTAAATAAATGCAGAATGTTGCCATGGATACACATAAAAGGAATTAATTTTCACTCTTTTAACTATTGAAAATTAAATCTATGGAGTATACTGATTACATACATATGCACATGTACAACACAAACAGTTAGGTTAATGTATTAGAAATCCAGGAATAGAAGATGATAAAACATTTTGTGGCTCATTTTTGATTTTATTTTCTAACTGTGGAGTGCTACCTTATGGCACATCAGAAAGCACAGAAATGCACTTTTTAAGATAAAATTTACCCCAAATCTTTAGTCTTTAATGTTCTTGTTTTAGTTCTGAAGGTAAAAAATCTGCTAGGAATGCAATTTATGTTTATTTTATTGTTTACTGTCCTTAGCAACCAAATATACACATTTTGGCACTTAGACATGTTGCGGTCTTAAATTTGTACTCCATTAGCTTCGCCATTGTAACCAAAGATTGCGCTTTATATGATATCCTCAGAATGTATCGCTTCATATTTTTGAATGCGAGTAAGTCAAATAAACATTTTTAGTAGGATTTTATATTATAATTTGGCATTAATTAGATTTAATGATGCCAGTACTGCTAGAAATTTATACCCTGCTTGAGAGCTTCTAAACCAAGGTTAGGTATGCTATTTACAGCAAAATTGACCTATAAGTGCTTTCAAATACCTAAAAATTGTACAATTTGTCCTCTTTTAAGGTAATTTTATGATTTTGAATAACATAATGGGAAAAGTTTTAGAAATTTACCCCAAAAATGAGACAGACTTGAAGTTTTTCACTATGATCCAGCATTTATTTTTAAATCACTTTTTGTCGCGTTTCAACATCAACTGCTAACCTTCATAAAATCTTTATTACTGAACCAATTTTAAAAACTAAGGTACCATTTTCATCGTAACAGCTAGTAGAACACAGAAAATATAACAAAAATTGAGGCAGGAGGGGAAAAATTTCACCTTATGGCACATCAGAAAGCACAGAAATGCACTTTTTAAGATAAAATTTACCCCAAATCTTTAGTCTTTAATGTTCTTGTTTTAGTTCTGAAGGTAAAAAATCTGCTAGGAATGCAATTTATGTTTATTTTATTGTTTACTGTCCTTAGCAACCAAATATACACATTTTGGCACTTAGACATGTTGCGGTCTTAAATTTGTACTCCATTAGCTTCGCCATTGTAACCAAAGATTGCGCTTTATATGATATCCTCAGAATGTATCGCTTCATATTTTTGAATGCGAGTAAGTCAAATAAACATTTTTAGTAGGATTTTATATTATAATTTGGCATTAATTAGATTTAATGATGCCAGTACTGCTAGAAATTTATACCCTGCTTGAGAGCTTCTAAACCAAGGTTAGGTATGCTATTTACAGCAAAATTGACCTATAAGTGCTTTCAAATACCTAAAAATTGTACAATTTGTCCTCTTTTAAGGTAATTTTATGATTTTGAATAACATAATGGGAAAAGTTTTAGAAATTTACCCCAAAAATGAGACAGACTTGAAGTTTTTCACTATGATCCAGCATTTATTTTTAAATCACTTTTTGTCGCGTTTCAACATCAACTGCTAACCTTCATAAAATCTTTATTACTGAACCAATTTTAAAAACTAAGGTACCATTTTCATCGTAACAGCTAGTAGAACACAGAAAATATAACAAAAATTGAGGCAGGAGGGGAAAAATTTCACCTTAATTATGGCACATCAGAAAGCACAGAAATGCACTTTTTAAGATAAAATTTACCCCAAATCTTTAGTCTTTAATGTTCTTGTTTTAGTTCTGAAGGTAAAAAATCTGCTAGGAATGCAATTTATGTTTATTTTATTGTTTACTGTCCTTAGCAACCAAATATACACATTTTGGCACTTAGACATGTTGCGGTCTTAAATTTGTACTCCATTAGCTTCGCCATTGTAACCAAAGATTGCGCTTTATATGATATCCTCAGAATGTATCGCTTCATATTTTTGAATGCGAGTAAGTCAAATAAACATTTTTAGTAGGATTTTATATTATAATTTGGCATTAATTAGATTTAATGATGCCAGTACTGCTAGAAATTTATACCCTGCTTGAGAGCTTCTAAACCAAGGTTAGGTATGCTATTTACAGCAAAATTGACCTATAAGTGCTTTCAAATACCTAAAAATTGTACAATTTGTCCTCTTTTAAGGTAATTTTATGATTTTGAATAACATAATGGGAAAAGTTTTAGAAATTTACCCCAAAAATGAGACAGACTTGAAGTTTTTCACTATGATCCAGCATTTATTTTTAAATCACTTTTTGTCGCGTTTCAACATCAACTGCTAACCTTCATAAAATCTTTATTACTGAACCAATTTTAAAAACTAAGGTACCATTTTCATCGTAACAGCTAGTAGAACACAGAAAATATAACAAAAATTGAGGCAGGAGGGGAAAAATTTCACCTTAAGGCACATCAGAAAGCACAGAAATGCACTTTTTAAGATAAAATTTACCCCAAATCTTTAGTCTTTAATGTTCTTGTTTTAGTTCTGAAGGTAAAAAATCTGCTAGGAATGCAATTTATGTTTATTTTATTGTTTACTGTCCTTAGCAACCAAATATACACATTTTGGCACTTAGACATGTTGCGGTCTTAAATTTGTACTCCATTAGCTTCGCCATTGTAACCAAAGATTGCGCTTTATATGATATCCTCAGAATGTATCGCTTCATATTTTTGAATGCGAGTAAGTCAAATAAACATTTTTAGTAGGATTTTATATTATAATTTGGCATTAATTAGATTTAATGATGCCAGTACTGCTAGAAATTTATACCCTGCTTGAGAGCTTCTAAACCAAGGTTAGGTATGCTATTTACAGCAAAATTGACCTATAAGTGCTTTCAAATACCTAAAAATTGTACAATTTGTCCTCTTTTAAGGTAATTTTATGATTTTGAATAACATAATGGGAAAAGTTTTAGAAATTTACCCCAAAAATGAGACAGACTTGAAGTTTTTCACTATGATCCAGCATTTATTTTTAAATCACTTTTTGTCGCGTTTCAACATCAACTGCTAACCTTCATAAAATCTTTATTACTGAACCAATTTTAAAAACTAAGGTACCATTTTCATCGTAACAGCTAGTAGAACACAGAAAATATAACAAAAATTGAGGCAGGAGGGGAAAAATTTCACCTTAATTATGGCACATCAGAAAGCACAGAAATGCACTTTTTAAGATAAAATTTACCCCAAATCTTTAGTCTTTAATGTTCTTGTTTTAGTTCTGAAGGTAAAAAATCTGCTAGGAATGCAATTTATGTTTATTTTATTGTTTACTGTCCTTAGCAACCAAATATACACATTTTGGCACTTAGACATGTTGCGGTCTTAAATTTGTACTCCATTAGCTTCGCCATTGTAACCAAAGATTGCGCTTTATATGATATCCTCAGAATGTATCGCTTCATATTTTTGAATGCGAGTAAGTCAAATAAACATTTTTAGTAGGATTTTATATTATAATTTGGCATTAATTAGATTTAATGATGCCAGTACTGCTAGAAATTTATACCCTGCTTGAGAGCTTCTAAACCAAGGTTAGGTATGCTATTTACAGCAAAATTGACCTATAAGTGCTTTCAAATACCTAAAAATTGTACAATTTGTCCTCTTTTAAGGTAATTTTATGATTTTGAATAACATAATGGGAAAAGTTTTAGAAATTTACCCCAAAAATGAGACAGACTTGAAGTTTTTCACTATGATCCAGCATTTATTTTTAAATCACTTTTTGTCGCGTTTCAACATCAACTGCTAACCTTCATAAAATCTTTATTACTGAACCAATTTTAAAAACTAAGGTACCATTTTCATCGTAACAGCTAGTAGAACACAGAAAATATAACAAAAATTGAGGCAGGAGGGGAAAAATTTCACCTTAAGGCACATCAGAAAGCACAGAAATGCACTTTTTAAGATAAAATTTACCCCAAATCTTTAGTCTTTAATGTTCTTGTTTTAGTTCTGAAGGTAAAAAATCTGCTAGGAATGCAATTTATGTTTATTTTATTGTTTACTGTCCTTAGCAACCAAATATACACATTTTGGCACTTAGACATGTTGCGGTCTTAAATTTGTACTCCATTAGCTTCGCCATTGTAACCAAAGATTGCGCTTTATATGATATCCTCAGAATGTATCGCTTCATATTTTTGAATGCGAGTAAGTCAAATAAACATTTTTAGTAGGATTTTATATTATAATTTGGCATTAATTAGATTTAATGATGCCAGTACTGCTAGAAATTTATACCCTGCTTGAGAGCTTCTAAACCAAGGTTAGGTATGCTATTTACAGCAAAATTGACCTATAAGTGCTTTCAAATACCTAAAAATTGTACAATTTGTCCTCTTTTAAGGTAATTTTATGATTTTGAATAACATAATGGGAAAAGTTTTAGAAATTTACCCCAAAAATGAGACAGACTTGAAGTTTTTCACTATGATCCAGCATTTATTTTTAAATCACTTTTTGTCACGTTTCAACATCAACTGCTAACCTTCATAAAATCTTTATTACTGAACCAATTTTAAAAACTAAGGTACCATTTTCATCGTAACAGCTAGTAGAACACAGAAAATATAACAAAAATTGAGGCAGGAGGGGAAAAATTTCACCTTAAGGTAGCACTCCACAGTTAGGTGTGTAGTTTCGCATTTTGGCCCCTGTGGATTTTTCAAATATGAGAGCTAGTGTGCAATAAAATTCATTTTTGGATAGCTGAGTATTAAAATAGCCTTTGTATTGGGTTTATATGAACATCAAGATTATGTAATGTATGTAATATAGGCTGTTTTCTGTATGACAGTCCGTATTTGCATGTCCCTACCATACATTGGTCCGGCAATTATTGTAATGTTTTTTTCCAACTTTTTATCGCACGAACTTTGTGATTGGATTTTACGAAAAAATGAGGCGAAAGACACCCATTTTTTATTTGATCATTAGGAAGATTTATGAAAACAGTTTCTAAAAAGGTATCACTCAAAGGCATTGAAATTCTAGTTTGATCCAAATTTTGGGGGGATATATGACATATCCACCCCCCTTTTTGCAATATTTTATGGTAAATAAATGCAGAATGTTGCCATGGATACACATAAAAGGAATTAATTTTCACTCTTTTAACTATTGAAAATTAAATCTATGGAGTATACTGATTACATACATATGCACATGTACAACACAAACAGTTAGGTTAATGTATTAGAAATCCAGGAATAGAAGATGATAAAACATTTTGTGGCTCATTTTTGATTTTATTTTCTAACTGTGGAGTGCTACCTTATGGCACATCAGAAAGCACAGAAATGCACTTTTTAAGATAAAATTTACCCCAAATCTTTAGTCTTTAATGTTCTTGTTTTAGTTCTGAAGGTAAAAAATCTGCTAGGAATGCAATTTATGTTTATTTTATTGTTTACTGTCCTTAGCAACCAAATATACACATTTTGGCACTTAGACATGTTGCGGTCTTAAATTTGTACTCCATTAGCTTCGCCATTGTAACCAAAGATTGCGCTTTATATGATATCCTCAGAATGTATCGCTTCATATTTTTGAATGCGAGTAAGTCAAATAAACATTTTTAGTAGGATTTTATATTATAATTTGGCATTAATTAGATTTAATGATGCCAGTACTGCTAGAAATTTATACCCTGCTTGAGAGCTTCTAAACCAAGGTTAGGTATGCTATTTACAGCAAAATTGACCTATAAGTGCTTTCAAATACCTAAAAATTGTACAATTTGTCCTCTTTTAAGGTAATTTTATGATTTTGAATAACATAATGGGAAAAGTTTTAGAAATTTACCCCAAAAATGAGACAGACTTGAAGTTTTTCACTATGATCCAGCATTTATTTTTAAATCACTTTTTGTCGCGTTTCAACATCAACTGCTAACCTTCATAAAATCTTTATTACTGAACCAATTTAAAAAAACTAAGGTACCATTTTCATCATAACAGCTAGTAGAACACAGAAAATATAACAAAAATTGAGGCAGGAGGGGAAAAATTTCACCTTAAGGTAGCACTCCACAGTTAGGTGTGTAGTTTCGCATTTTGGCCCCTGTGGATTTTTCAAATATGAGAGCTAGTGTGCAATAAAATTCATTTTTGGATAGCTGAGTATTAAAATAGCCTTTGTATTGGGTTTATATGAACATCAAGATTATGTAATGTATGTAATATAGGCTGTTTTCTGTATGACAGTCCGTATTTGCATGTCCCTACCATACATTGGTCCGGCAATTATTGTAATGTTTTTTTCCAACTTTTTATCGCACGAACTTTGTGATTGGATTTTACGAAAAAATGAGGCGAAAGACACCCATTTTTTATTTGATCATTAGGAAGATTTATGAAAACAGTTTCTAAAAAGGTATCACTCAAAGGCATTGAAATTCTAGTTTGATCCAAATTTTGGGGGGATATATGACATATCCACCCCCCTTTTTGCAATATTTTATGGTAAATAAATGCAGAATGTTGCCATGGATACACATAAAAGGAATTAATTTTCACTCTTTTAACTATTGAAAATTAAATCTATGGAGTATACTGATTACATACATATGCACATGTACAACACAAACAGTTAGGTTAATGTATTAGAAATCCAGGAATAGGAGATGATAAAACATTTTGTGGCTCATTTTTGATTTTATTTTCTAACTGTGGAGTGCTACCTTATGGCACATCAGAAAGCACAGAAATGCACTTTTTAAGATAAAATTTACCCCAAATCTTTAGTCTTTAATGTTCTTGTTTTAGTTCTGAAGGTAAAAAATCTGCTAGGAATGCAATTTATGTTTATTTTATTGTTTACTGTCCTTAGCAACCAAATATACACATTTTGGCACTTAGACATGTTGCGGTCTTAAATTTGTACTCCATTAGCTTCGCCATTGTAACCAAAGATTGCGCTTTATATGATATCCTCAGAATGTATCGCTTCATATTTTTGAATGCGAGTAAGTCAAATAAACATTTTTAGTAGGATTTTATATTATAATTTGGCATTAATTAGATTTAATGATGCCAGTACTGCTAGAAATTTATACCCTGCTTGAGAGCTTCTAAACCAAGGTTAGGTATGCTATTTACAGCAAAATTGACCTATAAGTGCTTTCAAATACCTAAAAATTGTACAATTTGTCCTCTTTTAAGGTAATTTTATGATTTTGAATAACATAATGGGAAAAGTTTTAGAAATTTACCCCAAAAATGAGACAGACTTGAAGTTTTTCACTATGATCCAGCATTTATTTTTAAATCACTTTTTGTCGCGTTTCAACATCAACTGCTAACCTTCATAAAATCTTTATTACTGAACCAATTTTAAAAACTAAGGTACCATTTTCATCGTAACAGCTAGTAGAACACAGAAAATATAACAAAAATTGAGGCAGGAGGGGAAAAATTTCACCTTATGGCACATCAGAAAGCACAGAAATGCACTTTTTAAGATAAAATTTACCCCAAATCTTTAGTCTTTAATGTTCTTGTTTTAGTTCTGAAGGTAAAAAATCTGCTAGGAATGCAATTTATGTTTATTTTATTGTTTACTGTCCTTAGCAACCAAATATACACATTTTGGCACTTAGACATGTTGCGGTCTTAAATTTGTACTCCATTAGCTTCGCCATTGTAACCAAAGATTGCGCTTTATATGATATCCTCAGAATGTATCGCTTCATATTTTTGAATGCGAGTAAGTCAAATAAACATTTTTAGTAGGATTTTATATTATAATTTGGCATTAATTAGATTTAATGATGCCAGTACTGCTAGAAATTTATACCCTGCTTGAGAGCTTCTAAACCAAGGTTAGGTATGCTATTTACAGCAAAATTGACCTATAAGTGCTTTCAAATACCTAAAAATTGTACAATTTGTCCTCTTTTAAGGTAATTTTATGATTTTGAATAACATAATGGGAAAAGTTTTAGAAATTTACCCCAAAAATGAGACAGACTTGAAGTTTTTCACTATGATCCAGCATTTATTTTTAAATCACTTTTTGTCGCGTTTCAACATCAACTGCTAACCTTCATAAAATCTTTATTACTGAACCAATTTTAAAAACTAAGGTACCATTTTCATCGTAACAGCTAGTAGAACACAGAAAATATAACAAAAATTGAGGCAGGAGGGGAAAAATTTCACCTTATGGCACATCAGAAAGCACAGAAATGCACTTTTTAAGATAAAATTTACCCCAAATCTTTAGTCTTTAATGTTCTTGTTTTAGTTCTGAAGGTAAAAAATCTGCTAGGAATGCAATTTATGTTTATTTTATTGTTTACTGTCCTTAGCAACCAAATATACACATTTTGGCACTTAGACATGTTGCGGTCTTAAATTTGTACTCCATTAGCTTCGCCATTGTAACCAAAGATTGCGCTTTATATGATATCCTCAGAATGTATCGCTTCATATTTTTGAATGCGAGTAAGTCAAATAAACATTTTTAGTAGGATTTTATATTATAATTTGGCATTAATTAGATTTAATGATGCCAGTACTGCTAGAAATTTATACCCTGCTTGAGAGCTTCTAAACCAAGGTTAGGTATGCTATTTACAGCAAAATTGACCTATAAGTGCTTTCAAATACCTAAAAATTGTACAATTTGTCCTCTTTTAAGGTAATTTTATGATTTTGAATAACATAATGGGAAAAGTTTTAGAAATTTACCCCAAAAATGAGACAGACTTGAAGTTTTTCACTATGATCCAGCATTTATTTTTAAATCACTTTTTGTCGCGTTTCAACATCAACTGCTAACCTTCATAAAATCTTTATTACTGAACCAATTTTAAAAACTAAGGTACCATTTTCATCGTAACAGCTAGTAGAACACAGAAAATATAACAAAAATTGAGGCAGGAGGGGAAAAATTTCACCTTAAGGTAGCACTCCACAGTTAGGTGTGTAGTTTCGCATTTTGGCCCCTGTGGATTTTTCAAATATGAGAGCTAGTGTGCAATAAAATTCATTTTTGGATAGCTGAGTATTAAAATAGCCTTTGTATTGGGTTTATATGAACATCAAGATTATGTAATGTATGTAATATAGGCTGTTTTCTGTATGACAGTCCGTATTTGCATGTCCCTACCATACATTGGTCCGGCAATTATTGTAATGTTTTTTTCCAACTTTTTATCGCACGAACTTTGTGATTGGATTTTACGAAAAAATGAGGCGAAAGACACCCATTTTTTATTTGATCATTAGGAAGATTTATGAAAACAGTTTCTAAAAAGGTATCACTCAAAGGCATTGAAATTCTAGTTTGATCCAAATTTTGGGGGGATATATGACATATCCACCCCCCTTTTTGCAATATTTTATGGTAAATAAATGCAGAATGTTGCCATGGATACACATAAAAGGAATTAATTTTCACTCTTTTAACTATTGAAAATTAAATCTATGGAGTATACTGATTACATACATATGCACATGTACAACACAAACAGTTAGGTTAATGTATTAGGAATCCAGGAATAGGAGATGATAAAACATTTTGTGGCTCATTTTTGATTTTATTTTCTAACTGTGGAGTGCTACCTTATGGCACATCAGAAAGCACAGAAATGCACTTTTTAAGATAAAATTTACCCCAAATCTTTAGTCTTTAATGTTCTTGTTTTAGTTCTGAAGGTAAAAAATCTGCTAGGAATGCAATTTATGTTTATTTTATTGTTTACTGTCCTTAGCAACCAAATATACACATTTTGGCACTTAGACATGTTGCGGTCTTAAATTTGTACTCCATTAGCTTCGCCATTGTAACCAAAGATTGCGCTTTATATGATATCCTCAGAATGTATCGCTTCATATTTTTGAATGCGAGTAAGTCAAATAAACATTTTTAGTAGGATTTTATATTATAATTTGGCATTAATTAGATTTAATGATGCCAGTACTGCTAGAAATTTATACCCTGCTTGAGAGCTTCTAAACCAAGGTTAGGTATGCTATTTACAGCAAAATTGACCTATAAGTGCTTTCAAATACCTAAAAATTGTACAATTTGTCCTCTTTTAAGGTAATTTTATGATTTTGAATAACATAATGGGAAAAGTTTTAGAAATTTACCCCAAAAATGAGACAGACTTGAAGTTTTTCACTATGATCCAGCATTTATTTTTAAATCACTTTTTGTCGCGTTTCAACATCAACTGCTAACCTTCATAAAATCTTTATTACTGAACCAATTTTAAAAACTAAGGTACCATTTTCATCGTAACAGCTAGTAGAACACAGAAAATATAACAAAAATTGAGGCAGGAGGGGAAAAATTTCACCTTAAGGTAGCACTCCACAGTTAGGTGTGTAGTTTCGCATTTTGGCCCCTGTGGATTTTTCAAATATGAGAGTTAGTGTGCAATAAAATTCATTTTTGGATAGCTGAGTATTAAAATAGCCTTTGTATTGGGTTTATATGAACATCAAGATTATGTAATGTATGTAATATAGGCTGTTTTCTGTATGACAGTCCGTATTTGCATGTCCCTACCATACATTGGTCCGGCAATTATTGTAATGTTTTTTTCCAACTTTTTATCGCACGAACTTTGTGATTGGATTTTACGAAAAAATGAGGCGAAAGACACCCATTTTTTATTTGATCATTAGGAAGATTTATGAAAACAGTTTCTAAAAAGGTATCACTCAAAGGCATTGAAATTCTAGTTTGATCCAAATTTTGGGGGGATATATGACATATCCACCCCCCTTTTTGCAATATTTTATGGTAAATAAATGCAGAATGTTGCCATGGATACACATAAAAGGAATTAATTTTCACTCTTTTAACTATTGAAAATTAAATCTATGGAGTATACTGATTACATACATATGCACATGTACAACACAAACAGTTAGGTTAATGTATTAGAAATCCAGGAATAGGAGATGATAAAACATTTTGTGGCTCATTTTTGATTTTATTTTCTAACTGTGGAGTGCTACCTTATGGCACATCAGAAAGCACAGAAATGCACTTTTTAAGATAAAATTTACCCCAAATCTTTAGTCTTTAATGTTCTTGTTTTAGTTCTGAAGGTAAAAAATCTGCTAGGAATGCAATTTATGTTTATTTTATTGTTTACTGTCCTTAGCAACCAAATATACACATTTTGGCACTTAGACATGTTGCGGTCTTAAATTTGTACTCCATTAGCTTCGCCATTGTAACCAAAGATTGCGCTTTATATGATATCCTCAGAATGTATCGCTTCATATTTTTGAATGCGAGTAAGTCAAATAAACATTTTTAGTAGGATTTTATATTATAATTTGGCATTAATTAGATTTAATGATGCCAGTACTGCTAGAAATTTATACCCTGCTTGAGAGCTTCTAAACCAAGGTTAGGTATGCTATTTACAGCAAAATTGACCTATAAGTGCTTTCAAATACCTAAAAATTGTACAATTTGTCCTCTTTTAAGGTAATTTTATGATTTTGAATAACATAATGGGAAAAGTTTTAGAAATTTACCCCAAAAATGAGACAGACTTGAAGTTTTTCACTATGATCCAGCATTTATTTTTAAATCACTTTTTGTCGCGTTTCAACATCAACTGCTAACCTTCATAAAATCTTTATTACTGAACCAATTTAAAAAAACTAAGGTACCATTTTCATCGTAACAGCTAGTAGAACACAGAAAATATAACAAAAATTGAGGCAGGAGGGGAAAAATTTCACCTTAAGGTAGCACTCCACAGTTAGGTGTGTAGTTTCGCATTTTGGCCCCTGTGGATTTTTCAAATATGAGAGCTAGTGTGCAATAAAATTCATTTTTGGATAGCTGAGTATTAAAATAGCCTTTGTATTGGGTTTATATGAACATCAAGATTATGTAATGTATGTAATATAGGCTGTTTTCTGTATGACAGTCCGTATTTGCATGTCCCTACCATACATTGGTCCGGCAATTATTGTAATGTTTTTTTCCAACTTTTTATCGCACGAACTTTGTGATTGGATTTTACGAAAAAATGAGGCGAAAGACACCCATTTTTTATTTGATCATTAGGAAGATTTATGAAAACAGTTTCTAAAAAGGTATCACTCAAAGGCATTGAAATTCTAGTTTGATCCAAATTTTGGGGGGATATATGACATATCCACCCCCCTTTTTGCAATATTTTATGGTAAATAAATGCAGAATGTTGCCATGGATACACATAAAAGGAATTAATTTTCACTCTTTTAACTATTGAAAATTAAATCTATGGAGTATACTGATTACATACATATGCACATGTACAACACAAACAGTTAGGTTAATGTATTAGAAATCCAGGAATAGGAGATGATAAAACATTTTGTGGCTCATTTTTGATTTTATTTTCTAACTGTGGAGTGCTACCTTATGGCACATCAGAAAGCACAGAAATGCACTTTTTAAGATAAAATTTACCCCAAATCTTTAGTCTTTAATGTTCTTGTTTTAGTTCTGAAGGTAAAAAATCTGCTAGGAATGCAATTTATGTTTATTTTATTGTTTACTGTCCTTAGCAACCAAATATACACATTTTGGCACTTAGACATGTTGCGGTCTTAAATTTGTACTCCATTAGCTTCGCCATTGTAACCAAAGATTGCGCTTTATATGATATCCTCAGAATGTATCGCTTCATATTTTTGAATGCGAGTAAGTCAAATAAACATTTTTAGTAGGATTTTATATTATAATTTGGCATTAATTAGATTTAATGATGCCAGTACTGCTAGAAATTTATACCCTGCTTGAGAGCTTCTAAACCAAGGTTAGGTATGCTATTTACAGCAAAATTGACCTATAAGTGCTTTCAAATACCTAAAAATTGTACAATTTGTCCTCTTTTAAGGTAATTTTATGATTTTGAATAACATAATGGGAAAAGTTTTAGAAATTTACCCCAAAAATGAGACAGACTTGAAGTTTTTCACTATGATCCAGCATTTATTTTTAAATCACTTTTTGTCGCGTTTCAACATCAACTGCTAACCTTCATAAAATCTTTATTACTGAACCAATTTAAAAAAAGTAAGGTACCATTTTCATCGTAACAGCTAGTAGAACACAGAAAATATAACAAAAATTGAGGCAGGAGGGGAAAAATTTCACCTTAAGGTAGCACTCCACAGTTAGGTGTGTAGTTTCGCATTTTGGCCCCTGTGGATTTTTCAAATATGAGAGCTAGTGTGCAATAAAATTCATTTTTGGATAGCTGAGTATTAAAATAGCCTTTGTATTGGGTTTATATGAACATCAAGATTATGTAATGTATGTAATATAGGCTGTTTTCTGTATGACAGTCCGTATTTGCATGTCCCTACCATACATTGGTCCGGCAATTATTGTAATGTTTTTTTCCAACTTTTTATCGCACGAACTTTGTGATTGGATTTTACGAAAAAATGAGGCGAAAGACACCCATTTTTTATTTGATCATTAGGAAGATTTATGAAAACAGTTTCTAAAAAGGTATCACTCAAAGGCATTGAAATTCTAGTTTGATCCAAATTTTGGGGGGATATATGACATATCCACCCCCCTTTTTGCAATATTTTATGGTAAATAAATGCAGAATGTTGCCATGGATACACATAAAAGGAATTAATTTTCACTCTTTTAACTATTGAAAATTAAATCTATGGAGTATACTGATTACATACATATGCACATGTACAACACAAACAGTTAGGTTAATGTATTAGAAATCCAGGAATAGGAGATGATAAAACATTTTGTGGCTCATTTTTGATTTTATTTTCTAACTGTGGAGTGCTACCTATGGGGGAAAAAAAAAATTAAGACGGAAATGGGGCATGTGTCAAGGAGACAACAACCCGTCCGTTTGAGCATATATATAATTTTCATTAAGTGTAAATTTGTTAGAAATTCAATTGCTCGACAAGTTATATAAAAAAAATTATGACGCTTGGTTATGAGACAACCATTTTATTTTTTTTTGGGGGGAAGGGACCGGGATGTAAGAGGTTTTTATAAAGAATATCATTTGACAGTCGTAATAAAATGAATTTTCTGTAGGAAAAATGATAGGAAACACAAATAAACGCATACAATTTTTAGTACCAGAGATATACTATGCAGGTTTACTTCAATAAATGAAATTACGAAGCAATTTGATAAAAGTAAACCATTATAGGTCAATGTACGACCATTCAAACGGGAAAACCAACGGTCTAATCTATATAAAAAACAACGAGAAACTTGTTCACATTCTTGACAGTTCATGCAGCAGCCATTTCAATAGTGTTTCATTTAATTTATTCTGTCTTTAATATTATTTATTGTATCAAACATTTGCATGTTCCATTGCCACTTTTTGAAAAAAACACTCCCAGTGGACATAATTCAGCTTTTTCATAGTTTTGACACAGACAACAAAGGGACTTCACAGCAGAGTGTTTTTTTTTTAATTTAAGGTTTTATATTTCCAACATTATGTTAAACGGCACTCTCTACTATTCTTTTTATTGAGATAATTTTTGATTTTTTAATTGGATACAGATAGTTTTATCGTATCTTATTTAAAAGTACACTAAGAGAGGTAAACCAGGGGTGTGGACACAATCATCCATGTTTCTATAAGTAATGGGAACAGACAAATGTTTCTTATACATTTGTAACAATAGTCTTCAAAATGACTCAGTATTGCATTAGTGGTATCATAAGAATTTTTTATCTTTATGTATAGTATAGTAATAAATAAGCTTTTAATTGATTTTTTTTTTTTTTTTTTTTTATCAGTATAGGGAAAAAAAGTAGTACTACATTTCACACGCTTTAATTTGAACCTTATTGTACACAAGACAGGTAAATGAATAAACTTAGGAGTGCTGTTTTTGTATGTATAGCTACAATATATTTTTGTATTTATTTGTAACCTTATAAATTTCCAAACTCATTGAAATATTGTCTTGATAATGATTCGAAAAGGCTTCTTATTTGTTACATGTGATGTTAAATAGACATCTATACCACAAACAGGAGCAATTTATAAAACAGAATACTAAAGTACTATTAAAAATCCGTTATGATAACTGGTGTGTCCATATTTATACGATGAAAGTGTTATACTTAGAAATATAAGGGGGAAGAAGATGCTTCCGATTTCCTTGAATGTTATCGCTTACCGGAAAACGCAAAGATAACTGAAGTTAATAACTATCGGATACCTAACTCAAATAATTCAAGCCTTTTCCGTGTCCGATTTTCTCCCACACGAGGTTAATGTAGCCTTCGTAGATCAGCGGAATATAACGTCAACTGAATAATTCGGGTTATCGGATACCGAATTTCTATAAGGTAAGTTTTATAATTAGGTCTTTCCACTTTTCTGTGGAAAGACCTATTGTATTTCTTTTGATTATTAAGTCTTTCCACTTTTCTGTGGAAAGACTTATTGTTTTTGTTCTGATTATTATTATTACATTTTTTCCCCCGCCAAATTTTGTTCTTTCGATACATATTTGTTTCGCAATATGTCACTCAGATATTTCTCATATGGTATCGTATAGTTTATGCGCTTTTAAAGGAGTAGGTCCGGTAAGGACTCATTTTGGCCTCAAATTTCAGTTTCATCTGACGAAAGATTTTGACCACTTTTTAAAGACTTAAGTGTCTATTTCACTTGATTTAATTAGTATAAGTGAAAGATTTTAACTGATTTAGTCATTACAAACGATCCGATTCAAGCTCAAATATGAAAAATCTCTCAAATATGCCAAAAAACGTCACTTTTCAGATGGTTTTTGTCAAAAATGAAAGTGGCCGCATCAGTGTTCATCCACAACCTTTATATATGTTATGTATTATCATAAAATACAATTTACATTTCAATATTAAGGATGAACACGAATGCGGCCACTTTCGTTTTACAAGGAAACTGTCTAAAATTTAACTAAAATGATAGAATTTTGAAGATTTCAGTAATTTAGCATGACTTAATGGTGCTACAACCCGATATATGTGCATTGTATTGTCAAAAACAGCCCATATTTATGTTGCAGAAGCATTCAACTGTCCAATAAATAACTAAAAGTTTACATTTAAACAATTTTGTAAAACTTTTATATTTTGGGGCCAAAAAGGGGTCTTACCGGAACTTCTCCTTTCCCCCTGCTAAGCCGAACCATTTTCTTTGTAAGAGTTATCTCCCTATTCACTGTTTATCATCAGAGTGCATCTCCTTCGTAACAAAAAAAGAAATCGACAAAATTCTTTTAACAAATTGTTCATTGGATCCTCAGAAATTTTTGGCTAATTTGGATCGTAGCGATTCGATGATATTTTATAGGAGTTATCTACCTTTACCAAATAAATTTGTCGGTATGTATTTTTAACTCATAAACCATTAACCTCATAACCCTGGAATGTTTTTATTTGAGACCCCTAGGTACTAACTTAGAAAATGAGGTCAAGGTCAAAGGTCAAGGTCAAGTTCTAAATTTTGATTTTGCCTTGTTTTGAGATTTTCTCCAACAGTTTTAAAGATACATTAAAAAACAAGCGCAAAATGCTTGCTTTATTGTAATGAAGATATTTTACATTTGATCTGATACAATTAAAGTGCATCTTATAGGAGTTAGTGCCCCTGAAATGTCTCAATATATAGTTATTTGATTACAACTTCAACTAAGTTCATTATAAAGCCATATAACCTTGTACAAAAGGTTAGGTGACATATGACCTTGAAAAATGACAACCGGAAGTGACCTTGAGAATACCGGAAAACGATATTTTTGCACTTTTTTCATATCAAAGTACTCAGAATTCATATATTTTGTAATCTAAATACATTTACTCACTAAAGACTAGAAGTGACTTTCTGTAAACTGGAAGTGGTCAATTATATCCCGGTTTACAGGCAAAAGTATATAGAAACTATATATTTTGGGAATCAGTGTGAAAGAAGCTATCATATGAGACCAAAAGTAACATTTACTAAACCGGAAGTAGCATATTATCTACTTTAGTTCACTTTCAAATATATCAAAACCATTATCGCATCAGTCTGAAGAAACTAGCTTCTTTTCAAAGTTTCTTTGATGTGGAAAGGCCTTCAATTGTTCTCTGAACAATTGGTTTTTAATTACTATATGATATGGGTATTGTTCATTGTTGGATCCTTTATGGTGAATTATAGTTGATTACATCAACGTCCTTTTGTCCTTCTGGTGGATAGTTAGAAAAGTGTAGTTCTGAATTGATGCATGTAACATTTAAGATATTGCCTACTGCATACTGAAGATGTGGTATTGTGACACCCACCGAGACAGTGCTCACAATTATGTAAATGAATTACACAGCTTTACCAAATAATGGAATATGTTTATTGATTATGATTAAACTAGAATAATTGTGTTTGGCAATGCAGGTAGATTAAACATATAAAAATACTCATTGTAACTAACAAACACTATTAAAAATGTGTTTGAAAATGCATTTATTTAAGGGGAACATTTAGTGAATCATGTACATTTTCATACAAATGTATGCCAAAGACGATCTATGTAAATAGACACGAAAACATTATAATTTAAACAGAAGACAGCGCTTCAAAAAAAACCAAATACTACTACACAATTCTACTTTTATTTAATCCCACAACTAGGCCAAAACTTGTATAGGGATTGGAAATATAGAGATATACATTCAGTCTCCAAAAATTTAAAGCTGTCTCTAAAAACTATAGTAATATAAATTGACGCCAAATGATGCTCAGTCGAGTAAGAACATACACAATTCAGCACATTATTGCTCTATGTTAAAAACTCCTTTTTTTGTAGGAAACCAATTATTATGTTTGTTTAACATGGTTAAATATTAGTGTAATCTATAAATTATCTTATATAATAGTATAAGATATCAATCTTTTCAAGGGTCCATAATAAAGGATTCAGAACATGATATTAATAAAAATCATACCAAAGTTGTGAACAAGTAAAGAACATATTATCTTACATTTAAAATCATTTTCAAATCAGAAAAATATTCACGTTGTGGTGATGAAAATGAAAGAAGATTTTAACCAAATCTAGGGAAAGCTCACATAACCTCAATATAGAGCTAGAGGAGGAACCACACTCTGCACACGCCACGCAGATTTGTCTTATGTTATCAATCGGTCGCGGGGATAACGTGTCATTAAAAACAAGCAGTTCGTGACGTCAACTATAACCGGACATTCACAATCTGTTGATTGAGATTATAAATATAATTAGTTATATACAGTTGCATTGGTTAAACAATATACATTTATGTACACATAATAAACGAATTAGGTAAAAAATTGTCATAATTCGGGAATAAACATACTGAAATCTTATCTACATATTACTGTTTATTATTCATCAATTATAAGTAGGGTTTCTTTAATAATGTATACATGTTAAATGTTTGAATCAAGTTGATCATTGAAATCATGTTTAGTATTTTATGTTTTGTTTTATAGTCATAATAAATCTGTAATTATTCTGTCTTTATACGAGCACTGTGATAAAATTTTAAAATTATTTGTAGTTGTATCGAATTTTAAAGGCTTGCATATTTGTGTAGTCACTGATATTATATATGGCAACGTAAATTATGTCTCAAGGTGATAACAGTGTAAGATTCAATAATGCACAAAAACCTTTGAAATTTCAAGAATATGGTTTGAACATTAATCCGTTACAAACAACTGTAAATACTAGTGAGTATTTTCAAAATAAATTTTTTTTGAAGTGCACATGGTAAAATTTAGAAGAGGTTCAAAGGGAAAATCACGTCTCCGATGTTTGCTACATGACATCGACTGGGGCAGATCCAGGATTTGTGTAGAGAGGGAAGAGGAATTCCGTGTAACGTAATTATTTAGCTTTTATTTGAAATTTTTGTTATAATTTTGTATTATTTTTTTTTGACAATATAGGGGAAGTTGCATCCATTTCCTCTGCACTAATCAGATAATTACTGTATGAAACCTTCTGAGAACTACATCGCCAGATATTATAGCATAATTGTTTTTTTTTTTTTTTTTTTTTTTTTTTTTTTTAAACATTTGCTAAATTCTTTGATTTGATATGATCTGATATTATAATGCATGGCTATTATAGTACTGCAACTGACATCGAAAAAGACGCTTAGTTAACGAGTTTAATGGTCCGGAATAACACACGGCTGCAAATGGTTTTAAATGATAGAATAATATCTATATTTTAATTTCCGTCGGGTCGTAAAAAGTTTCTATGGTCACATTTTTATTTTTTTATCCCTTTAATGGGGGTACCCCTCAATTTACGGTTTTGGGTAGTTACCTTAAAATCCAAAAATATATTTTTTGGTTAAATTTCCCGCTATTTTCGTAAATATTTTCTATGCACATATCATCAAGGATCATCGGAATGATGAAGACATAAATATAATACCATCTCCAAGTAAAACTTTCAAACTTAAAGTTGGCTGATTTTTTAGATAGAAATTTAACGCGTTTTTCTTTAAAACGAGAAAACATATGATTCAAAAACAGTATTCGACATTTAAGAGGACAAAACATATTATTGCGATACTGCATGCAAATTTTGTTGGGCAAATTCCAAACAATTTTGTCAAAAACTCAAAAATAAAAACATCATTTGTACCTTTCATAATTACGGAAATTTCCTATCCGTCAATCAGCTCCACCATTTATTTTTTCCTTCACAATCAATTTGATAGTTTCGATGTGATTATGTAGATTTTGTAGGAAAAGTTAATTTATTTTTGAGTGATTTGAATATATATAGTAGTTCTTTCGTGTATTTTCTGTAAAAAAGTTATATTTTTGTTAATAAAATTTTGACTTTATATAAAAGTTAACCAAATCCTTCGGGATAAGAGGTTTTTCCGGATAATGACTATAGTTGACATTGTGTGAAAATACAGTGTATGTCAATGTTTAATCTCAGAGCAATTAATATGCATGCAAGTGGTCGGGGGAAAAGTACTATTGAAGATTAGCAGAGATTTGGTGTGTGACAAGATGATGCTAAAACAAACTTCTCTTAATATTCTGCTTTCAGTGGGCGAATCATCAGTGATGTTATGAGACTTGCACCAGAATTAAGGCAAAATTGGTGCGTCTTTAAATTAGATTGATTGATTGATTGTTGGTTGCTTAACGTCCAGTGACAAATATTTCATGCATGTTCAGGACGAGACAAGTTAACAATAAAAACAATAGGTAGGTTTTGTCATAATAGAGGCCATTCGGGATGATGATCGGGAAAATTTAGACTGCCAATGGAAAATGATGGTATATTGGATGGGGACAGAAATTGTCCATTTCAACATGTTACCTACGGACCCCTCAAAGAGTTGATGCAAGGGTTTTTAACGTGCAAAGAACGTGACACTCCCTTTACACGAGGCATCGGATTTAACGTCCCCATTCTGACCGGACGTGAATGCGAACTTGATACATCCCGCACAGCTAAACGGACGCCCCACTTCGTTTTACTGCCGGTCGGGGGAAGACCAAGTGACCATATTTCGTTTCCCTAGTCACCCTAAGGGATCTTTAAATTAGAAACAACAGAAATCCATATATGTGATCAAACTAATCGACATGTATCCTCACAACCTGACACTTTTATACGATCTCGCGCTCAGTTTCTTCCTTGTAGTTTGGATATGAAAACAGGGGTTTTGTGTAAAAGAAAAACCTTTAAAAAAAAAACAGAAAACTACGCAAAACTGAGTCCTTTAAACGTGTTGACAGTCTGTTAAGTTGTGCTTATTAATGTGAGTAATCATTTATCCATGCATAACCAAGTACTTATTGAAGTCAACACCTGTGCAATTAAGTAAAACAGTTACTGAAAACTTAGAATTTGAACTTGCTGTCAGTTCATTAATAACGATTGTTAGTGATGTAATTTGTTCTTCTATAAGAAAAAGCCTTTCTCATGTAGCACATCCTCTATATATACCGATCAATTTTATCCAAGATTGTCTCTGATGCTTACCAAACTGCCAAACTCCAGAACTAACTAAATATTGTGACACCTTACAATTCAGACACAGTGGGGCCAAGGGATATGAAATATAGAGTTTAGCTCTGAACTCAATTTAGGGGATGCCATATCTGTTGCAGGAAAATTGAAGTCTATGTTAAGACTTTAAGAATTACACCAAGGTGTGTCTGAAAATATCAAGGATACATTAAAAGAAGAACAATTACTTCACCCTGCCACCAGTGCTCTTATGAGCTATGTCCTTGTTTTGGTATTTCTATGGAAATGATGCCCGCATAGCTTGTTAATAGATATAGGAAGATGTAATATGTGTGCCAATGCTACCATTAAAGGTCACGGTCCGGTCTTCAACACGGAGCCTAGGCTCAAAAATTCATTTGTTAGTTAATTGATGAAAAATAACACAAAGGCGCTTCTGAACCGTATATTGTCCCTAAAGATAACAAAAATTCGTAAACGTATGGCTATTACAAAATCAATCGTTTCTGTAGCAACATTCGCCCCATTACATTTGGGATTGGCAGTGCAGATACATCATGCATGTGCATATGGGAATATGGGTCACGAACATTGATCGAAACTTTGTACTCACATTTCTTTTGTGTTTCCTATGCAAAGGTAAGACTATATCTGACGAGTTTGACCGAATCATGACGATATTTACGCTCCAGATAGCATTTGTACTAAAAAAACTGTGTTTGCTTTGAACAAACTCTGTCCTGCGCCTAACTTGTTCTTATAAAAAAAAAGGTACCTCGCATTCGCCTCGGGTGACTTTAGTATATTTTGTGTTATAACTGCTCTGTTTAGACTTTGCAAAAACACAATATGTATTTATCTATAACTAGATACTAATTTTCACAAAATACACAACCTTTAAGATGAAAAATTAAAAACACTGTTTCAGCGCTTGAATTTAGTTTTTTTCAAAGATAGAAAAAATATTGAAATAATTTGATAAAGTGGTGTTTTAAACTTTAGAAAATAATTCTGTAATATACTATAGTTAAATACTATACACAATATGAAAGTTTATGGATGTGAAAAGGTCAAGGCCACTTCTTCTTTTGTTATGTCTTAAATGGAAAAAAATCAGAAGGTTCCAAATCAACGCCATTTTGTAATGGCAGCTCTTCATATAAGTAGTCAAATTTGTCGTTTTAACATCGTTTATATCATATGCTTATGATTGAATCGTTTTTGTAGCATTCTATTGAATAAATATCAGAATATTTCTCCTTTTTGTCCTTGTGGTTGAACTATTGATATTTTTAGGTCTGACCTTTGACCTCAATTTCACAAAATTGTGACCACTCTGGATTTTTACGACCCAACTTTTCTTATTGTACACGTTTTCCTCTTTCCATCGATATATAATTTAGGTGTGTGTTCTTCCGGACCATTAAAATTTAAAAAAATGAACTCTGGTTGCAGTACTATTATTGTATCATTTCGCAAATCTGTGTTTATTTTATGCCTATAGACCCCCATCCGGCTGTGAAGGTAAGGGTGCATTGTTTAGTTGACTAAGATACAGGATACTTTCAAATATACCGTGCAATGTATTTCCTGGTTCGATCCCCGTTCCGTGGAGAAAATTTCAGGGATACCATTGACATCATTTGTCAGTATGGTCTTGCAAACGATGATAGTCCGTCGGAAGATGACGATAAATGGCTGACCCGTGTTATGATAATGTATCTGGCATGTTAAAGACACCCTTGTAGATTTCGAAAAAGAACAGGATAATGCCGCTACAAGGCAGCACTCGCACCAGTAAATTGGAAAGGGATTAATATAAGTTGTCATTACTTGTTCCCCAATCCACTAAAAACAAGTATGTTATAACTAACATTCTTTTTACTGCATGGTCGTCCTGAATATGCATGAAATATTTGCCACTGGACGTTGAGCAACCAACAATCAATCAATTTTACTGCATGGACTGATTGCAAAAGTTTAATTAATGCACTGGTTTAAGCTGATAGTTCGACAAGGACTTAGCTTCTATGTAACTTTTTTTATTTTCGCTGATCGAGATTAAACTTAGTGGATTGATATATATGCGTCCATTCGTTTTTCGTTTCAAGAAATAAAAATTGGGAAATTTTACATCTTCCATTATTTTTTTAATTCGTTTTCCACATTCATCATTCACCATTCAATTTTTTTTTTTTTGTTATATTAGAATTTGATTTCAATATTCAATTTCAACATTAAACATTCGTTTTCTACCATTACATTCGTTTTCAAAATTCGATTTCAACAGTCAATATCAAAAATAATTTTCAACAATGTTTTTTTTTTCAACATCGAACATTCGAACATTCACCATTCAACACTCAACTCTAATATTCAACATTTGAAAAACAACTCTTCATTATTTTTTTTATTGAATTTCAACACTCAACATTCAATATTCGTTTTCAACGTTCAACAACGCAACATTCATAAGAACTTTTTGCTAACATAAATATCAAAAGAACGTATTACTGTTTAGTTATTAGCTTATTCTTTAACCTCCTCTGCATTTTTAACAAACAACAAATATAATGGGGTATTATAACCCCCTGGTTTAATACTCTCTCACCCTCACGTTATATATTGTTGAATATAACAAAAAGGGATTAGATGACTCAAACTATACCAGAGAAATATTCTTTATTTCTATGGTTAAACCCCTCTTGTGTGGAAGCATATGATTTCGAGATCACGAATTAAAAATTGAAAATACAGATAATAATCGAAAACCAAATTGAATTCGTCATACCGATTCCTAGGAACAAGTTACTGCAAAATTTTTCTTCGTGATCACGGATTAATTCCGTTATCTGAGATTGTATTTGTGGTTTTATTTAATTATTATTCGTTATCACGGATTGACGAATCTGTGGAATCAGTAATCACATTTGTTTAAAAAATGTCTAAAACAAAGTTGCAGAAGATACATCCCATGGTGAAGATTGTCGTTAAAGCAATGTATTAAATAAAGGCAACATTAGCATACCGCTGTTCCAATTCTTTTATATTTATTTATACTAATAATTTTGATCTATAAACCAAAAAAGTCCTATCTATAATGATATCAATCAAAGCAACAAAACATTTACATGTAATACGAATAACATGCAGAAGGATTTGAACACTAATACAGCAACGAGACAGCAAACAAACAACACAAATAACTTGAAGACACAAAGTGCAATATAGGTGTATATGCTTCGTATTAAGCTCTGTACCTAGAATAGTCAACTGTTTGAAACTGATAACAGGAAGAGAAATAATTGGTTAATTTTTTTTACAATGTGCATAGATAATTTCGCAACAATTGTAGCAAATAATTGAAAGTTGACGGTCATTTGATTTAAATAATTAAAAAGCCACATCAAAAAAAAAAAAACCACAATCGAGATCAAGAGCTATCGCCTATATACAATTGATAAATAAAAATGTTATAAGTACATTTCCTCATAAATTCGAAAATGATACATAATAGTCAAATATGGAGGACAAATGTATTAACTTAAACTTGTAACAGAGCAGAAACCTAAGCGTATATTTGCTATCTGAAGAAACGAGAACGTTCTGTTGAAACTATTATTTTCATGGCCGTCTTAGACAGCTCAATAAAGGAGATTGGCTTAGGTTTTCTGTTATATGCGTCTGACTGTAACTCCGTCTCGTCTCAAGATTTTGGTTTATATAGCTTATCATGAAGGCGTGGTTACATGAACCTGACATTTAGGACAGGTGTTCATCGTAATGTGAAATTTTCGTATTATATAGCCGATTACGGTTTTGACCCCGATTACACATTTTACGAAAAAAAAAAAGTGTAACAAAAATACAGAACCCACAATATCGGAAGTTTATACAAACTGTCAAAATCAAACTTAATCAACTAACGAAACGAGTGGAAAACAACTGTCACATTCCTAATTTGGTACAGGCATTTTCTGATAGATTTGCTGGATTGAACCTAGGTTAATTGCTACATTTTTAACATCCCACTTATATGACACTTGTTTATAGTTCCGTTCTACTGACAAAATGAATTGAGTGACATAAAATTTATCTATAAAAATGTGATAGTGTGAAATCATTAATTTTTTTTGGATCAAATAGTTAATCATTTAGTTTGGTCATACCAACTTAGAACATACATGTAGAACATATGTTAATGATGAGATGTTCATGCTGATATCAAGGTTCATTGTAAATGCGCAAAAGATAGAGCTATGGGAGGGTGTTATATGGAGACGTATTCGCGTAGCTCTTTTTAAAGGTCAGTTATCATTAAAATAATCTTCCTCTTTGAAACGTGCGGACAGGATTTGTGCACTGCTAGTAAATGGATAGTAAAACTTGTTTTTTTCATAAATTCACTACCTTAACATAGAAATAACAGATGGATTAAACATGGAGTCAAAAGAAAGTAGAAATTAAAATCTATACATTGCCATCTAAAAAATCTTAAATTTCATCCAATTTACCTTTTTGTTGTTGTTGTTGTTGTTATTTTTTTTTTAACTATTTATCAACTCATACAGCAAACATGGTTCTTTTCTAAAAGATTTAAGAAATCGCCTCATTTGCTATTATAAACGGAGTGTCTACATATCTGAGTCTGTATTGTTTTTGTACTTAGTATTTATACATCCAATATTCATGTTTTAGTTATGATGTTTCTTTTGTAAAAGCGGGGCGAAAGATAACTGAGGGACATTAAAACTAATAAACCGAAAATAAAATGACAACACCATGACTGAAAAAGAAAAAGACTATCAGAAAAAAAAACATTTGTACAAAAAACACATCATAAAAGACTAAATATTGAGCAAAACCACCCAACCAAAAACTGCATGGGGTAATCTCAAGTGGTTTGGAAAGTAAGCAGATCCTGATCGTCGTGTTGGTCATTTACGTATGTATGTTTTAAGTACGGCTAGATATTGTGTTATGTCTTATCGTTTGTGGTTTGAATAATGTGTTTTTGGTATATTTCACATATGTGTTATTTGTCAGTAAAGTCGATTTGATTTCCATTTTCCATGGCTGAAGTATTGTGTTAGTCCAGCTAATTATGACGTCGTCACAGCATTGATTTAAAATAGTCTTTAAGACCGTCGTAAGCATAATAATTATTAGGACTAGTATTGTGAAAATTATTGTGAAATTTTGGATCTCATTCCATATAATTGTATTTATTTCAAGATTACCTGTGATAATAAATACGTCACTTTTTGAGGCGTTGGTCCATTCATGTGACGCGCAGTGTGTGGTGTCCTATGTTGTTCATTCAAGGGAGGTGTCCGTTTTTATTCTGTAGTATATATGTTGTAATATACTGTTATTTCCTTTCTTTATGTATTTCTCTGTGCCAATTCGTCTTGCATTTCATCGGTATTTGTTAGCATTGCTGTATAAGCGCGAGGTTCGGCTAGACATGAAACCAGGTTAAACCCGCCATTTGTTTTTCTGTGAATGTTCCGTAACAAATCAGAAATATGGCAGTTGATATTTAATAGTCCGTTTATAAGTATGTTGACGTTTGTTTTTGTTGCAGTTTAGTGTCTCTGTTGTTCCGTCATTTTCCTCTTAGAGTTGAAGTGTTTTCTCCCGATTTTAGTTTGTAACTCGGATTAGTTTTCTCTTGATCGATTTATGACTTTAGAACCGCTGTTTACTACTGTTGCCTTAATTAGATTGCGTTTTACCCGTGATGTTTACATATACAGAACTTATTACACTACAAATTTAATATTTGTGCAACATAAATGTTGGAATTTACGACGTTCGATGTAAAAATATAAAACTACAATGGGGAAGGAGATTACTCAATCATATCGGCTGAACATAGGCTCAACAAAAGAGGAACAAATACCCCTAAAACGTACATCAACCAAAAAAAACCCAAAAAAAACATTATTTCCCAAAATCTTAAGTTGTTTCAATACTTTGCAATAAGTCTTAGTTTTAAACAAAATATTAAAAAAAACTCGATTATTTGATGGTAATGCATTTGAACACTTACAATTCTTTAGAATAAAACGTTTTATTTTTTAAATTGATATTTTTTGAACAAATTTCTATTAACTATTATGCGAATAGAAGGCTTTCTTTTATGAATGGAAATGTGTACAGCGATAATCTACGTCCCCATCGAGAGGCCCTGACATACTGTATATCGCTGTTTTAGTGACACTGATAAAGATAACTCGTTCCATAAAAAAAACAATAAATGAGATACGCGTACATTATCCGTAATGAAAATTATCATAATACATGTACATAAATGTATGATACGTTTATATTCAATGAGCGATTCAAGTTAGATAACGTTTCCACGTTCAGTTCACAATGAATGTTATCACTAACCGGAAGTCGGAAAAGATAACAATAATATAAATAAATGTCGAATACACACTTCATCAAGGTAAGTTTATAATTACTTTATGATAGGTATTGTTCATTGTTGGAAACCCTTATGTTGACTTATGGTTGATAATATCTTCGTCCTTCAGTCCAACTTTTGGATTTTTTTTAAAAGTATAGTTTTGAGAAAGTATTTAAAATATCGAACTTTGAAAGGCTCAAATAATTGTGTTGTCACTGATATCATTTACCGACGGGAATTATTAAAAGGCGGTCTCATAGTAATAACAATGTTTCCATAAGCAAATTTCAATGTTTTATCAAAAACGTTGAAATTTAAAGTTTGAACTGTAATTCATTGAAAACAACTTTAAATTCCAGTTAACGTATTTTGAAAATATGAACTCTATACATGTAGCTGTTGGTATTAACAAAGAGCAACAATGACGTCTACGAATATTTTCTTAAAAATATTTCACAATAGGCAATGGCGGATACAGGATTAACAAAAAGAGAAGAGCGAAATTCCATAAAACACAATTTTTAACTAAAAAATCATTATAATTGTAAGAAACATGAGATCTTTCAGCTGTAATGAAAGGGGCAAACCTCACTACACCCATCTTGGATTCGGTACTGATAGGGGTACTGATTTTCTCAACCAACTGTATAATATAACCTTGTTATTTATATCAAAAACTAGTAAAAAACTTTAAAAAAAACTCTCCCTTTTAATCACAATCAAAAGGTTACAATGTATAACTATATCTTGTTGTTACAGATAGGTGTTTCTTATATTTTCCAGATAGAACCAATGTTAGAGTATTCGTTTTTTTAAACAAAATTAAGTAGTTTTCTAGGTTTTATTTTTTGTTGCATAGCCATTTTTTTTTAATTAGTTATTCATGATTTATTTCTATTTCCGTATTTAAAAATAAATTACGCAAATTGTATTAATTTGTGCACTTATGACGTTATTGTAAGAAACTTTCCGAAAAAAACAGTGTCTGATATAACAGCGTTAATTATGCATGAATTTATTAGCAGATTAAGTATAAAGCTTATCTCTTGCTAATTGCATCTGCCAAAAATCTTATTTTTGATATTGAAAAGCACGGATTTTTATAATATCATATTGCTATCCTATATCCCACCCGCGTCGAAGGAGGGATATATAATTTAGCAAACTTAGATACAGACATCTTAAAATATAACGTGCGATACATTTTTACATACATTGCTCTTCAACATCCTGTTTAATGCAAACAATTATAGGACAGTATTACTAGTGAACAGAAGTTCACAACTCAACTTGTTTAACGGTAACAATTCATGAAAACTATGTTATTGCGCGAGTTGAAATAAGGTGAGAGTGCGTCATAATGAAAATAAAATCTCACTTTAACCCATCTACATATAAATCTGCCTGTCAAAATACAGTATAAGACACTTTCTTTCGTTGTTGCAGATCATATATCTTTTATGTTGTTTTTCCCCGCTTCCATCGGATTATGTCCCAATGACAAATACCCCTCATTGCGGTTTATAACTTTGAATTTTTGAAATACTAAGGCATTTCTACCTCAAGAATAGATTACCTTAGCTGTATTTGGCAAATCTTTTAGGAATGTTTGGTCCTCATGGCTCTTCAACTTCGTACTTTATTTAGCCCTTTTAACATTTTTTTATTCGAGCGTCACTGATGAGTCTTTTGTAGACGAAACGTGCGTCTGGCGTAAATAGAAAATTTCAAACCTGGTATCTATGATGAGTTTATTTATACATTATAAATCTGCTGGTTATTTCCTATCTGCAAGGATTTTTTTCTTTTGTGTTATATAGAATACTTCGTTTTGTATCAAATGATGTTTGCTTTTTCTTTCCAAATGAATATATCAACTAATTCTTGTTTACATTTTTGTTGCAAGTGTCTATCTATGTATGAGTTTCCACCAATTTACCGTTTATTATCTAGTATTTTATTTGCTGCAAAACTGTCAAATGTCTGGGGTGAATCTAGTTCTCCTTAAAGTTTTGTGTTGAAATTCTGCCCAATAACTGAATGTATTTGTATTTTTATATTTTGCTTTGTTGGTAGGTAATGCCAATATAATTAACTAGCAATAAAACTTATATTTGATTTAAATAAATTTATGGTCTACTCTGGCATCTTGTATCAGAACAAGATTAACAAATATCGTTTAAGAACACTCCTTCTGCGTCATAAATCAATGATTTTCGACAGTGTCGATTTAATTTAGATGAACAAATATTGTCAATAATGATATATAACTAAGCTGTAAATACTAAATGTTCCTTCGATAACGTTAAGTGCTTGTACTTTGATGTGGCGATTTTGAGTTGTAATCCCCATGTTTCAATGTCATAGATCAGCCAAAATTCAATATTTACTGCATGTGTGTCCTTATTTATCATCAAAGAGGTAAAAGAGGCAAATTTCCAACGAATTTAATTCACAAAATGAATATTGTGAAAAAAGTATTTAAATCTTAGTTTTATTTAACAATATCACAGCTCTTAACATAATTTATGGTCAAATCCATAAGTCTTAACGTAATTTTAAAATTCTTATGGTGATATCAATGATAAATGTCGTTTCAAGAACTTATATGTGTTCAGTATTAACAAAATATGTAATCAAATAAACGTAACCGCCGATAAGTGTTAACCGGTGTATTGTGTAGATTCAACATTCATTCGGAAAGGCATATGCATATGTTGATTTTGATACACACGATGTTGATATAATGTTAATTTCCAATTTCTAATATGACGTTCTTCAAACGAATACACACTCGTGGTAACATATGAATATATTGTCTGAGCTGTTCTGAACATACTCCCATACCTTGTGCTTTTTAGCTCACCTGGCCCGAAGGCATAGATTGCCTTAGCTGTCTTTGGCAAAACTTTTAGGTATTTTGGTCCTCAATGCTCTTCAACTTCGTAGTTTATTTGGCCTTTTTAACTTTCTGGATTCGAGCGTCACTGATGAGTCTTTTGTAGACGAAACGCGCGTCTGGCGTATATACAAAATTTAGTCCTGGTATCTATGATGAGTTTATTTACAACCACTTGGTCGATGCCGCTGCTGGTGGAGATTTATTTCCCCGAGGGTATCATCAGCCCAGTAGTCAGCACTTTGTGCTGACATGAATTATCATTGATATGGTTTTATTTATAAATTAACTGTTTACAAAATTTTGAATATTTGAAATACTAAGGCTTTTCTACCTCAGGCATAGAATGCCTTAGCTGTAATTGGCAAAACTTTTAGGTATTTTGGTCCTCAATGCTGTTCAACTTCGTAGTTTATTTGGCCTTTTTCACTTTTTGGATTCAAGCGTCATTTATGAGTCTTTTGTAGACGAAACGCGCGTCTGGCGTATATACAAAATTTAGTCCTGGTATCTATGATGAGCTTATTTTCTCATCACTTTGCGTCCGTCGTCCGTCGTCGTCGTCGTTAACTTTTACAAAACTCGTCTCCTCTGAAGCTACTGGGCTAAATCAAACCAAACTTGGCCACAATCATAATTGGGGTATTTAGTTTAAAAAATGTGTCCGTTGACCCGGTCAACCAACCAAGATGGCCGTCATTGCTAAAAAATAGAACATAAGGGTAAAATGTAGATTTTTTGGCTAATATCTCTGAAACCAAAGCATTTAGAGCAAATCTGACATAGGGGCTAAATTGTTGTTCAGGTCAAGATCTATTTGCCTTGAAATTTTTTTTCAGATGAATCGGAGAACCCGTTGTTGGATTGCTGCCCCTAAATTGGTAATTTTAAGGAAATATGCAGTTTTTGGTTATTATCTTGAATATTTTTGAAGATAGAGATAAACTGTAATCAGCAATAATGTTCAGCAAAGTAAGATCTACAACTAATTCAACATAACCAAAATGGTCAGTTGACCTCTTAAGGAGTAATTGCCCTTTATAGTCAATTTTTATCAATTTTTTGTAAATTTTTGTAATCTTTTACAAAAATCTTCTCATCTGAAACTACTAAGACAAATTTAACCAAACTTGTCCACAATTATCGTAAGGGTATCTAGTTTATAAAATGTGTCCGATGACCCAGCCTGTGAATCAAGATGGCCGCCATGGCTAAAAATAGAACATAGGGTAAAATGCAGTTTTTGGCTCATATCTCTGAAACCAAAGCATTTAGAGAAATCTGCTGTTGATAAAATTGTTTCTTAGGTCAAGAGATCTATCTGCCCTGAAATTGTCAGACCAATCGGGCAACTTGTTGTGGTGCTGCTGCCCGTGAATTAGTCATTTTAGGAAAATTTGGCAGTTTTTGGTTATTATCATGAATATTATTATAGATAGAGATAAACTATTAATAGCAATAATGTACAACTAAGTAAGAGCTTCACATAAGTCAACTTGAACAAAGTGGTGAATTGACCCCTTAAGGGGGTTCGCGGGTCTAAATCATTTATATAGGATTTCTCTATATTTTTCTATAAATGAACTTTATCTTATAGTTAATAGAAAAATAAAATAAAAAAGTGGGGTCACCGTTCATTTGCGCTCACAATGTGTCTTCGAAAGAAGCATACATTTTTGTAAAGGTATTTTTTTTCTGTTGATGTAATAGGAGAAATAAAGGTAATATCGAAAAAAAAAGAAAGAAATTTATTACAGAAATCGCTCAAATTTTACAATAATTTAGTTTAAGTACAGCTTATATGGAAATTATATTAAAAAATATAGGTCACCGATGAGTTAAAAAAGATATTTCAATTTGAAAGCCAAAAAATGGCATTTTTCCACCAAAGGGAGATAATTTGGAACTTTTTCAATGATGTATACATTTTAAAAGTCATCTGGGGCAAACACGAATTGTTTGTTTTGAATGATTTTTGTACCATATAATAAGTAACAACTACAAAAGGTAACAAATAAAATTTGAAATGAAAAACAAATGTTTATTTTTTTTCTGAAATTTTCATACCCTTGAGCCTCCTTAAGGAGTTATTGTCCTTTATAGTCAATTTTTAACAATTTTCATAAATTTTTATAAATTTTTACAAAATATTTTCCATTGTCTCTTCTGGGCCAATTTCATTATAGATAAAGATAATTGTAAGCAGCAAGATTGTTCAATAAAGTAAGATCTACAAACACATCACCAACACCAAAACACAATTTTGTCATGAATCTTTAATATGCACATAGACTAAGGTGAGCGACACAGGCTCTTTAGAGCCTCTAGTTTTCTTTACGAGCTACTTGACGTCATTGAATATAGTTTTCAAAGGTACCAGGATTATGAATTAATACGCCAGATGCGCGTTTCGTCTTCACAAGACTCATCAGTGACGCCCAGATCAATGAACAATGACATAAGAATAAACGCATTTTACAGGAGAATGCACGTTTGTGAAATCGTAAATTATCACAACAGGGAAATGTAAACAAACGATATTAAATAATATAATTTAGTATGCCAGACGCGCGTTTCGTCTTCATAAAGATACATCAGTGACGCTCATATCGAAATATTTATAAAGTCAAACAAGTACTAAAAAGTTGAAGAGCATTGAGAATCGAAAATTCCAAAAATTGTGTTAAATACGGCTCTGGTAATCTATTTAATTAAAATGTGATATAAACCCTTTTTACGTACTAAAAGTAAAGCTGTTCATCCAAACCTCTCTAAATGAGTTGATGTAACTAGTCTAAGCATGTCACTATTTCAGTTTACTCCGTTCTATTACGTCAATGTTATAGTGCTTTTTTTACAGGAACGGCAAATATTTGCCTTCATCTACAGCGCTTCGATCCAGAAGAATTGCCGTATTTGTCCTATAAGAATAGAAATAATTCATGGGGGTTTGAATTATTTCTTAAGTAACTCTATCCTTGATTGGAGAATATAACGCCATCCTTGATTGGATGGGTCAATAAAGTCTTAACATAACAAACATGTATGATGTTTATAAATATGATTTATTGATTTAATTATACATGGTCATCATTTTATTGATCATTCGTATTTTAACAATAGATGACAGTATTCAATTCATACATGTTTGTTTGTTTTTCCATTCCTTCATCCAATCAAATACAGCAAGTCTGTGTTGACATACTTATATTTTCTAGTTCTTATTGGTGATTTAACTGATGAATGTCGATTAATGTCCATCTGTGTGCAGTTTATGTATTATCAGAATATATATGATCAAATAAGCGTAATAAGCAATAGTTATTATCTGATTAAGACGCAGTGACGTTTGTCCTCAAACTTAATTGGATGATTTATCATTATCGTCATAACAAATATTGGTTTCTGACCAATAAATACAATTATACAAAGACTTTCGCTGCTGTTAATATATCAAAATTCAAAAAGGTATGGAAACGAAATCATAACAACATTGTTTTAGTAGCCAGTATTTACCGAATAATGCAAAGTTTTATGTGGGAAAAAAACTTGTGATATTATTCACGTGTTTGTTCCTCAACTATGCAGATTTTTATTGTTTTGTACCACGAATATCTAATTTAATCTACATCCGTAAATAATTATGTGTCCAATGTTGTTTCGAATCTTGATTCATACATCTATTCAGCGGAGTACTTGCTGTTGTTGGTTGATGATGACTGCTGTACTTTCCAATTATTTTGGGATTCCTTTACCTTTTACATGTAAAATCATAAGGTTGCTAGAGTTAAAATAAATATGACACACGCATTAACGTCTATGCCTTGTTGTTGGAATAACATATAGCTGATGTTTACCATCTATTGGTATTCAACCGCCATCATCTTTAATGCATATGACCCAGGCACCATTGGCTACTTCTTTATCTTACCATATAGTGATTAAATTGACCTGCTGGTGTTTAACCCTACTTTCTGCACTTTTGTGGTATTTCGTGTTGTTGGTTTTTATAGGTGGAGGAAACCGGATAATACCATGGATACAAACCTTTGATATAATTAAGTATCTATAATGCTAACTGTTAATGAAGCAAATGCTCGTATTTAAATACCTTGTGCTTTTCTTTTACAGGAAAATGGTTAATTCGTTACAACGAAGGACAGGTACTACTTTACTTGTGATGTGGATTTCATGGGCAATTGTGAATTTAATATACACAAATTATCCAAATTTCAACCCAATAAAAATGCTGCCGGCACCCAAAAATGAGAGTTCATTCAATTTTACTATTTTATTGTATGCCCCACCTATTTATCCAAAAAATTATTACAAAATTGACTTTTTAAAGAAATGTGTCTTTCATAATTGTAAAATTAGCTTTGACCGTTCCTTGCTTCGTTATAGTGATGCTGTGATTTTCTTTTATAAGGAAATAACTTTTAAACCGCCGTATAAATTCCCTAATCAGACGTGGATATTAACAAATTTCGAGGCTCCTAACTTTAAGTCACCTGGAAAATATATTAAATACTTTGAATTTGATTGGACCATGTCTTATCGCCAAGAATCTGATGTGTATGTACCATATGGGATTATAAAAGAGAGCAGAATACATGCTAAAAAGAATTATTCGTCGATATATGCAATGAAAACATATGACGTGGCTTGGATAGTAAGTAACTGTAAGACTAAATTTAGAAGGGAGGAATATGTTGAAAAACTTTCTAGATATATAGACATTGATATTTACGGTAAATGTGGATGGAATTCATGCCGAGGTTCATCAATTTTTCAGTGTAAACAGAGACTCAGTAAACGTTACAAGTTTATGCTTGCCTTTGAAAATTCATTATGCAAAGATTATTTGACAGAAAAAATATTTCATTTGTACCGGGAAAATATTGACATTATTCCTATTGTGAGAGGTGCTCCGAACACCGAGGAACATTTACCTAACAACACCTTTGTGTTAGTTTCAGATTTCAAATCTCCTAAAGATCTTGCACACCGATTAAAGACAATTGGAGGCAATGAGACACTGTATACCGAAATGTTAAAACAAAAAGACAAATACACAGCTTTTTCAGATCCAAATGAAGAAACGGGCATGTGGGGTCTATGCAGAGCATGTCAATTATTAAATGATAACTATCAATCAAATAAGACAATGGATATAGCAAAATGGCTGTCCGGAAGATCTTGTATTTTACCTTCTGATTTGTGATTATTTCAACATTGGAACTACAACATTATGCAACCAAATTGGCTTTTTTTGTAGAGAAAGTCATTATTATATATTTGTCATAAGTTATATAGAATGGTTTAAATCTAATGAGGATGAAGGTTTGAATTTGAAATTTGTTATGAATATAGGTCTTTCTTACGCTTGTTTTTTCCTTTGTTCAATGTGTAAGTAATGAAAATTAAAATGAAAAAGCTTGCTAATTGATTATTCGATTTATGATTTCGTTCATTACATATTAATGTGTGTTTGAAATCAATAAATTGTTGACAGTTGTTTTATTGGCAATTAGACCTTACCTTCGTTTTTTTACATGTAAATATAACTTCAAATTGAGCTCGAACTATATCTCAAACTATATCGAAGTGTGTCGAATAAGCTCTCGCCGCGATATAGCCTTTTTGTGCTAATGTGACGTAAAGCAACGAACAATCAATCAACCAAATTGAGTGTAAGCAGTATACTATCCGATTTATACGACATTGAAAGTTTAAGTTTTGGCGAGACATGCAGCGGCTACTTGTATTCTTAAAGATGGAAAGGAAAGACACAATCTTAGTTTTATATGTACCTTGATATCTTGGCAAAGTACTAAATTATGCTTCTGGTTTGATAGATAAAAATAAGAATGTTTATCACTAATTGTTTAAATGAACTAATAAATCAGAAACTATCCGTCCATTTTTGTTTGTAGTTTAAAAAAGTCACAGATTTACATTAACTTCGTGTTTTAAACTGATTTATAAGACTCCGGGTTAAATATATGAATGAGTTTTGTGAATTAAACCAAATCATGTGATATCATCTGAAATATCTTGAAATAAAAATTTGCTGATATATAAAGATTTTTAATTGCAATATGTTTATAATTTTACATAGTTTTCCCAGTTACAGTGAATCCAACAGAATATTTTGTGGCATTTGGAACAGTTTTGTAATTTAAATTTATTCTATATTCAGTTTATTTTGTTATTGCTACTGATTGCAATATTGTGTGATATTTATATTTGCATATATGTATGTAGGACTTGCAAGTCCTGAAATTAAATTGTGCTGATAGATTTTCTAATTCGAATATTATATATTCTTTCCAAAAGTTTCCAAGGCTATGGCAGATTTGCTTGCGAATTCAGTACGAGTCAATACATATATCTAACAAATTACTTTTCTTAAAGTAGTTTTTAAAAGAAATCTTCTTTTTCCAACATTACATGTATTCGTCATAAATATAGCAGAAAATGATAAACGTTAGGTATATGAAATCCATGACATTCTAATAATACACTTTTTACTCATTATTCATTTATTTTTAGTCTAGCCATAATATTAACTTTTTTCTTTACATTTCAAAATTTTGGGTACTTTTCATTGTGAGTTTTATCTTTTTATATATATTACGTAACTACCTCGCTAAACATTTCAACTGTATTCCTATTTTGCTCCTTGATTATATCACGTAAACCTTAGCGACCTACGTTTCACATTTTCTTTAATATTCCGTTCGTCATCAGTAATTTATAATATGTGATCTATTTCCCCCTTTTTTACATTATACCATTATGACTTGCTTAGGAGGTGAATATCCCTTGCTTGGGTTGACCATTTTGGATATTCACCGACTCAATGGGCCATGATTGTTTTATTATAACGAGCAAACATATAACTATGAAAGTAAAAATATTTTAACAGATTGTCAAAACATATCGTCGACATTAGATGAATTTCCAAGCCTTGTATGGACTTTTAACCTGGCCGTTGCCATATTTGTTTTTTTTTTCTCTGACGTGAAGTGAATTTAAAGAGAGTCAACGCTTGATAATCGAGAACGACAAGGGGTTATTCACCGGTGAATAACAGGGTTGTTCAATGGAGGCTTCTATTTGTCGATGTTATTCACCGGAGAATAATAAATGGAGGCTGCAATGTATTAGGGTTATTCATCGCTTCTGCCTATCTTTGAAAAAAACAACATCGAAATTAAACTATGACACGTGATACCGTATTAGCCAATCAAATTTTACTCTGTAATATAAGGTATGATAATAACATTTGTACGTTACTACTTGTTATCCCCTTAATTAGTTCTAATTAACATTTTTGACCTTCACTTCACATTTTCTTAATGTCAACACTTGATAATCGAGAACGACAAGGTTAATTCACCGGTGAATAATAGGGTTGTAAGATGGAGGCTTTTGTTTGTCGAGGTTATTCACCGGAGAATAATAGATTGAGGCTGCAATTTGTTAAGGTCATCGCTTCTGCCTATTTAAAAAAACAACATCGAAATTAAACTATGACACGTGATTCCGTATAAGGCAATCAAGTTTTACTATATAATATAAGGTATGATAATAAAATTTGAACGTTACTACTTGCTGTCCCCTTAATTAGGTCAAATTTACATTTTTGACCTTCATGTCACATTTTTTTAAATATAATTACGTGCTGTAGCTTACTTTTATCCTTACAAAGTCTTTGTCCATTTCATACTTATGTGGTATGCAATGTGCTTTTCTTTCTGTTGAAAGTGCATTGAATATGCAGAATAATTTTCTATTACAAAAACACGTTTATTTTTTGTGAAAATTTGCAAGCATCCTCATTATTTGACTAACACTTATATTTTTTCAGGTACACGCTTATGTGGGTTTAACTATGGAATATTATGCAACTGATACATTGTATAAAAGAGGGGCGAAAGATATAAGAGGGACAGTCAAACTCATAGATCGAAGTAAACTGACAACGCCATGGCTAAAAGAAAAGAGAAAATCTATCAAGTAATAGAACACAAAACACAACATAGAAAATTAAAGACTAAGCAACACAAACCCCACTAAAACTGGGGATAATCTTAGGTGCTCCAGAAGGGCTAGTAGATCCTGCTTCACATGTAAATGATATCTTGTGTTAAAGAAAATTTTGAAACTTATTATTTGTATTACATGTATTTCATAGTCGAACAAATATTAAAATTGGTATATCGCCATAAGTAGTGGTTGATAATAATGTGTTTTAAAATGTTGCAACAGTATTTAGTAAACTTTTAAATTCAGTGACCGTGTCAACGAAGCTGTCTAAGGACTAAAACGCGTTTTTTGATGGTTTCAGGTCACTAATCCTAATCCTAATCCTAAGTCAGATCTACGAAAGTGTCTTTATATTATATCAATATGATCAATCTGATCTTAGAGGTAGAATACATACATGTTTTTTTATGATGGTCTTACAGTAAGGATTTTCTAAATCGACATAGACACACCAAATATGTCCTTTTGTCAGTTTTTGAAGATTTTGTTGTATGAAGATACGTGTACGATCCAATATGTCATCCTTAATATTATTGTCGCCTCGTTTGATAGCCTGCTAAAAACGTTACCGTAAGGTTATTTACTTCGGCAAACACATACTCAAAAGATTAGTTTACATATTATAACCATATTTTACACAAACTTTTAAATTCATTAATAAAAACACTATACAAAGTATAATACTGTTAATCAAGCTAAACAAACTATTCTTCAATCTATGATTTTGTAAAGATTCAATTGTGCTGAATTTTTTTTAATATGTAGACTAATTATTCGATAAAATACTTCTATGTAATGACAAGAAACGTTAAAAGTATTAAGTTTAGTTTTTGGAACACTAATTATGTTACAAGTACTTTATAAGTAAGAAGATGTAGTATGAGTGCTAATGAGGCAACTCTCATGTATAAAAAGTAAATAATTATAGGTCAGGTCAAAGTATGACCTTCAACGCAAACCCTCGACAGATACCGATCAGCAACCTATGAAATGTTTGAACAAGACATGCGACCGATATTTGTGTAACATTATAAGATATAAAAGCACACTTTAAATTACCAATTGGAATGGCTTAACCCGATCAAAAGTTCATTGCTTTTCTATATGCAAAACAATCTGCAACGGGCATCCATCGTACCTCTCAAAATATTATGTTTTATGGATTAACAACTATACATGAGGAAACTACACTAAAGTAACAACGATTGGTTGATAACTTGTTTGATAATTGTGTCTGAGGAAACTAGACTAGGGTAACATAGAGTGGTCATTAAATGTTTGCCTATTGGGTATGAGGAAACTATACTGGAGTAACAAAATTGTTTTGATTAGTTGTGTGATAAATGTGTCTGAGGAAACTAGACTAGGGTAACATAGAGTGGTCATTGAATGTTTGCCTATTGTGTATGAGGAAACTATACTGGAGTAACAACATTGTTTTCATTAGTTGTGTGCCAATTGTGTGTGAGGAAACTATACTACAGTAACAAAGATTGACTAATTGATTAATTGACAATTTTTTATTTGGAAACTATATTAGAGTAACAAAGATTGGTTGATTGATTAATTGACAATTTTTTATTTGGAAACTATATTAGAGTAACAAAGATTGGTTGATTGCTAATTGTGTCTGAGGAAACTACCCTAGAGTAACACAGACCGGTCAATTAAATGTATGACAATTGTGTATGAGGAAACTACATTTGAGTAAAAAAGTTTGGTTGATGGATTGATTGACATTTGTGCATGAGAAAACTATACTTGATATTTATTTTTCAGTCATTAATGTTGGAACAGATTATGCCGTTAGTTTGTTTGTTTGTATTTGATAGTTTTCATTTAGGGCTGACACTGCGGTTTCAGGTTGTTGACCTACAGTTGTTAATTTCTTTGTCAGTTGGTCTCTTGTAAAGAGTTGTCTTATTGGCAATCATACCACATCTTCTTTTATCTATATGGAGTAATAAGGATTAGTTGAATGATTGCCAGTTGTGCATGAGAAAACTATATTGGAGTAACAAACAATGATCGATTGATTGATTGACAACTGTTCATGAAGAAACTATACTGGAGTGTCAAAGATTTGTTGATTAATTGATTGACAGCTGAGGAAGAAGAAACTATACTTTAGTAACAAAGATCAGTTAAGGGGGTTCGCGGGTCTAATATTTATTTATTTAATATAGGATTTCGCTATATTTTTCTATAAATGAACTTTATCTTATACTTAATAGAAAAATGAAATAAAAAAATGGGGTCACCTTTCATTTTCGCTCACTATCTGCCTTCGAAAGAATCATACATTTTTGTTAATGTCCTTTTTTCTGTAGAACTAATAGAAGAAATAAACGTAATATCGAAATAAAAAAAGAACTAAATTACAGAAATCGTTTAAATTTTATAATTATTTAGTTTATGTACTGCTTATTCAAAAACAACAATAAAAAATATAGGTCACCGAGGAGTTAAAAGAGATATTTTAATTTTAATGCCAAAAAATGGCATTTTTGCACCAAAGGGAGATAATTTGGAACTTTTTCATTGATATCTACATTTTAAAAGTCACCTGGGGCCAATTAAAAAAATGTAAAATATGTAATGAAAGATAAATGTTTAGTTTTTTTCTAAAAAATTATACCCGAGAGCCTCCTTAATTGACTGACAATGTTCATGAGTACACTACCCTAGACTATACTAGAGTAACAAAGATTTGTTGATTTAGTGACAATGTGTCAGAGGAAACTATACTAGATTAGCAATGATTTGTTAATTGATTGACAATGTGAATGAGGAAAGTATTTTAGAGAAACAAAGATTGGTTGATTGATTTCCAATGTGCATAAGAAAACTACACTAGAGTAACAATGATTGATTGATTGATTGACAATGTGCATGAGAAAACTAAACTAGAGTAACAATGATTGGTTGATTGATTGACAATGTGCATTAGAAAAATACACCAGAGTAACTAAGATTAATTGATTGAGTGACAATGTGCACGTGCATGAGTACACTATACTAGAGTAACTAAGATTGGTTGATTGATTGACAATGTGTATGAGTAAACTACACTAGAGTAACTAAGATTGGTTGATTGAGTGACAATGTTGGTTGATTGATTGACAATGTTCACGAGGAAACTACACCAGAGTACTGTAAATTCAGAAATGATTGCGATAATTTTATTATTGCGAAAAATGCGCCAGGGTTATAATCGCGATAATTTAAACTCGCATTTTGAAATATTTTATATGAATACAAAAGGATTTTTCTCAATATCGCAAAGATTATAATCGCATTTGAGTCTAAAATGACGAAATCGCAATAATAAGTGCACGCAATAATTTCTGAATTTACAGTAACTAAGATTGGTTGATTGTTTGACAATGTGCATGAGGAAACTACACCAGAGTTACTAATATTGGTCGATTGATTGACAATGTGCATGAGGAAATTAAACCAGAGTAAGTAAGATTGGTTGATTGATTGGCAATAAGCACGAGGAAAAAGTAAAATCACAAAAATACTGAACTTAGAGGAAAATCTAATCGAAAGGTCCATAATCACATGGCATAATCAAATAACAAAACACATCAAAAACGAATGGACAAGAACTGTCATATTCCTGACTTGGTACAGGCATTTTCAAATGTAGAAAATGGTGGATTAAACCAGGTTTTATAGCGCTAACTCAATCACTTTGATGACAGTCTCATCAAATTCCGTGATATTTACAACGATGCGTGAACTAAACAGACATAATAAATAAAATAGTCAAAATATGGGTACAGCAGTCATCATCGTGTAACAATTTTAAAAGGAACAATTTAACAGAACACAAAAACATCTCTACATAAAACTACACCAGAGTAACCAAGATTGGTTGATTTATTGACAATATGCATGAGGAAACTACACCAGAGTAACACTGATTTGTTGACTGATTGACAATGTGCATGAGGAAACTACACCAAGGTAACTAAGATTGGCTGATTAATTGTATATGCATTATTTAACTATTATTAAAAATGATAAAAACTATCTGATGGACTCACAAATCGAAAACAAACGAATCTTACAACAATAATAAACTCTTCGTTTGAACAGATAGCAAATTTAAGCTTTGGGATCTCAAAAACATGTTTAACCCCACGGCATTTTTTCGCCTGTCCCAAGTCAGGAGCCTCTGGCCTTTGTCAGTCTTGTGTGATTTTTTATTTTAGTTTCTTGTGTATATTTGAGTTTAGTATGGCGTCCATTATCACTGAATATATATATTTGTTTAGGGGCCAGCTGAAGGACGCCTCCGGGTGCATGAGTTTCTCGCTGCATTGAAGATCTATTGCGCACCTTCTGTTGTTGTCTGTTCTATGGTCGGGTTGTTGTCTCTTTGACACATTCTCCATTTCCATTCTCAATTTTATTTGGTATTTAACTTGTTATAAGAAATACATCTATACTCAATATTTTACTTTAATGTATCGTTATGTATTTCTATGTTTGTCATTCATTTGACTTTATTATGATATTTCTGTCTTTACTCATGATTTCAATTGTTTTTATGTGATGCCAGTTTGATTTGAAGTAAACAATTTGCAATGTAAGTATTTTCTGCAGTTTTGTAAAATTGTGAAAGTACATCGTATGCAAAAAATAAATAATAAAGAGTTATTTCCGTTGAGATATCATGTCGGAAATACATCATCAGCGCCATTGTCGAATTATCATGTAGCACACTATGTGTCTTTTAGTCATTTGAGTCGTTTAATTTCTGTCTTGTTGGTATAAAACCCGGCTATGTTAGAATGTAAGTATTTAAAGTTTATCATTTAAGAACTCAATCTCAGACAACAAATTAGTTATATTGTATACATGTATACACGGTTGTCATAAGGAATGTTTAGAAAAATTATCGTGAAAGAATAAGTAATGTACGTAGGTCAATAATTTTGATTCGATCATAAAATATCTGGTATGAGTTCGTAAAGGAAATCTCATCAAGAAAACACATACAAAGTCAATAGATAATATATATTATTAAATTATAAGAACTATTACAAAAAAAAAAATAATTAATCTGTCAAAATCGTCGAAGACATGAACAGTATCTAAAAAAAGATATCGCCGTTTTTACAAAAGTACAAATGGTAGCTTTGCATTTCAATGACATAAAAAATGTAAACAAACATGATTCTTTTCATGATATGAATGACTGAATTACTATTTTGTGAACAATGTCTTTCAATATTTATGTTTTGAATAACTCTCAAAATAAATTAAGTAACTCAATCAAAAGGTGGGTTTGAATATGATATTTAAGATTACCGTGTTTTTTTAGATGGTTAATATGATCTTGAAAAATCCTGTGTCGCTTATATATCACCGCACACATCATTTAAAGTGTTAAAATAATTTTACAATTATACAAATTTAATATGTAGTTAGTACAGCAGAATAATTGACTTCGAAGCCTTTTTTCGGTGAACTTTTTTTGTCTGGGAAGAAACTGTAAATAAATATAAGAAGATGTGGCATGGGTGCCAATGAGACAACTCTCCACCCAAGTCACAATTTGTAAACCATTATAGGGCAAAGTACGGTCTTAAACAAGGAGCCTTGGCTCACACCGAATAGCAAGTTATAAAGGGCCTCAAAAATGACTGGTTTAAAACTATTCAAACGGGAAAATCAACAGTCTAATCTATATAAAAAAAACAGAGAAACGAGAAACATATATGAGCCACTTCAACCTATAATGTTTTATGCCAATAGGTCTGTTTTTAGTCCGTCGTAACCTGGCAAGATTATACAAACGGGATTGGAATCTTAGGTTTTTCCGTATATGACAAAGCTACATGTCTTCACGAAATTTTACCAGCCTTGTAAGGATTGTGAATGAAAGAAGGCACGGATTAGTATGTACTAGGTCGTACGCTAAAGCAATTAGTACAACTTTGTTTTTCAGGCGTCAATATTTTCATGTCATTATTATCAACAAAGAATGTCTCTTCTTATACATATGATGTTTTAGAATAGTATATACTTTATATATCTATAAGAGGAAGATCCTTGATAATGATTTATATAAGTTCTGGTTAAATACTCACAAATTTTGCTTAATATCTTTTAAAACTAGATTTTCAAAAGAAAATGATCATTGATTCTGTTGATACCAAATTTGCGGTGTGTGAAAAAGTGTTGAAAAACATTGATTTCTTTGAAAATTAACAAATAAGGATTTTGTTTTATTAAGGTGTATTTTTGAAATTCCATTTTGATTCAAAGTAATTTAGTTTAGCCTCCCCTCATTTGTGTTTTGTATTATAAACGTGTATCAATTGTACCAATAAAAACCTGAAGACTCGATACAGGTTATGTATTACGATGCAACTCACAAAAATAATTGGTATTCAAGTTATACAAGATAGACTAAATGCAAGGTTTTAATGAACAAGTCTGTTTTAACAATTTTCATATTGTAAATCCATTTTGATAGATAAATTGTAGCAAAGTAACTTAATTGTGTATTTATTATTTGTAGGTAATTTCCAAACAATATAAAAAAGACTTGAACCAAACCAATTCATGTTTCAATTCAGAAATCTGTTTCCCGATTATTTGCGATAAGGTGTAACGAGGTCAGCTTTATATGAATGCATGTTTGAGCAGTAACTACAGAAAGCCGATCGATTTCATTAAGTTACGAGAGTAAGTTTAATATTATCAGTTATTTGATAAATCAATTCATGTCTTCGCTGCATACATTTGAATGCATGTAAACCGTCACACAGGTACTGAGATAACACTATTACTAATGTTTACTTCTGATATAAATGTATCGGAAGAATTGTAAATTCGTTTCTGTTATCAGTTGGACCAATTACACAATAAGTATGGAAACCAGTGTGTGTCACATTGCTTAGGGTTTTATTAATAATTCAGTGAGGGTAGACAGGATTGGAAACATCTTAAGTATGGAAACCAGTGTATGTCAAATTGCTAAGGGTTTTATCAATAGTTCAGTGCGGGTAGACAGGATTGGACAATAATTGATTATAATGAAAACATATATGTCATAGTTTCCATAAGGAGAGACATTTTTTATTATGTTTATTATTTTGTAATAAGTGTTACATATCGCAATTGTATTATCAATTTTACAGTGAATCAATATTGAAACATATTTGGACATGTGATTCTGTTTACTTCGACATACCTATGGTACATTTTATTTAAAGGATGTTTGTTGCAATTGAAAATAAAAGTATGATGTACGGTATAATATCCTGCGATATACATCCTCGTGTATTGCCTTTTATGGTTAAGTAATTTAGTAGAAAGATTAACCTTTCAAAATTTGAATATTATAAGTCTATATTTCGATGGCATACTTTCTTTCAGTTTCATCTATACGGTACTGTTTTTCACTCATTCATTTTGGTCAATCTTTCATATTTGGTAGCATTTGATATAAGATTTAGAAATCAGTGTTAATCGTGCGTTTTTTATCAGTCAATAGGTTTATTTTATACTGTTTTAATATTTATTAAACACTAGTATCGTGATTTTTAATATAACATATCTCGTTGTTATGATGTAATGCATTTTTGTTGTACGAAATAAATGCAACAGTAGTATACAGGTGATCAAAAGTCATAAATTGATGGAGGAAAACAAATCCTGGTTACAAACCAAAACCGAAGAAAACAAAGGAACAACAGGAACACCGAAGTGCAACAAAGACACACGCCAACACTTTTTAAGAAAAAAAATATGGTTGTTTAAACCTTGCTTAATGGCACGCCAAACCTCTCGCTTGATGACAATGTTTCAAAATATCGCTTAAAAACTACGTGACAGAATTAAAACACAAACACTCGCAAGAACATGCATAAAAGAGAAACGCACACACACATATAAAAGTAGTCGACACAACATGCAAACCGCAGAACTAAATAGTCAACCAACGATAACAATCTCATTTAAATTCGATGTTCTGATACGCTACACGGTAATCAGAAATTATGGTTTTAATGAGATTGCCAACGATCAGAGGATACAAAAAACAAAATGTGATGTTTGTTCTTTATGGGTCAATGCTTGGAATTTAATGAATTCGTCCATGATGTTAGAATATAGTATAGGCAGAGTTTAATTGGGTAATGTAGTTTTTTTTTATCGTCATAACATTTAAGTGCTATGTCTACGTTTTGATGTAAATATGTTTTTTGAACTTATACAATAAAGGTGTCCTGCAAGAAATGTCATCGTCTCGTTTTCATTGAGCAGGCATTGAATGAAGATGGAATTACTAAGTAAATCCAATATTACAGCAGAGCAAATGATGTTTGGCGCATATTAAAAATATCGATTGTAGTGTGCAGTGTAGTTTTTTTTTTCTTATGTCATACAATCAACCCTACCTAAATCAATATAATAACAAAACATACATAAAAAAACACAAAAATAAATGTCGGGTCAGATTATTCGAAAAAAAAACGTTTCTGCTTCAGCTTGAAAAATTTCAAACATCCAAAATGGTAGTAAAGCAAATGCTATTTACAAATATTATGTATAACAAAAAGGTTGTGTGAGGTAATTTCCGTTTGCATGATAACAGTTCTCAAAGCAACTTAAATTTTCTTTGGTGGCGTATTACAGGTTTTTTAACGGATTAACGATTTCCAACTAGGACCTATGGCTAAAACTGGTTTAAGTTTCTCCTTGGTTAAAATTCAACATTTGCATAGGGCAGAACCTTATCATTGTATGGTTTTTACATATATCCAATGATACGTTAAACGCTTGTATGTTCCCATGTATACAGAAATTGTCAACAGAAGTGTTTTCAAATAGTTATCAAAGGTACCAGGATTATAATTTAGTACGCCAGACGCGCGTTTCGTCTACATAAGACTCATCAGTGACGCTCATATCAAAATATTTATAAAGCCAAACAATTACAAAGTTGAAGAGCATTGAGGATACAAAATTCCAAAAAGTTGTGCCAAATACGGCTAAGGAAATCTATGCCTGGATTAAGAAAATCCTTAGTTTTTCGAAAAATTTAAACTTTTGTCTACATGAAATTTATAAAAAAAAAATGACCACATTATTGATATTCATGTCAACACCGACGTGTTGACTACTGGACTGGTGATACCCTCGGGGACGAAACGTCCACCAGCAGTGGCATCGACCCAGTGGTGTAAATAGTTATCAAAGGTACCAGGATTATAATTTAGTACGCCATAAAACTGTTCAGCAAGGTTATGAAGTAAAACGACTGAAATTTGGGAGTGATTTCATTCATGAGCTTCTTATAGAGAATGAAATGAAGTTAGCCATATCTTTTGACTTCACGTTCCGCTACATAGATTTTTTTTACGTCCTCTTACTAAATATTTCAATGTTTGGTGACTATGTTTAATACATTTATCCCCTCAAATTTGGATAAAGATACTTCAGATACAGTTAAATAATTCGTATATCTTGACTGGCCTGTAGAAATTGACATCGATGGTCGATTGTGGACAACATTTTTACAACGAATCAGAACATTTCAGTGTTTCAAGTGTGAACTTTCAATTTTATCTAACAAATTCCTGCAGCACAAGCTACTTCTGCCTCTGTTGTACTACCAGTTGTATGTTATAAATATCAACATTGAATAAATGTTAAATGTTGGTGAACTTGTGTTGTCTTTAATTAAGCTTATAAGATATATGTTACAGCTACTACTATAATGATTCGTTATCTTCTTCATAATTTTAATTAACTATATCAGCCACTGCAGTTTCATATGCAGTTGCACAAATAACTTTTTCATAGAGCTTAATGTAGAGAGCTTGAACTTAAATTAAAATTTCTTATATCAAACTTCTGTTGATTCACCTAGCCCAATCCTAACCCAATTTGACCTCAACTGGGTGTAAAAATAATAATGGCCGTTTGATTTTAGCTTTAAAATGACATTGTTGGAAATCAGTGTTCCATTATCTAACGAGATATTTGAGAGATATTCTAGAGAATGCGTCCAAATTTTCTTCTACCGACCAATTAAGTACTATGTTTTAATAGTATAAATGATCATATGACACTGTCGTGCAGCCATACCTGTATCTTGATATCAGTGGTTTGATAATATTGAATTTATGTGTATAAACACTTTGTGAATTCTTACTTACAGGTATAGTTTTTATTACTTTTTTTCAAATTGCGTTACAGAAGGGGTTTCTAAAATGCAAGAAAAAGAATATGCATTTAAAGTTGGCTTCAACAAATAGCACACATATTGTTCATCTTACTTTTCTTAAAAGAAAAGCACACACAAGGGACTGTGTTATATTTAAACTATACATATTAAAAAGGTAACTCTTTTTCCTTACCTGTTATGATGGTTAACATTTGATCATTCATGCTATTACAAAACTTATATATTTTCGTAAAATAAAAAAGACATTTCAAGCCTTGACACTTTTATTTTTCATATATATTTGTGTATATAAAAATATCTATGCTCTCAAATTGCAAAGACAAATATCATACAGACGACCATTTTATAAATCTAAGGTTGGAAGTTTTCCTGTTTTTTTTTTCTTGCCAAGATTTACAGGTCAAATAGGGCTTTGCAGTACTCCCTTCTCCCCTCCCCCCAAAAAAGGACAACCCATAAAATAAACGTGTGTATACAAGTTCAAGTTTTATTCGGTGTCCATGCTTTCATCATCAGGACTAACATGGCCTTCGGACTAATAATAGGATTCATGTATATTTGATAAAACAGTTTAAGCCTGCCAATTAATGACTTCTGATATTGAAAACACCATAGTTTAAGGCAAATGCGAATGCATTTATTAAATAAAAAAATAATCCATGACTTGTCATTTTAGGGACACAAACAAATCACCCCAATTTCATGCAAAAAATGATGATAACGAAGTTTTTGTATAGTTTCCTTTAAAAAAAAGGTGTGGCAACCTGACCACTTGGTGTTCTCGTATTAATCTGTCCAATTTTCACTTTAAATGATTTCTTTTCAAATATCGTCTGGTCTTACATTTCTCAGCAAGTCGGAAAAAAGTTAAATTCATTGTGATTGAAGGTATCTCACTTTTAAATCTTTCAGTTAAGCTGACAATTAGGACGCACTTAAGGTATAGAACCACTAATTCAAGCCCGGTCGGGAAGAACATACAAGAAAGTAGTACATATTTTAAACAAAATAGTTCCTACGCATAGCTGTATCTTTGTCAATAGTGGGAATATTTTGGCAGTTTTTATATCAAATGAAAGCTTGGGCACTTGGGATCACTGCAAAACCCTTTTACTTGAATAATAAAGGAGTATTTGAAATTTTAATAGGATTCAGATCAAAAGTTCCTGTTTTTGTACTATGAATCTTCGGGGAACCAGTGCGCTCTAATATGCAATTAAAGGTATGTTGATTCTTTCAGCACAAGTCAGGATAAGGTACAGTTTTGACATGAATAACTGCCACTTTATTTGAACTTAAGACAAAGTAGCCATAAATGCTTGAAATTGCAATTTAATTTAACATAGAAAGCAATGGGGCTATGAATTAGTGGTTTTATACCTATTACGCTAATCGGACTAGTCGGAAAATTCCAATAAAGCAAGAAGAGGCAAAAGAGGTAATTTATTATCTGATAAAATTTGATATTAAATGAAAACACAACAACACACACAAGACGTTTGAAACTGATCTCAACAATGTAATATCTGTCAATTCCCATTAGTAAATATTTGTTCTTAAGTTATCCACAGAATTAGTTCCCCTTATATTATTCTAATATATTATTCTAATATAAGGCAAAAAACAGCGGATGACATCATGACCAGTACCAAATTTATCGCAGTAGATGAATTTGAGAAAAACTGAAAATGACTTATCAATTCATAGATATTTCAAGTAGTCAGATCTTGTAGTCAGAAAATACCTGTACATTAGTTTTTCTCCCCCCCCCCCCTTTACTTATATTCCCCAATAATATTTTACCTGTGTACAATATTCTATTTGGCGGCAAGGTTATTTGTTTAAGGTAATGGTTTTTCCTTTTGTAATTATTTAACATTTCACAGCTGTATACTACTGTTGCCTTTATTATTTGCCCCTTATTTTATTGATTTTTTAATAACACTATGTCATAGATCAATTTCATTCGGTCAGTGTATGTTTACTTGTGTTTATATGTCTTTTAATTTTAGGGGCCCTTTATAGCTTACTGTTCAGTGTGAGCCTAGGCTCCGTGTTGAAGACCGTACTTGGTTTTTCTTTTAAAAATTGTGACTTTGATAAAAAGTGGTCTCATTGCCACTCATACCACATCTTCTTATATCTATTCATTGAAGTTTATTTCAGAATATTCACATAAACACACGCTCTTTTGTATGGTATTGTTTTTAAGTCTATTTAATTATTATATTTCGTTTTATATTTTTAGAACGTTAAAATTTTAACAGGAGATGAAGATTTTGAACAAACATGCTTGTTTGAAAATATCCATTCTTTTTATCATCACTGTTGTATTACTGATATCAATTTGTCAGAAAATGTCTGCACCATACGATGACGTTGTACTTAAAAACCAAATAAAGCATCTGATACAGGTACGCATTACTTTTAGTTTATAAACTGACATGATACACAAGTAATAGCAATCATATCCACTACAGTTGAGTCAGACATGATATTTTCAAAAGTTTTATGAATATCCGTTTTCTTTGGTGTACCTTGCAGCTCGGCTTGTTGTTTTGTTATGCCATAAGAGAAAATGCGTTTACTTACTTTGACGTCACATCAAATATTCAAAACATTTATATAAGTCTGGAATCTGATGTATAGTAGTTGTCGTTTGTTTATGTAATTTATACGTGTTTATCGTTTCTCGTTTTTTTATATAGATTAGGCCGTTGGTTTTTCCGTTTGAATGGTTTTACACTAGTAATTTTGGGGCCCTTTATAGCTTGTTGTTCGGTGTAAGCCAAGGCTCCGTGTTAAAGTCCGTACATTGGTTTATAATGGTTTACTTTGTTATTGTTATTTGGATGGAGAGTTGTCTCATTGGCACTCACACCGCATCTTCCTTTATCTACTTAATTCGATGATCTAGTGTTGTAGGACGTTGTACACTGTACAAGCCCAGTTGCAACGGTGTTGCATAAGCATCACACATCATTTTCAAGGGTATCACCAGCCCAGTAGTCAAAACTTCGGTGTTGACATGAATATCAATAATGTGGTCATTTTTAAAAATTTCCTGTTTATAAAACTTTGAAATCTTCGAAAAACTAGGGATTTTCTTATCCCAGTCATAGATTACCTTAGCCGTATTTGGCACAACTTTTTGAAATTTTAGATCCTCAATGCTCTTCAACTTTGTACTTGTTTGGCTTTATAAATATTTTGATATGAGCGTCACTGACGAGTCTGATGTAGACGAAACGCGCGTCTGGCGTACTAAATTATAATCCTGGTACCTTTGATAACTATTTACACCACTGGGTCGATGCTACTGCTAGTGGACGTTTCGTCCCCGAGGGTATCACCAGCCCAGTAGTCAAAACTTCGGTGTTGACATGAATATCAATAATGTGGTCATTTTTATAAATTTCCTGTTTACAAAACTTGGAAATTTTCGAAAAACTAAGGATTTTCTTATCCCAGGCATAGATTACCTTAGCCGTATTTGGCACAACTTTTTGGAATTTAAGATCCTCAATGCTCTTCAACTTTGTACTTGTTTGGCTTTATAAATATTTTGATATGAGCGTCACTGATGAGTCTGGTGTAGACGAAACGCGCGTCTGTGGTCTAAATTATAATCCTGGTACCTTTGATAACTATTTCAAGATATTACATTCTGGATATCTTTGATAAATTGTACAATTCAGCATGATAATTGCAACGACTATTCTTCGGAAATAACGAATAAAAATGTACTTTTCTAGCGCATTATTTTGATTTTCACATTTATTAGAACTTCACCGTCAGTTCCGTCTTTTTTATATACAATGAATTCTTTTCCACGATCGCGAGCATTGCAGAGCCATTAAAATTAAAACAACACGTTATCAATTGTAAGCGTCGAGTTTTTTCTCCATCATCGGATTCACAAACTTTATAATTTAAGTGTTCTTATCATTTGTGTATAAAGAATAAAATAAGAATTATGTGAGCATCTTGTAATCTTTCAGAGAGAAAAACCACATTCGGTCAAGGGAGATTTCAAAACAAAAGAAGATATACACTGCATTAGAACAGTAAGTTGCATATGACAAATTATATTTACTGTTGTGTGGTAACTCAGTGTCATAACAAAATGAGATAACTACATATATCGCTTAAGTACACTTAAAGAAATAAATATTCCCTTTACACTAAGTAACAAAAAGTCGCTCCTATTTGCCTATGGAAATGTTATATTTTCCAAAACAATGAAATACGCTATTCAAATGATTTTGTTTTTAATCATTTTTTAAATAGCACCTTGTTAATTAGCAAGACTTAAACACTGATGCGGAATCTCACTTTATTTAAGTAGGTCTTTCGTGTGATATCGACTATAGTCTTCAGAAATGAAGAACTTTAAAGATAGTAAAATATATTAGTTGAAGGTTTTAACATTATTTTTACCATTCTTTTGTTTTCAGGATGTAGTCTTTTGAATTTACAAAATTGACAGCTTGGTTAATTTGTCACAAAAATGCAACAAAATTTTATAAAACTTCCTAATATTAACACCAATTTATAGTTTTTAATAAGTTAAATTTATTCAGATTGGTACACTTCATCTTTAGTGAAGGCATGAAAAAAATTCAATAATTGTGAAATTATAATTTTTTTCATGAGAATAACCAAAAATGGGTAAAAATTAATGTAAATGTGAAAATCATAAAAAAAGATACCTTTAAATGGTGGTAGCAAAAAAGGAAGTGCACCACCATATGTGAATTTTTCTTCATCAGTACCTTTCTGACAGTCACTTAAAAGAAAAAAAAGTTAATTTTAAAAATGATTGGCTTCTCAGAGCTGTACATCCTTAGGAACATAAAATTAAGAATTGCAAGCATCAATTGTGATTGAAAACAAGTAATCTTTTTTTAAATCTTTTCAATCTGTGCACAATCTGATCTGTATTATGTGTTATCATTTTCTCCTTCGTGGATTGCAGGTCGAGCAATTTAGAAATAGAGATGGGAATTTTATTGTTCCACCAGATAAAATTTTGAAAGTATTGCCGCCTAATGTGGTTGAGTGTCTATATCACAGGTAACATTAAACCTTTGATGTATTAAGCTATAATTAATGATATTCACTAAAATATGATTTTATGCAAAAAAATAACAAACCTTACATACTGACCTATACATAAGACACAATAGATTAGATAAAGTTCTTACAATTTTACACCTGACTTGCACTGTCATGAGTCAATGTTCAGTGAACCGTGACGTGAGGAAACATCAATTGAATCGAGTGGATAAACATATGATTGTCAATGAAAAAAAATTCGTTATATAAAATATGGTATGATTTCTAATGAGAGATTTAAATTGCAGAAAATTGTAACTCACATGATAGAAAGACGTACGGAAACTTATATTTGCAACGTCTACGTCATTTTGAATTTGGTGTATTCTTCTCACATTCGCAATCATGCCACATCTAAAAATAAATTGGGGTTGAAAGTATAGGTGGAAGAAATATAATATAAAAAATGACAATTTTGGATAAAAAAATCACGAGTCGATAATGAAAGGACAACGATTTTTTTTAGAAGCCAAATATCTACAAGAAAAAACAATGTATTATCGAACAAATTTCAAACATTGAACAGGAAATGTTTTAAAGCCATCAACTTGTCTTTACCAAATAAGGCATTATCAATGATTAAGATATTTCTATACAATTGAAGAAATCGAATCCATGTTGATATCAAACACAAATTTATGTTAGCTTGTATATACAAAAACTATAAATACACAAAAATGATAAGAAATTGGAGTATGGAAATACGGAATATGCCAAAGAGACAACAACCAGATCAAACTCCGGACAACAGTCGAATATGTGATAACGTACTTTGCTGAGTTAAGCCATTTCAATTGATACTGTATATTTGGTCCTATTATGTTGTTATATTTCATTTTTGTTGCCGATTAGGGGGAAGGTTTGCATTAATTTTGTCTCAACGTTTAAACCAGCTGCATTTTATGATGAGTTTATTTATGCACTTGTCCTAATTCAGAAGCCTATTTGTCAGTAGTTGTTGTGTGTAATTGTCGTCCATAAGTGTTTCCCGTTTTTTTAATATAAATTAGGTCGTTGGTTTTTCTGTTTGAATTGTTTTACACTATACATTGTGGGGCATTTTAAAGCTTGCTATTCGGTTCGAACAGAGGCTCTGTGTTGAAGACCGTACTTTGACATATGATTATTTACTTTTGATACATCTTGACTTGAATAGAGAGTTGTCTCATTGGAACTAATACCATATCTTATCATTTATATTTGTTGCTATACATTTTATAGACTAACCACATCAATTCAAGCATTTTGTGCAAAACGGGGTCGACATGGAACTATGAATAATGGATGGAATATTTGTGAAGATGGATGTTACAAACCAAATCAAAATACAAATATTTGGGTTATTAGGTATGACTAAATAAGTTTATTTAAAAAAAAATTTTAATGAATTTTGAACTAACGGTTTTTGATAAATATTAAGTTGTACCAACCGCAGAAGTGTCCTTTTGATTACCTGACGCTTGATGTCTATTTTCTATATTAACACTTGTGACTTTTGTTTTGGTTTTGCATTTTCAGATGTTTTTGCATAGCGCAATACTAAGATATGTATGGTCAAAATATGAATCTGGGGCAGTAAAATGTTTATGATTTACTCAAGTACTACCAATCAGTCGAACATTCATCTAGTGTATAGTTCAAACTGTTGGTACCACTAGCCAAGTTGCAAGATCATTCATATTGATATGATCATTCGAATAGTATTTGTGTTTTAAAATTGGTATTTGAAATTTTTAAGATTTAGGAAATCTCCCTCATGCAAAGCTCTCATTATTTCTCACTCTTCTGATCAGAATGAATGGTATGGTTACTGGGTACGTTAATGCACTAAAGGATAGTACAAACATCGAAAGTATTCTTTCTGGTTGTAAACATACAGTCATGATCTACTCAATCAAATATAATTGTGTAGGACTATTTTGAATAAAAATACTTTTTAAAAGGTCAACATATGGAAACATTGCTTTACTTACAGCAAACATTTTACTTTTTTATTCTATTTTTTTTTGTGTTCATTGCATAGTATCTATACAGTAATGATTAGTATTATTATCGTTTTTATCGTCAGAGAGCAATATGATGATGCTAAAAATCGAAAAACTATTTTATTATGACAATTTGTTGCACTATATGATATTTTTGGTTCTTTTTTAACTGAAGAAAAGAACATAAAACGATATGTATATATTCAACAGCACTGTGAATGATAAGATGAATGCTCAGAGTATAGATTTACATTATAAAGCAAAAGTTCATAGACACAAACCAAGGTATTTATAAATACTGAAATGTATTCTTAAAATACACTGGAATCAATAGTTTAGTTAAATTGACAAAAGTATCCGAATTTCAACAAAACGTCGTATTGATTTAATCGATAAAAAAATAAAAATCAACAAAGCACTCAATACAATGATAATATAAAGTGTTATGGAACCAAGAAAGAATAAAGATACATAAGTAACCACAAACTTACCACAGAAACGTTCAGTTTTGGTTTTATTGGTTTTTTCTAGAAACCAGCCACCAATTTAAACACAAATTTTCGGATGTTCAATTGATTTTAACTTTATTTCAAAGTGAACTTTGTACATGAATAAGAACTTTTTTTTGTTGCTTTTTGAATGTTGACCATGTTTACTAATTTCTAGTATGAAATATGGACAATATGATACAGCTATCACACCAAAAGATAAGAGTGGACTCTTTGATCACTCAACACAATTCGGTGTTTGGAGCAATGAAGTAAAAAGAAGATCGGTATGAATACATTTTAGTATTATATTTTGTACAATATGAAGTATTGTGTTTTTATGATAATTTATCATATACTTAGCATTGATATGATAGCTTTTGCATAAGTATAATGAGCGGAAGTACACAAGCCATAATTTCCCAACTGGGCTGATAACCAATATCAGGTGCATCTCGTGCACAAAACCCATAATAGTGCCTCTCGTGCAAGTTACTTCCGGTGTTTCCGGTATCGGTTGTTTACTTTTCCATTGTGACGTCAGATATTTTTCAAGACGACGTCAAGATTTATGGGAACTTTTGTGGGGATAGTTTAGTACTTGCTAACAAATGCCATTGACAATTATGAATCATTTTATAGTACAACAAACATGGAGTAATAATGATCATAAAACTCTTCCAAATTTTCAATGTTTCAAAATGCCTCTATAGGATATGTTATCATAAAAATGTATATGGCGGTAGTGATGCTGTTGTTGGACAATTATAGTATATTTGATTCATAAGTTCTGTTTTAGTTATTGCATTTGTTTATTTTCCTTACATAAAACTATTGTCGGAAGTATATGATAAAGCGATTAATACATGGCCTTTTCCATATCAGCCTGGGTATCATCCCTCGACCCATATCAGCACCTCGACTCCGTCTCGGGCTGATATGGGGGTCTCGGGATGATATCCAGGCTGATATGAAAAAGGCCATGTATTAATCTCTATATAATGATTTTACAAAACTCTCACGGATGAAATTCAATACCGAAAAATTATACCAATATGCATGAAACTGTTGAGAATTTTAAATCAATTTGAATTCATGTTTAAAAATGTGTTTTTAGATGAATGTATATGTACTTTGAAGGTTTGTATTTCATCAAAATATATATCCATACCGCATTGTTATAATACTTTACTCAATTATTTTCGACGATACATGCAAATGTGGATTAACCAATGTGAATATCGACGCTTAAACGAAAAGTGACAGAAAGTAAATATTTTAATTATGGTCGGCTCCATATTGTAATTTGCGTCGTTTTTGTACCGTTAGTATTTAACTGCGTTTGGTGTTGTTATGGGGTCTTTAGTTCAAAGAAACCAACATTAAATGTTGAATCACGAACATAAAAACAAAACGTGTCTCGTCGTTTGTATATGCTCATTTTTACTTTTAAAGAATAGCAGAGATGTGATCATTCTGGATGTCGAAAATCTTACAGAGAAAATATTGAGTGATGTGATAAAAAATGGACTTCTCAACAAAATCCAACAACTGTCAATTCGTATAAATTACGCAGATGATCAAACCGGCATCAAATACCTATCAGCACTTAAACACTTGAGATCCCTTTTTCAAGCAGGATTTAGGATATACTGGACAGAACCAAAATGGTCATGCATTCTTCAGAACAAAAAGAGGACAAGATGTGTATATTTAGATATGGTACGTTAACAATTTAGAGTTTCATGCTGTATTCATTTTGTATTTCCATGTTTAGGTTGAATTATCGCTCACGAATGCAAGTTTCTAAAGTAAGTTCATACCGTTTTTGTAGGTTCATCTCTAAATTTTATGAATAAAAACATTTTGTGTTGAAATGCAGTGAAACGGCATTACATGTATTTGAGTATGTTTTTGTTTTATATATAATTGTTTTCAAACGCTAACCATACATTTAGCAATTATCGTTGTTTGCTGTGTAGAATACATTTTGTTATTATAGTATTTATCCAACTGTTAACGTTGGTTCTATATTTTGAAATTTCTGACACTTTCTTCATGTGATGGCTTTTAACCTTACCTATTGGTTATAGCTCATTTTGAAGACAGCACGATGACTTGTAAAAAGTTATATCACAAAAATACTGAACTCAGAGGAAAATTCAAAACGATCATTTAAATGATAAAATCAAAAGCGGAAACACATCACACGAATAACAGTAATATTCGTGACTGGGTACAGGCATTTTCAAATGTAGAAAAGGATGGATTGAACCTTGTTTTATATCGCTAAACCTCCCACTTGTACGACAGTCGCATCAACTTCCATTACAATGACAACGATGCGTGAACAAAACAAACAGACACAATACGTAAAAATGTCTTGTTGCTCATGTTATAAGGAAGCCAGTGAAATGTCTAATTCGGAAGATAACATTGTTTACAACTTTTTGATGAATTATTTATAGATTTACCATACATGTAAAGACTTAGAGGACACAGAAGGCATATCAATTGGCATAGACGAGATTACCACATTGGTAGGTAAGATATTGATAAAAAGATACACTAGGTAGTACATGGTATTAAATATACACTAGAATTAATATATTTATATTGAAATACTTGTTATCTCCAAAACCTGTCAGATAGTTTTAATTATATTTCCATTTAGTCTCTGTATGTGTTTGTCGGCAATTAGTTGAGATGTCATGGTAGTGCCTTATTCTTGCAAAATCACAGATTTTTTTTCCATTACTTCAAGTAGTGCGCTGACAATTATCTGCTCAAGAAAAAATGCAATTATTAATTGAAAACCAATATAAATTGTTGCAGAATAAACTTGACGATAACAGTATTTTAACAAAACTTGCAATTAAAGTATAGGTTTGAATTTGTGATCAGATTTTGGTATTTCACTTATAGTTTGTATCTTCAAAAAGCTAGACAAATATACAGGTATAAGAAGGGACCAATCTATCGTAAGTGTCACGCTTTTTCTAACTATGATTTTTCTTTGATAGACTAAACAAGATTTTCTTCAGAAGTTGTATAAAATGTTCTTAAATTTTCAGCTGTGTGTTTTACATTTTGTATAACTATTTAATTCAAAATTCGATTGAAGACTGTTCAATCAATTTACAGTTATATGCTTCTATTAAACAGATAATACTCATTTTGTCATTCCTGATGATAGGAGACTTACAACCTTTAGCGAAAAGGAATTAAACGGTCTATATATAAGGTATAGTTTATGTAATCAACTCAGTCATCTTACTTATATATTGTTTATTTAGTACAAATTATTTGAAACGAATTTCTAATGAATTATACAATTTTTTAATACAAATGAAAACATTTATTAACTTTCAAATGTTGTAAATTTAGAAAGTTTGAATCGTCTGTAGTCGAAACGTAGCTCTTATGCTTTGGGTTATCTATGATAACATAAAGATGTACTTAAGAGAAATTAAGCAGTGAATAATTCAAGAATTCAAAATTGATACCATACGTAACAAGAGCATTAGCTAAGAAAAATAATAAAATAAAAGTATTGATAGGTTATGGATCTCCTTTCGATGATATTTAAAAGAATTAAACGGTGAGAACCCCGCCACATTATTTATGTATGTGCCTGTCCCAAGTCAGGAGCCTGTAATTCAGTGGTTGTCTTTTGTTTATGTGTTACATATTTGTTTTTCGTTCATTTTTTTACATAAATAAGGCCGTTAGTTTTCACGTTTGAATTGTTTTACATTGTCTTATCGGGGCCTTTTATAGATGACTATGCGGTATGGGCTTTGCTCATTGTTGAAGGCCGTACGGTGACCTATAGTTGTTAATGTCTGTGTCATTTTGGTCTTTTGTGGATAGTTGTCTCATTGGCAATCATACCACATCTTCTTTTTTATATTGACTCCGACTTTAATCTTAAATTTGGTAATTTTAGTCTCAAATTTTAAGAAATGAAATCTAGAATCTGCTTAAATTTTGAAATGACCTTTTATGAACTATTGAAGTCTTATATGAAAAGAAAAATTGTGATATTGGGCAAAAATGTTTTACCCTGTATCATAGGAAAAAAACCACGGAGTCCAATATCTGACAAAAATTCCTAAACTTGACATAATTAAATTCTTTAAGTGATATTGAGTTAAAAATTGAATGATTCAGTCAAAATTTGTAATAATGAAAGCAAACTTTCGAGGACAAAGTCCCAGTTATAGTTGAATATGTACAATAACAATAGGTACCAATCAAGCTAGAATATATAGCAATGGGGATATGTGATATCAATCTACCAGCGTTCAAATAACTTGGATGTATATAATCATAGACATATAGGAAAATAGATAATCTATAGTCAGATAACAAATTACCTTATCAAGAACAAGAGTGGTTAAAGGAGGCGACAGTAGACTATCGCTGTTCAAAAGTCATAAATCTACTGAGAGAAACTAAATCATGTTTTTTTTAAGAAACCAAAGGTATATTCAAACTCAAACAAGAAACGTGTGGTCTTAGTTACATGTACATATGAATGGTTAGCAGAAAAATGTTATGCAATGAAATATAAAATATATCAAAAAATATCTATGTCGACACATCAGGGTCAGGCCATTTAAAGATTTGTGAAAGTCGCTCACTTTTCGTGTGAAAGCTTATAATTTTAGCTTCAAAGTTGATACATGTGATTTGGACATCAATGTTTTTTTTATGTTGTAATAGAATAGGAAACTTTACCCATCCGCTATTTATAAGTCCTATGCATATAACATTTCTTCTACATCACCATTGTAGATATCTGACATCAATACAAACACTTTGCAAGGAAGTATTAAGATTAGGTTTAATAAGTGACGGGGGATGGAACGTATGTCATGACAAACAATATAGACCATCTGACCCGTGCTTAGTGTATTCATTTGGGTAAGTATATACACATTGTTAAAAAAACTAGTTAACATATTAAAAGCACAAACGATGAAAATGGTCAATGACGTCGACAGGAGGATTAAATAGAATTATTCATTCTTAAACTATTGAATTTGGTCTATATTGAACATTTATTCATAACCATAAATACAATTGATATACATGTTGGGACATCTTTACACTAATAAACTGCTTTACAAGCATTACATGTATGATAAATTTAAAGAATCTACTCGAAAAACAACTGCTTCGTTCTCATGTCTATATATTGGAAAAAAATGTTAAACAATTCTATATATTCCAATAAATGTGTTATGTTTCTAGATTCTTGGTTGAAAATTGAAATACATAATAAATCCGAATGAGTATTAAGTGTTCAAGTTAACCAGCACACCATGCAATAGAAAAGTCTTGGAGTTTTAGCAATCAGAATAAAATTACACTTCAAAGTACCAATGATACATAATAAATATTCCAAGCATTTGAAAGTTCTCAAGCTCATAACAAAAAAACATTTAGTAAAAGATGATACAACTAATTTTTAAAATATTTTCAAATGAAAAAAACACTTTATAAAAGATGTTATAACCTTTGAGTTTTCCGTTGATATTCCAATAATACAAGCACTGTCTATATTGTCTTTGTTTCTTATAGGATATTCTGGGATTTTAGTTTTGACGATGCGGTGGCAGAAACGTATGGTTGTGAAATTCACTCGTTTGATCCTAGGTAAATAGGAAGTTAACATTAAAGAGTCTTCATTTCTAATGAGTTTTGCCCTTAAAATCTTAATTAATTTCTAGATATTCAGGAAACTTTTGATTCACATTTTTATAGTGTAAATAAATAAATAATGATGATTATCTAAAACTGTTCATTTATGAAAAATGAATTTTAATGACTGAGTGACTTATTCAGACAAGTATGCAATAAATTGCGATTTAAATTGATGGATTTGATCAGATTCAAACATGTGGTCAAGGGTGTACTATACGTGATTTAGGTTCATTTAAACTGACAGGTAAGGCCTTTCGTTTTTTCTCTGTATTGTTTTATATTTTGGCACGGTTGGGCTTTCTGTAGCTGACAATACGGTAATGCGTTTCGCTTATTGCGTGTACGCCGTTTGGACAGTAACTGCTGAAATCCGCCACATTTTGAGTTTAGTTGTATCATTGTCAACCATCTCACATGTACTGTTTTAATTATATTACGATCAGAATAGAAGCATGACATGTGTACAATAATACTTCCTAACAAAGTGGCGCAATGAAATTAATTTGAAAAATAAATAAATGTGGTGCATTGTTTGATTGATTGGACAAAGTTATCTTTTCACTGGCAACTGGCAACTGTAAATAATGTTTAAAATGCAATCATATACATGTGTATGTATCTATTTGTAGTATGAACACTTCGGATTTCAAGCGTGGAAATTCCATATGGTTTCACAAGCTTGGTCTGTCTGATCAAACAGGAATAGATGGAAAACACAAATGGAAGATATTGACACTACAAGATATCCTTTCAAATCTGAATCATACATCGGTAAGATCTATTAATGTTTTCAATATAAAATATATATTAGTCAAAAAAACCAATTTACAAGTAATTATATATGGAGAATGGCCCTAGCCTCCAAATTATTGTAGTAGTTCAGTTGAATTTTAGAAAAAAAACTTGATTTAGAAGTTGCAGATCTCTTCCATTGGTCCAAATTGACTCCATGATGAACCCTTAACTAAGGAATAGAAATTACATTCTACAACATTTGCTTTCAAAATTGTCAACCTTTCTACATGTTCTAGCTGTTCTTTTGGTCATTCTTTGTATGAAGACTACCAAAAGATAACCCCTCCCTCCAAAAACAAAATTGGCCGTCGTTTCCTCAGAGCTCTTCAGGTCTTCTTGATTTTGTTACTTGTATGCGGCATTTACTTGTACCTGTTTACATTTTCAAATATTATCCATAGTGTTAACATACTGTTTTGTTATCACAGCAAATGGCATAAATTACTATTACATAGATCAACTGTCAGAATTTAGTCCATACTAGGTGATAAATTCTCCTTTATCTTTTATTTCAATTTCTATTTTTTCCCTAATATAATGTGGATACGTACAAAGAGAGACAACTCTTATCTTCAAAATTTTCCATGTACAACCCTTACATTATCTAACAAAATTATTAAGTTTCTTTCATCATTATTTTCTCATTTAATTATTAAGCACAACTTATATATTGAAACTACATTGTATCTAATAAGAATTAAGCCTCAGATATAATAAAGATTAATGGATTTGAAATTTAGTCACATAATATTTCGTACATAAATACCACACATCAAAGGAAAGCGACTGTTCAATAATCATTCTTGTCAGCCAATAGTTGGCTTTTATTTCATCAAAATGTTATTTTACTATTTTTGTTTAAACATTAATCCGAGTAACTAAATAGAATGACAAAAAAGCAATTAAAGGATCAGTAACTACATCATCAGCTCAAAGTCAAAGCGAGTCTTTCAATATGCATATATTAATTGTTGAATTGTGTATCATGTGTACTTTAATTGAAACCATTTATGTCCATTTAACAAAATTCAATCACTCTTAACTCGATGCATGTTGATACCGGTCCCTTTCTATCGATTCGAGCGAAATGCTTTGCCAGATGTACAGTTCACGTTATGGCTGTTATTCACAAGGTCGTGATGTTTTTGTATATTTTTTACGGTTTTTTTTTCATGAGAGTTAAAATCACACTGAAGTATATGAGTGTTTAATACTGAACTTGCCTTTTTTGTAGAAAACATTGGATATTTTAAAAATGGATATAGAGTCTATGGAATGGCAATCTCTACTTAATATGATAAAAACTGGTGCACTTAGAAATATAAGACAACTGTATGTGGAATTTCATGGATCAACTGCATCAGTACAAAAGCTTCAAATATTAAGAAGTATATATAATGAAGGATATAGAATTTATTGGTACCACAGAAATCCCGCTGAGACCAATATAAGGAAATGGAAATTTGTGGAAAACACTAGTTGTTATGAAATATATTTTCTAAAAATTAAATGACAGTATGATTTTCTACCATAAATAAAAACAAATATATATTCGTCAATTTCTTATGTTTGATTGTTAGTATAATATCATGTGTCGCCAATGGTCATATCCAGTCTAGTTATCCCTAAACCCGGCTTGTCCGTTCATATTATCTTTAGTGCGACCAGCCATGTCTAGAAATTTTCTTCAAAGGTAATATGTTTATATTTGGCCTACAGTTTGACAATTTTAAGTTTTCTTTGTTTCAATGAATATGAAATGTGTCAGTTTTGCTTCAGTTTACTTGTTTCTTCATAGACAATAACTGTTTAGTGTCTTTTAATATCTACAAAATTTCCTTAAAACTATCAATTCAGGGGCAGCAACCCAACAACTGGTTGTCTAATTCGTCTGAATATTTCAGGGCAGATAGATTTTAACCTGATCATCAATTTTACCTATGTCAGATTTGCTCTCAGGTTTCAGAGATACGAGCCAAAATGTACATTTTACTTTGGATAAAAACAAACAGTCAGAGATAAAATTATTATTCATTGGTCTATGTCAAATGAAACATTTCCACAGAATATAGGATCGTAAATTTTTCTATGGTGTATAGCAATACTTTTGAATAAAAATTTAATTTATAATTATTAAAACATAATCAATGTATGTACCGATAAAAAGTAAAAACACAGTATTGAACAATGTTGAAAGATCTTATTAAATTGATAACCTTTCAGAATAAGTAAACTCAAAGTTCGATCAGTTTACCTCGATATCGTATATAATTTTAATCAGAAACAAAACAAATAATGTTGTTACACGAATTGCACTTTTTTTCTTTTGAAGTTTTAATGAAATAATTTGCTTAATAAGTGTGTTGAGGAAAAACCATAGTATATTATCTGCACTTGGATGTTGTACCATACTTTGATAATTAGATATGCAGCTCAACGAGAATCCAAAGGAAAGAAGGCGGAGCTAAGCTTTGGTACAACATATTCATTTTTATGTTATTCCATGGCTGAAGCTACACCCCTTTATTGAAAGATATCCCCCCTCTGAAATATTTAGGAAACTGAAAAACGTTAAAGGTCATGAACATTTACTTGTTTTCGTTTTATATAATAACAAAAAGCAATAAATAACTTTTACCACATCTCAAGAAACACTTTTCGACTAAATAGGAGTGTTACAATGCAGAGGGGTCTGGTGGAATGGGAACAACTCCAGGAAAAGGAATCAATATCGATCAGCGGAGCAAGACAAAAACACATGTTTGGACGATTTTTTTATTTTCTTAAATTCATTTAATTTGTCATAAAAAAATTGCGATCAAATAGGGAGACGTACACTATCTACGCTTCCTGGATCCGCCACTGTTTAGTGTTTTATCATTAAAGTTGTGGTTAAATAAACAATCTTATTATCGAGTTAATAAGTTAACGGAAGAAAAGCGGTTTGTACGAAAAATTCAAATGTATAAATATGATATTTTTCAATAAATTGAACAACATGAAAATAAACTCATCATAGAAACTAGGATTAACATTTTATGTATGCGCCAAACGCGCATTTGTCTACAAAACACTCATCAGTGACGCTCAAATATCTTTTATAAAAGGCCAAATAAAATACGAAGTTGAAGCGCAATAAAGGCAACAGTAGTATATCGCTGTTCAAAACTCATAAATCCATGGACAAAAAACAAAAACGGGGTAACAAACTAAAACCGAGGGAAACGCATTAAATATAAGAGGAGAACAACGACATAACACTAAAATGTAACACACATAGACAAAATCCCACGAAAATAACAAATATAACATATATATATATAACATCAAAACCAAGTACATAAATTTGGGATAGACAAGTACCGTGACACGTCTTATCGCAATGTGAATTTACGCAATAATTAATGTGGACCAAAAATTCCTAAAAAAACGTTGACAAATACAGCTACGGTAATCTATAGCTATTCCTTAGGTAAAAACAATATAATTGATTTGTATATATTGAAAACAAAAACAAAATTAAAATCTTCTGGTCATTATACTAATTATTTAATTCTTGAAAAATTGCTGGAATCTGATGTTTTTGTTTACATTCTTATGGCATAATGAAATTAATTGCGCATACGACCATACATAGAGCGCAAACCTTACTTGCGCGAGCTTCTATCTCATTGAACAAAACAGTAACGTGAGCAATTTCTAACATTAGGTCAAGCTGTCACCATTTTATTTATATTAAAATTATATATGCCACGTGTCTTACTAATTAACATATTTACAAAGTCATCCTTCGGATTCATTTGTGTAAATATGCTAACTCGTAAGAATCATGGTATATATAGTACTTAAAAAGTAGTTTGAGGCAATTGTTTACGCAGAGTTTTCCTCACAATTCTGCCTTGTCAAATTACCAGTTATTTTTTGCCCTATACTCAATAGCGTCATATACATTCCTTACAGCACATTGACGGAGAAGTAACGTTGAGAACGATAACTACGATATTAGATATATATAACATTGAAATTAAAAAAATATTTAAATTGCAGTAGAATCTGTCATTGATATTGTAAAATTGAAGAACCATAGTGTCGAATGTCGGAGTACTTCGTATTATTTAGCGTAACTATATATATTTCAGGAAGGCCTATGTAGATAGAAATGTTTCCAAATATTATTAAAATCTTGTTTTAGCAATCAATGTTGCATATTTGATAAATCTATTATATGCTGGCTTTTAAATATAGGTTATATCATCCATTTACTTTTATGATCACTATATACGTGTCAATATGCCTGATAATGAATTCTTGGAATTTTACCTGGATCTATGATGAATATGTAACAGTGTTTAAATACAATACAATAAAATACAATACAATATATTTTTGAATCAATATAGAATTAAAAACATGTGCTATATACACAATTGCCAATGAAACAACTATCTTACAAAATTCTAACTAAAGTGGGTGCAAACAATTATAGGAAAACATATTAAGGCCATTAAAAATGAGAAAACCATGATACCGTATACATAGTTGGCTATACTAGTCCCCGACATGAAGGATATGAAATAATTCGAATTAAAAACCTACGGTCTACTTGTAATATATAGACTCATGACTTGGGACAGTCTCATAAAGAATCTGGCGGAGTTAACCAAAATATGTTGGATAGCGCCAACCAACCCTTAATCTGGGACTGTGTTGAAACAGTAAAACTTGAGCTTTACAATTGTCATTTCGGAGCATTTTATACCTGACTATGCGGTGTGGGTTTTACTCATTGTTGACCGTCGTATAGTTGTTAAGTTTTATGTCACTTAGTCTTACTGGAATTTGTACCCCAAATCGTCAAATAAAATCATTTGAAAGGGGCTTAACTTGTCAGATCAACACAAAGCAGAAAACATCTAACAAAATCACAGACCGGACATGCCAAAATATGTATATGTTACAGTGAATTTTTATAATCAGGGATTATGCTGAACCGCTAAAATCATTAGTGATTATATAGATTCCCTGAAAATGACCAGTGATTTTACATAATCACTGAACATTTTAATAAATATTCTACAAATTCCCTAACATAATTTCATGGATTATCAATAATTCAAAGATCCTTATCATTAAATTTTGCTTCTTTTCTTATTCCTAGAAAGTTTACGTGGACATCTTTCGTTCCTGATATATTATATAAAACTTAAATGATAAGTTTTTTCATTTATATTTTATACAATTGTTGTGTTGAACCTAATTTGTTATAATGACCTTTTTTTTTTTAATCTTATTTCATGTTCTCAGTAATAAAAAAAAATCAAATAAAGAGAAGAATCTTTTTGCCATTTTATTTTTTCATACTGACTTTATTAGCTTGGCTTTGCGGGCTCACTTGATATTCTTGCTGATAAGGTCACTACCAAAATAAAAAAGATCCCTTATTCTATATATCTATTGTGCTTATCATTCATTATATTGTGTTTAACATTTTAATATTTTGAGCCTATCATATTAATATATTGTGCCCTACAGTTTGATGTATCAATGTTATCATTTTTATATATTTTGTCTAAAGGTTTAACATTATAAGGTTATTATTTTGATATATTACGGTTCACATTTTTATTTACTACAATATGTTATACATTTTAATATCATTTCAGTTATTCCGTATAATCCCTGATGTTTTTTCTAGTAATTAAACATAATCCCTGAAAATTTTAGTGATTATATATAATCCCTAAACTAACCAGTGATTCTACGTAATCCCTAAAATCATTTTATCAAAATTCACTGTAACATATACATCCTTCACACAGATTATGAGTACTCCCACAATTAGTTCATTGAGATTATTAATGTATGCATGACACTACATTAATTAGAGAGTGCATATACATTAGGTGTATTGCCTACCTTGGCATGTAATATAATCAATGGACCTTCAAAAGATTAGCAGTTAAAACAGTCCATTATATTACACTTTTTATTCAAATTGAGTTGTGGTTAACAGTTAGGATCTAAATGAAAACTGTTATCTTCCTTTACACAGTATGTAACGTTATTGATATTTATTTACTTTGTCCCAGATTCACCTATAGTCAAAGATAATTTAAAACAATTTTAAAACAAACATTTAGCTTATACAGTTGAGACTATCATATTATCTAAAGTTCGTAAAGACACTTCAGGTGATCGTTCCAGCACTGCATTCAAGGTAAGTGCATAATATTTGTACTTGTTTGGCTTTATAAATATTTTGATATGAGCGTCACTGATGAGTCTTATGTAGACGAAACGCGCGTCTGGCGTACTAAATTATAATCCTGGTACCTTTGATAATTATTGATATGCATTTGCATAAAGTAGGAATTTATTATATTATACATTTAAATACAGTTTTTCAAATGTGCACGTCCGATTGGCTTTAAATTTCAAATTACCCGCTAAAGGAACACTCAACACACACATTTGAAATATATAGATATAGGAAGATGTGGTGTGAGTGCCAATGAGACAACTATCCATCCAAATAACAATTTAAAAAAGTAAACCATTATAGGTCAATGTACAGCCTTCAACACGGAGCCTTGGCTTACATCGAACAACAAGCTATAAAGGGCCCCAAAATTACTAGTGTAAACCCATTCAAACGGGAAAACCAACGGTATAATCTATTTAAACAAAAACAAAAAAATAACGAGAAACGAGAAACGAGAAACACGTATAAATTACATAAACAAACGACAACTACTGTACATCAGATTCCTGACTTATGACAGGTGCAAACATTTGCAGCGAAATTAAAGGTTTTAATGGATCCAAACCTTCTCCCTTTTCTGAAACAATAGCATAACATCACAACATTGAAAAACGCACTATAAAATATCAATTTGCAGGCTTAACTCAATCCAAAAAAGTAGATTAATACACTATAAACGAATAAATTTGATCTGCGATATCTGAATGCAAATGCACAGTTAATAAAATATTAGGGACAAACATTCAAGGCCAAAAAGCAAACACACAAGTCCAAACAAAACCATGGCAAGTCACCATTGCGAAATATTTAACCCTTTGAAAATATTCACTTTAGAAAAAAAAAACGGTTTAAAAAAAAATACAGGTAAATCTTGAAGTTTATACAAATGTTGTAAGAAGAAGTGAAACTTAGAATATATTCCAAATAATCAAAGCTGGTATATAGACAAGATCCATATAAATATAAAATAACAAAAAAAATTATAGACAGTATCAACAGGTCGAATTAACAAGAAAATACGATTTGCGAGTACTCGTAGTTACTGACAGCTAGTTAGAAGCCAAAAACAAATAAAAAAATCATGCATCAGAGACTAAAATCAACTAAAACACATCCCAGGGATTTAGTATTTTAACGTCATGAACAGTCAGAGAAAACATGACTTGTGCAATGCCAAAAATTAATGTATCGACAGGTAGAAGGCTAGTGAGGAGCGACTTCTATATAGATAAAAAAATTAACGTGTCTGTGTCTCTATACATACCGCCTCAAAAGAAGATACAATGCAGGAATAAATGTACAAATACGCGTTTTGCCGAAGAAAATCTGTTTCCACATGTTTAAATTTGTTTCATGTGCAACAATGTAAGCTATATAAAATGAGGCAAATAAAAGGACAAGAATGTGTCATCCACATGCTAGGATTAATTTGTGTAAATACTTGGTCCTTATTTGCATAAGTTTATTTAAACTGATATACGTTAGATATGCCTTGAAAATAATCACGTGAATAGATTTGTTTCATCTGAGGAATTTTGACTGCTTACCTGACCTTCTTTCTTCATATCTATTTATCTCAACTTGACATTAAATATACTATTAAACTAATTCTTTACAATCAGATTGAACTACGAAATATATCGACACTGATTAATGATAAAACTTAAGGTTTCTCAATATTTGCTAAATTTTTCTCGGGGTTGGTGGTTTAAAAAGGAACGTTTTATCAGTATTGTTTTTAATATCAAAATGGAATTGATAGTCAAATCAGTCATGTTGATTTGATGAAGCAAAAATAAATCCTTCACCAAAAGGTACGGATTACTTCCAGGTATCAAAACTACGCCAATTTTGTGTTTGGTGTGATTAATTATCCTTATGGAAAGAGAAGAATTTTTATTTTGAGTCATCAATTATTTGTCAGTTTTAGTTTTCGGACAATTATAATTTTTTGGTTTTAATCACTTTATCAATATTAATTCCATTTGTCAAAATTGAGTTCAAATAGATAAAAGGCTGGAGGATCAAAGATTTGTTGCATCTATTTTGAGTTCAAGAACTTGGCTAGACTGTACACGGACAATAAAACATACAATAGTAAAAAAATACGTAATCATCAGACCTAGGATGTTATTATTATATTTTCATGCGACACCATTTTCGCTGGTTTTTTCCCGTTCCTTTTATTAAATTGAATAGATTGTGGTAAAACCGAAACTCACTATATCGTCATCAATTAATGATGCTCTGAATAAAATGGGGGTTTAACTTTGACAAATACATTGTTGACATAATGTATATTAACGTCGTTCCGACTTTCTAAACCTAAAAGTATCCTTTTTATATTGTACACTATAACTTCTAAGAACATATTAAATATCTAAGATGAAAAATTGTGTACATACGCATGGCATGGATTTATAAATATCCCAATCAATACATACATATATTTCACTGGGAAGTCATAGTACAATTATATATTTCAAAGCCATGGGAAAAAGTGAAATTTCAATAAGGTATTAACAACATCAGATCATGCATAACTGTAAGATAAAAATGTTAGTAAAGACCATCAGTTTATACAATAGATTTCACAGTAGATGAATATTCATGAACCATTGACGAATATATTTCAACGAATTATTTTATTATATCTGTCAAAGCGCATCCGTTGATATTTTTGCCATTTCAAAAAAGTTACCCATACCAGTGGCACGAATGTGTTTATGTTTGTCTCACTCTTCCGAGCAATTATTCAGCTTCGTGTATTAAATGCGATCCTATATCCATATAATGACCGATCGGGTTTCGTCGAATATAGCGACCGTGTGAGACCCTCATGGTTAGTCTTGGTCGTTAACATCCCTGGTAGTTGTCAAATACTAATAAAAAGTAAAATCACAAAAGTACTTAACTCCGAGGAGAATTCAAAAATGAATCTCTAATAATGTTACACGTACCGTTTAAACTTTTTTGTTCTTTCGTCTATAAGTCACCAAGCAAGCTATGATTTCAAATTGAAATGTAAAACAATTCAGATGAAATAACTAACGGCCTGATATATCTAAAAAACAACAAAACAAAAAATACAGCAGCAAAGTCTGTCAAATTGATTCCGTTTATAATACAAGGTTGACTACTGTATTCCAATTTTTACATTTTTATCTCTGTATATTGTCTGTTTGTTATACTCGCCATTGCTGTCAATATGATGGAATTATATGCGACTGTTATACAATTTTGAAATTTAGCTAGCTGTACAATCTGGTTAAATCTATTATTTTCTGAATAAAGCAATGCCTGTACTAAATCAGTAATATGACAACTGTTTTCAATTCGTTTGATGTGTTTCACCTTTTGATTTGTAATTTGATATCGAAATGTCCGTTTTGAGTTTTGCTTGGAGTCAGGTATTTTTGTCCTTTGATTTTAATGTTATTTAGTACTCTAGTTAATTCAAATTATTAAAGTTTTTGATGGTTTTAAAATGTGATGAATGGGGTTTGTCGAACAACAAATACTAATTGTAGCATTATAAATAGCAGTTGTTAACAATAAAAGATAACACTTGTGAAGACCAAGAACATATTTTAGTTTATCCGACTTAAAATATCACAGGTAAGAGGACAATGATAGATTAGGGGAAAAGACGATAACCGGTCTCGGAGTCGACTCTACCCACCCCTCTCCCCAATAGGTATCAACGGATTTGTATATTCTAAGAATTTGAGAAAAATAGTTTTTGTAACCAATATTTCATAAAACTTACGACCCACTGAATCGAGAGTCGAATTTGTACATGTGATAGTCTCATAACACACAAGAAAAAGTATACAAATTTTCGATACAAAAGTTAACTTGGAGCAATCAAAACGACTACCTACCAAAATAACTTATACATTATTGAAGCAGTCCTCCAATTAAACTTTCCTCTTAGCAGACCAGAACTAAGATCTGTTTTTCAGGACCATTGCAGACCAGACCTGTTGACAGGTCTGCTTGACCAGCAGGTCTGCTTTTGATCAGTTCTTAAGACAGGTCGGCTTGACCAGAACCAAAAACAAGTCTGCTTCTTGACCAGTCCCGTGGACAGGTCTGCCTGCAATGAGTAACCTTTCACACATAATGGTCAGAGCAGACTTGGTCACAAGTTAACTTGTGTGCAGAACTGGTCGACAAGTTAACATGTGTCCATGACCGCTTTAAAAGTAATTATCGCAACGCTGGTAAATAATCACGTTTGATTGGTTTAAAACCGACACGTTATGGCCCCTATGGATGACGTCACATCTACTGTTTATGGGGACGTCATCTATTAATTTTGTTATGTTTCATTGTTTAATTTTCAACAAAAAGCAGCAGAAAAAGTCCAGCGTGTGATAAATTCGTTATACGGTTAACTACTGACCCCCCACGGACCATAGAGGGTAAACAAAATCATATGGATTGTACTTACCCTCAATGGATCCGTAGGGGGTCAGTAGCGAACCATATAACTTACATTAGTGGAACTGTCAGTTAGTTTTTTCTTTTCTTTTTCGGCAGTCAGAAGAGCGGTTAACCTAAATTCTAATGTCCAGACATGATTTCAATACGTGTTAAAAAAATACAAAATATTTCAAAATCAACTAGAATACGAAGCCATGATGAAATAAACATGCCGTAACGCTATTGTTATGAAACAAGCAGATAAAGCAAATGCATTTATTTATGTTATTATCATCATTAGAAATAATCGCATCAGAAAAATTATTATTGAGAAAAAACCTTAATGTCTACCCTGTACCAGATATATAATTTACAATTTGAGATAGGAGTATATCAATATGCAAATGTCTTCCGAAGAAAGAAGATTATAAAAGTCAACATGAGAAATATTTAAAGGAACCGAAATCAATTAATCTAAGCATGAGGGAGGCGACGGAGACATATGCATCCTCAAGTTTAAAAGAGAAAAGTTTATGGAATATTGATGTCAATGACTTAATTTTGAAAAGTAAACATTTTAATCAGTACGCCTGTGTGCATACTTGAGTAAAAATTGGAACAAGCTGTGTATTGAAGTCAATATACATTCCTAAACAAAACCTCATCAGTGACGCTTGTATCAAATAAGTTTAAAAGGATAAATAAGTACGAAGTTGAAGGGCATTGAGAACCAACAATTGGTAAAAGTTTTGCCAATACATTTAAGGTAATCTACCTAATAGATAAGCCGTAGTATTTCACAAGCTTGAGCTTTCTAAAATGCTGGAGACTGCTTCGCTCTATCCTAATTTAAGGTAAATATGTGTATGTGCACGTGGTTGTTGATTAAGTTAAGGAAATGGTTTTTTTTTAATTGATTGATATAAAATGGATGTGGTAGACTTAAAATATCAATTTTTGTATATATATCATTTTCCGCGCGAAAACAATTATCACGTGATCAGGGTGATATTCGGTGACCAACGGTTAACATCAAGCTTGCAATGCCAAGTAATAACATATACAGTGGAATTGTAAACAGCAATAAATATTAAGTTTCAATGAAAAATATTTTGTTTTACTTAAAGATTGTGCGTTGTACATCCATGCTTTTAAAATTTTGTTCACTGTACTTGTTGAAAATTAAAACATTTACTAATAGACACGACTCTGGAGGTGTGCCTAGATTGGCAGAGTTATAAAATACAGATACTGCTTTTTTGTTTACATTGTTTAGCAAAAGCAGATTAACAGAGGAAATGAACATATAATTAATCATTTATATTTCAATATTGAATTTCGGTGTGCAATATATGCATAATAAAACGAACATGAATAATGACAGTTGATCGAAACTAAAATACACAGTCGCATCATAAAGAAACAAATCAGAATCTATATGTGATAGGTAATTATTTCAAGAGGGCGTATATGTCGATTGAAACTAATAGCGAAGCAAACAAATTAAAATGTTTGTAAACAGCTAATTTATAAATATGACCATATCAATGAAGTTCATTCTTTTTTACAGTTTAAATGTTTAAATATCGCACAAACTTCTGCTTCTGTAACGTTTTTTTTGTTGAGTGATCGATGTCTCATGGCAATCGACATCACACGTGTGTAATAAACTGATAGGTAAAGCAAAGTTTTGACAGAAGTTATCAGTCTGATTCGACTGTCTAGTGTTCAACAGATAATTTCCTTTTCCTTGAATTCTCCGTTTTTGTAAGAAATATGAATATTGTGTTTTCAGGGTACCTAAAATGACCACTATGAACATTATAAAGGTAATGTGTTTTATCTTGGTATATTAATTAAAACACGACAAAACGACACAAAAACAAAAAGACCGAAAGCGGTTAAAGGGTGTTCAAGAGTGTTCAACAATTTACAGAAATCATTCGCGCTGTCCGACCATCAATTCATCAACTTCGAACAAACAAAATTTAGAATTTATATTTTTTTTTAAAGTGGAAATTTAAATTGATCAGTCCAGTTGGTATTGTAAGAGTTTGTGAATATATTATCACTCATGCATTTGTAATCTACCTTGATACTTTCCTATTTTCAATTGTTTCTGTTGTAGTTTAACTGAGATGGGTATTTCAAAAGTTACCGATGTGGCATTCACGCGTCAAAATTAGTTCTTTGTCAAATAACATAACGTGCATAATTGTTAAATTAGTATATATGCTATAAATAAAGCTAGAGTAGATGTAAATAGATATAGGAAGATGTGGTATGAGTTCCAATTAGACAACTCTTCATCCAAATAACAATTTATAAAAGTAAACCATTATAGGTCAAGGTATGGCCTTCAACACGGAGCCTTGAGTAAACTTGTTTTATGTTCTGATATTTGTTAAAAACTGCAGAACTGTCCCATCTCGTAAAGGAATTCATATGAATAAACACAGTATTTTATGCAAAAAAATCCAGATAACCGAAAATAAACACTGCAGTGTATACTTTAAGATTATTTCAAATAAGGTATAAGCCACACTAATCATTTTTAATTAATTGTTTCCTCCTTGATACACTCACGAATAACTTTTCTTGCAAATAACAAGTCACATTTTAAAAAGCTAACTTAATCTTGTTTGGCATCTAAGAAGTGAATTTAAATAAAATTATTATGTAGGACATCGTTTTGGTCAAATTCTTCATACTCGCTTTAGAATGGATTCAAGTTCATTTAATTCCCACCTATTTGTTCGTAATTTAGTAGACTCTCCAAATTGTCGTTGTGTTGATGTGGAAAGAAATGCTCACTTCCTGTTATCTTTTCCAATATACACTGGTTTAAAACATGAACTATTAGATTATATGTCAGTTCTTCCTGTCCAAGTTAACACAAAACTTTGCTTTTTGTATTAACGGTAATCTCAGATGAGCAAAATAGTCTTTTATTTAGTTTGGTGGAGAAATATATTATTAAAAGTAAACGATTTAACCCATGATGTTAATGCTTCATCTTTCAATCGGAACCCAAGCATTTCGCACTTTATACATTACAATAATTCATGTTTATTTATTATTTATTTATTTTTTTCTCATTATTATTTTTTTTCTTCTTCTTCCACCATTTTTCATATTCATGTATTTATTACAGAACATGCTAGTATTTATATTTATGTATTGTTCAATAAGTGTATTATTTTTGTAAAATGAGACAGATTTGTAAAAGCAAATTGCTCGTTTCTGAATCCTTAATATTATTTCATTTGCATAATAGAGTTTAATATTGATTGATCTAAAAAATATATTGTTTAAACTAATGGTAAACAATTTAAATATACATTTATTATGTTAAAAGAGTTCAATGTTCATACATGCAGTTCAAAAAATGTTACTGATTTATAGGAGGGGAAAGGGCCGATTTTGGCCTCAAATTTCAGATTCATCTGATGAAAAGTCACTTTTTAAACACTGAAGTGTCTAATTCAGTCGATTCAATTAGTTTATGTGAAAGATTTGAACTGATTTATTGATAAAAAATGCTCAAATTGAAGCTTTAATATGCCATAATATATTACTTTTCAGATGGTTTTTTTGTCAAAAATGCCATCTCTGTTCACTCTTAACTTTTATATATGTTATGATTATCATCAAACACAACTTACATTTAAATTTTTATTTTTATATTTTCTTCCCTACCAAGACAAAACGCCCGTCTGACGTATCAAAATATAATTCTGGAACCTTGATAACTATTTACAACCGGGTTGAAAATTGGTAATGGTAAATAGCAACACCTAAATTCAACTCACAGTTAACGAACTAATCTGTTGGATTTCATTTGTGTTATCTACACATTTTATGAAATCTTATTTGTAAACATAGGGTAATTGCTGATCATTTATTACCCTATCATTGATTATCGATCACGGGTAAAATTCTTATTTCTCCAAGAAATATGATAACGCCAGCTGTATGTGTTATATTTTAAAATCTTTTTTTTTAAACTCATCAAAGATACCAGGCTTTTAATTTGATATTCAAGACGCGCATTTTGTCTTTGTAAAAGTAGCAATAGCACGGATCGGAGTAATTGAAAACATTATTTCTGATGCTAGGGCTCTCGATACTGTATAAATATAACCATTTTGCATTAAATGATTGAAAGTTTATTGCCATTTATCACCAAATTTTAGGTACTGAAGAAAACTTGCATGAAATATCATAGCCGGCGTGGATGTGTGACATTGTTCTTCATAATTGGTCTTGCCTTGTACATCGTTGATATATCAGTAGTATCGCACGAAAAACATTGGTGGAATGACAGAAATATTTCATTCATTTTAAATAACCTAAATTTAGCCAGTTCTGGTTATGACAAACATAGTACAGCGTACAAACTGTACCGTATTTTGAAAACTAGGATTAATGATGTTTGTGAATTTCCACCGGATAGTCTCAGTGAGTATGAACATATTACAACTAATTCTGAAATACATTATTTAGTATTCTCCTTATCTTATAAGGCTATGATTTATTGTATATGTGTTAAAAGTGTTATGTTCAAGCACTATCCGGAATCCAAAGAATCCAGAATCCTCATTTTACAATTGGAACTCGATTATCTGCAATAAACCACATGTAAATCAATCTGAAGTATATGAATCAACCTAATACTGATGATAATGTACAACAAACTAAAAGGTCTTCAGATCACTCTGTCCTCTTATGATACTACCATTATCGGAATAACAAAACGTGGATAGGACATCCAATCGCCTTATATCATTTGTCAAATATTGTTCTTGAAATTAAAATGAATTAAATTTGATGCATACTAAAATACGCAATGATATATCTAAGTACAAATACATCACTGTATTTCAAATACATGCATGTACGTGTAGTTGAGATTGATTTCCTGATGAATTTAAATAAAGAAATTGAGTTCTGTCGAACAATAATATTTTCATTATTTAATATCAAAAAGCCTATAAATCTTTTAACTGCATATCATTTATTTGTTAATGTGTTTCGTAAAGCAGATCTCAAGTTATGTGTATACCATTTACAGCATATACACATTATTACTAAAATTGTTTCCTAAATTTTCATTGGTTTTCCAACTCTTTCAGATGGGTATATACCACTGAATAGATCTGTTTTGAACATGACTATTTTGAACAGTATTCATTCCTATATAAAAGGTGGACATTATAGACCGCCCAACTGTACACCTGTACAAAAAGTTGCCATTATTGTCCCATACAGAGATAGACAAAAACAACTCCAAGTCTTTTTGAATAACGTGATACCAAAACTAAAGCGACAACAACTAGAGTTTGCGATATATGTTATCGAGCAGGTGAGTTTCTTAGAAAAAAAACCCCATCTATACACATACTTTGGCATTACAGGGACAAAGGCAAACAAAGTCCATATAACAGCTAAACAGAAAACAGTAAATTGACCAACCAAAACACATGATTGAACTCAGGTGACCAGGGACATTAGGTCATTTGTTTTCTTCTGATTGCATTCATTGAATAAAAGGTCACTCAAAATTGGGTGGAGTTTGCAAGGGATAAATGGTGACTACTACAATTCGAATATAAATGTATTTATCTGTCACACAGATAATTAGAAGTAAAATCCAGATTAACGTAGAACATTTAAAGATATGACTAGATTTTTTTCTTTTAAGAACACTTGTTTTGCATTTAAAAGTCGCAGTGAAAGCAACATACCTCTATCGGGCATATCATGAACATAAACGCAAACTATGTGGTATCTTACTAACTGGGACATGCTGCTGCTGGAAAAATAAAAGGTTCTGACTATATAAATTCACAATCTGTGTAATAAATTTAGATAACTTAAGAAGCTTCTTAACTAGATATTACTTTTTCTTCATAAAAAAAAAGAATTTAAATTCTTGTTTTAATCAATGATTAAATCTACTATATCACTGACTTTTAAAAAAGTTGGCTATAGTTTGTTTTTATGTATTTACTTCGTATGTCAAGGTATAACTTTCTTTTGTTTTAAAAATAATTGCACTAATAAGGAACACAAATCTATTATTTACAGCATGTTATGTCATAAGGACTTAGAAAAACGACAAAAACCATATCGCTACTAGATGTTAGCTGCTATTACGAATCAGTCAACAATATTGATATTTCTGGTCCTTAAACTAAGTTTTCTTATGTTAATTCAAACTTACTATCTCAACTGTGTGCCAAACATCAGTTTTGACATGTTCTCTCTGTTGACATAAGCTCCTGCAAATAATTTTGGTATAGGGCGATGATGCAGGTATGATAAGATTAGCTTTGCAAGTTTAAATAATTTAACCCTCGGTCTTAAATCTATAGATTCAATCATTGACTCCGCAGAATAGCTAAAACAAATGCTAAACAGAAATAGTAACAACAATGTCTTTCTTTATGAACACCAAAATCAGATCAAGTTAATAATATTACCTGTTGTTTTTATCTATTATTTTCAGCTAATGATGTTTCCATTCTATCCTCCAGATGATGACAAGATTCTTCCATGTTTATCCTTCTTTGCTTTTCATCCTCTATCTGTCTGTTCTTCTCCCTTTCAATTTCTGTCATTTTACCGTTATACCTTTCTCTAAGGTTATCGAGGTCGCAGTCCCAGGCATTTTTACTGGCTTTCAGGGAAGTTTCAGAGCAAGAACAAATTAATGATACTGTCATTATTTAAATTTCACAGCTTGATACAAAAAAGTTAAATAAAAAAAATACCGAACTCCGAGGAAAATTAACAATGGAAAGTTTGTAAACAAATGACAAACACATCAAACGAAGGAATAACACTTGTCAAATTCTTACCCTGATACAGGCATTTTCGTAGGTAGAAAATGGTGGAATAAACATGGTTTCATAGCTGTTGATGTTCAATGTCATGCTTATGGTTTGTTATAAAATCTATGTATAATGCTTAATAATAATTATATTTGTTGTCTTAATATTTAATGATCATATATTAACATAACAAATATTTTAGAAATCTGGTCTGTCGTTTAACAAAGGTATGATGGCAAATATAGGATTCAAAGAGGCCGTATCAGACATGGAATTTGACTGTGTAGTGTTTCATGACGTTGATGTTCTACCTGAAGATGACAGAAACTTTTACATCTGTTCTGACAACCCAATTCATATATCAGTTAAGGTAGAGCAATTTGGATATCGGTAAGTTTCTCGTTATAAAGGCTTCTTAGTCAATATAAAAAATAAAACAATGGAACTTGGTATGATTTACAACATTGTCCAATGTTTAAGTTTGAATTTGTTAGCAATACTTAGTTTGACTATCATAATAGTACGGTTGAAATTCACAAAAAGCGTCGGAAAAGAAATCTCTATGCTGGGCTCTGTTTGCGTAATATATTTGGAATGAATACAAAAATGTAGTATACCGCTTTCGAATAATATGTGTTAAAAAAACCACTTAAGGTAGATAGGGTGTCTTCCTCCATCTTGGATTTGAAAATATCAGAAAGCAAGGTCTAAATCTTTAATAGAATGTGCAAATGTTTAGAGTAGTAGGTAATTCATGTGTAAGAACTTCCACTTCGATATAGAAAATGACATGTTTTATCATATTTATGGTTGTATTTTACAAAAAAAACAGAAAAAAATTGTTTAATCAATTTTTTTCCAACTTTGCAACATAAGGGGATGCAACTCAAATGCAAGGGCAGATAATTCAGATTAAGGTACTTTTACTATAGAATGTGTTAGGAATTTACCTATTTTATAATGTAGCAAGAAAACGGGTCCGGTGACCCCATTGTTTCTTTTTCTTAACTGAAAGCATACTATTAAAGCCATCTTCTCATATGTTATCTCAAAATTCTATGGTGTAGATTACGCTTTATTGCAGAAAATTGGGTTTTCCATGCATAATCTATACAAAATTTGTCAATTTTGAACACCGTGTAGCGTGAAAATAAGCCCGGTGACCCATTCTTTTTATTATTTTTAAAAAAAAAGCATGATATAAACTACATTTTGGCAAATTATTAAAAAATTCTATGGATTATAATTTAGACACCACATCTACCTTAAAGTCTTTTCATATTGGTCATTATCGGTTTATTGACCGCTGAACGTATGATGTCTTCAGACTTAATCTTCAGTTAAAGTAATTGCATTAGGTCAACGAATGCATGTGTTTATAAATACATGTATTGATTTCTATGAAAAGGCTGTTATAAAAATATAGTTAACATAATTACACAGAGTTACTTTGGTTTACTTTGAATTATTTGCCCTTTTATGTTATAATTTTTTATTCTTTTCGATATTTCTTTTGAGTATTGAGGTTAACCTCTTGAAATATGTGTTATTACTTATAATTAATGTACTTGCATTAAATATAAATTACAAAACAGGATTACTAGGAAGTACGGAAAAAATACTCGTTTACGAATTTTGAATACTGATAACCCAAACTTTCCGATATAAATTACTCCAGTTAGAGAAATGAATTCCTAAATTTTACTAGACATTACATGTACTACTAATAACTACTCATTATAAATAATTAAGCCCATTTTAATTACATGTACATTATTGGTAATTCGAAGTAACTGTGTTTAAGAGTTGAGATAAATCTGGTATACATAGAGAATTCTGGCTTATAACGTGTTCCTCAAAATGAAGATGTTAAAATACATATTTCAGTGAATACCGAACAGTTATGTTACATGAACATATGATTAAAAAAAAATGATTGCAGTTATAGAAGTAAATTACCTACTGAACATTATGTTGGATTATCATTTAGGATTTCCGATTGAAACAGCAGCTCATCTAAATTTAATTGGTGGAATGGATTAATTTTCACCCGCTTATTTAATTAATATTTAATACATTATGTAGTTACTCAAAATGAATTTATAAAAAAAACTGTTATGTTTTATTTTTATAACTATTTCTTAATAATATACCCTTTATAATGTTAACCAATACGAAAGTGAAATCAAGTGCCCGAATTTAATCTATTAACATTTAACGGGAAACAAATATGTGAGACTGTAATCAACAATCCACTAAAATGAAAATTCCGGCCAGGTACATGTTCATACAACTTATGGCAGGGTAAATAGTTTGTGTTAATGAGCGCTCAACCTTCATCTAATTAACTCGGGTAAATGTTGTAACAGTACTTGCCAAACCAATATTCAAACATAAGTTGCGAAAAGTAACATCATAAAAATAGTTAACTCCAAGAAAAATTCAAAACGGACAGTCCCTAATCAAATGGCAAAATCAAAAGCTTAAACACATCAATCGGATGGACAACAGGTGTCATATTCCTGACTTGGTACAGGCATTTTGTCTACGTAGAAAATGATGGATTAAACCTGCTTTTATTGCTTGTTAATCCTCTCAGTTGTATGACAGTCACTTTCAATTATATTGACAACGATCTGTAAACAAAGTAGACACAACAGGTATAAATGTAAAAAAAAAAGGTGCAGCAGTCAACATTGTTTTATTATAATAATCACTATTAAAAAAAACACTTTTAAACACACATTTACAATGACACAATAACACCATGACGGGATGTATAAGTACAGAGCCACGTGATATGTAACAAAGAGAGTCTAAAAGGCTTATAAACAAAGCATATGAGCAAAAATGAAAGACAAGACAATATGATTATCATAGAACAATAGCACAATGACGGGTGTTAAAGAACTGAGCCATGTCAAATAGATACCACCAAACACAGACAAAAATGTGAAAGTAATATTCATAAACACAAATAAATGAATACTACAACACGTTATTAAGATGATAAACAACGTCAGTACCTAGATTGTATACCTCAAGACCATCTTTTATTATTTGTGAGGTTCATACGGAATATTTATCATCAAGGTCTAATTGGTACCTTCCGATGAACTTTTGTTAGAAAAAGGACGAGACGTTCTTTGCCACAACTCTAGTTCATCAACTTTCTGAACAGACACTGATGACGTTCTACCAAGTATTAAACTTATCGGAACGGTTCTTAATTAACTCACAAAATAAAAGTCAAGTATCTAAACAAACACTGTAGTGCTTATCTAGGAATAATACCAGCTACTGGAGGCTAACAATTAGATCATGTCTAATTAATGTATAGCACGTGTTTACCCTGCCTGTAACATATTGATAAATCGTATTTAGTGAAATGTGTGTGGCAGTCTTAGAATAGTACACTATGACCTTTTGCAATGCGAAAATGTAAACAATGCCAAAATTTAAAATTCAATATTTCATACAAAACAACACATCTTTTGGCAAATCAAAAGAAAAGGCGTCAATGATTGTCTTGTTATTAAGTAATAATGATTCTGAAAAATGTCTTATTGTATAGATCATATCGAGTATTACATATATAAAATATCGTCATATAACTCTAATATATTTGAAACACATACTTTTAAGATTATTTAACAGTCTAAATTATCCATGTTTGATAAGATTTTTGTATTGAAACTATTGAATCGTTTTAGTTTGATATATGAAAAGTTGGCAGGTGGAATAATCACATTTTCAAAAGAACAGTTCCAGGAAATAAACGGATTTTGTAATCAGTTTTTTGGATGGGGAGGAGAAGATGATGACTTGTATAGAAGGTAAAATATTACATAACATTCTTTTTGGAAACCATTGTATGTTTAATATTTGGAAAAATTCTGAACTTAAACAAATAATAACAAGAAGTTAGTTCCTAATGTGCAGATACTTATATCTTGCAGTACATTACACTGTTTTCTCTTGCTACACTTTACATAATTATTATTCAGTATATACATGAAGAAACAATCTTCTTCAATCATTGAAAATAGTTAAAAACATGAAAAATTTAAGTACTACTTAAAAATATAAGTCAGCAAAGTGACTTTGAATAAACGAAGGTTGTCATTTTGTACCTAAAGACCAATTTTTATATATGCAATTTCGAGTCACATGGAATATCTATACGTGCGTAATTAAGTATCTTATTGAAGCCCACTATATGTATGCCATTTCATACCATATTTCTCAAATTGCAATGTTTTTTTTAACAGTATTATTATACACAGCTGGATAAGAATCGCGTCTTTCTTTAATCAAATTTAATTAAAAATTTAACCTTCAAAATATGATGTTCAACTATGAAATTAGGTTTTTATTTCTATTTTTGAATGTTTCCTTTTAGTATTGCCAAATCGATTCTGATAACAACCATTAACAAATTACTTTGTAACATCGATCAGAACAATGTTTTTGTTTGCACATGCATTTTTAACATATTATTTCAAATTGAAGAAAAAAATAATCATTGTTGCTGCGATACAAATGGTTTATATTCCTTGAATTCCCGATACAAACTTTAAAGTTTACCTTATTATCATTTAAAATCACCTCTGCAAACATATTGCAATGCAAACATGTCTCTGTTTGTGGTCTCAATATTCTAGATAAGGTCCAAAATCTAGTGTACTTTAGTTACATTACTTAGGTTTTCCTATACTTACTTACGACTCACTTGATTGTTTTATATGGAAAATTTCACTATACTGGAGCAAATGATTTTTAAATCAGCTCCATATAATGATAAGGAAGTGTGTTCTATTGCAATTGAGACAAGTATCCACGAGATACGAAAAGAGTGAACGTTAGAATCTATAGGTCACAATACAGCCTTCAAAAATGAAAATCAATACCGTATGATATGCTTTTAAATCATTTTTGGTAAATTTATAACATCACTTAATATGAACTTATTTAAGCGAGAAAACCCGAATTATAAGAAAACAACGAACAAAAATTTTATTTCAGACACCAGCTATTATCAACTAATGAATTAAAGCTCCTGACTTTAGACTAGATTTTGATATTGCCGTTTCGTTAACTACATACAATGGTTGTGTCATCAGCCAATTGAGATAGTTTGGTGATATGCGTTTTATCATATATAGTATTCAAAATACCTTCAGTGTCTTAGGCGTTAGGAACGAATTCGCACAAGCATAATCGTTACTGATAAACAGAAAAATATCAGATCAATTTCTTATTTGATTTTGTCCTGTTTGAGTTTAAAAAAAAATTGATATCCATCCATTATTTATAACTTATTTGTGTATTCTTGTGTATGGAGCTGCCATCCATGAATAAAATCCTAAGCGCTGAACATGAGTACTCATTCATAAGAATCAAAGATTTGGTAAAGTTATCAATTGTAACAACCCTATCTTCAGCAGATAATTTTGAAGAGTGGTTTAAATCTGCTTTTGATAAAATTAGATTAAACTATTGTTAACACATACTGACTGGTGCAGATCAAAACAATCTACTTTCCACAATTTATATATTAGACGGTCATTTTTATAATTATATTAATTATTATTTTAGAATAAAATTCCACAAATACGAATTGATTCGGCCGTTTGAAGATTTTGGTATTTGCGGCAGTGTTAGCCACAAGCTTGCTGAAAAGAACAGTGATAGGTATTTTTGAAATTATATTCAGCTCAATTGTCATAATTTGGCTTATAATACTAATATTAATATTATATTCGATTCTTTAATGGAAATTGCATGATTCTAAGGATAGGTGCAAATGTCAAATATAGAAAATCAGTCTAGAATATTTGAATTAATAAATATCGAAGCTCAGCATTCAACACAAGATACGGAATGGCTGTCATCTCTTTTCTTTACATCCGAGGTTATCAAAAACAAATCAATCTCAGATTTCGATATTTTATCTCAAACAAAATCAGATTTTGTGGCACATTTGCTTCCATTTTCTGAATAGGAATAAGGGGGTAAGATATACGTCAGTAAAAAAGCAAGCAAGATACAAAACAAAACACACATCTTATCAAATTAGTCAACATACAGTCGTAACATAAACAAAATACCGGAGTGAATCAAGCTTCAAAGTGTCAAAAGTCATGCAATATCGGAATAAATAAAATTGTAACTATCTATTTTCTTCAATTTTAATTGTCTTTTTCTTTGCATCTAATGTTAAACAAAAGAGACAGATAACAGAGCATACAAAATACAGCGAGACCATTTAATTTTGTGATAATGGTAATTGAATAAAATAAATAGCATGAACATAAGTAGAAATAAAACAATAAAAAAAAACATCTACCATATATAATTTCATTAACTGCAATTATGAAGTATTGCCACCCTATCTTTTGACTGTTGATCCTCACAATGTCAGCAACAACATAAAGAGAACAGGAAGACAGACGTCAACGTGGCTCATACCGGTTCGTCTTTATGTTTAAAAGTACGGGGATTATAGGGGGAAAACGGCGAAAATACTGTTTACATTAATAAAGTCTTAAAATCTAAAAACAACACGTCATGAATTTCTGGCCCCCTTTCCTGGATTTACCTTCATCAGAAACATTCAAAGTAGAATGTTTGAGAGCCAACGATGAATAAAACAGAAACAGTAATCTATCAATTACAATGAAATTTAGAACACTGTGTTGTTATGGATTGATAACTCACAATAGTATATGCAAAACAAGTTGATTTTAGATTTCCAATTGTGAATGTTCCATTTTAATGTAGCAGCATTCCAACTGCGATGGATATGGATTATATATCAAGCAGTTGATACTTCATCCCAGAGATGCATTCCCTGTTATGAGTTTCTTTATAGAGGGTTCTTGCTTACATGAAAGCCGTTGAAACGACAGTTCAAAGTGATAGAGTTAAAATGATACATTCAAATATTTTCTTGACACCATCACGAGTTGGTTGACCTTTAAGGAATATCACTTTCACATATGAAGACATAAATGTCGTTTCCACAATCCCGTCCTCTTTTCCTTAATTGAGAATTGCCGAATTAGATGCTACACCAAGTGTTTTGTAGATTTTTACGACGAAAATGCAATATACAAATTATGAAATTTCGTGTAACTGAGACACGAAGAAAATTCAACTGACAGAATATTTTGAATGTGTTAAGTCAATGCTGAGCAAATACATGTTTCTTTAAAATCTTTATCAAAAATAATAAAAAAATCATAGGTAATGATATCAAGGTTTCATCTGCATTAGTATTTGTCTTTCAATGGTAAGGTGGTGGTTAAGTTTTGCTTTGCTTTGATTTTTGATAAAAAAAAAAAGTATTTTTTGTTTGTATTACAGGAGAAAATTTTTAAAATATTCGTATGAAGAGTGGAAAAATGATGGGTTAAGTAATCTAGAGTACAGCTTGTTACGGAAAGAAAGGAAACAGTTGTATAGATGGATATATGTCAGCATATAAATAAACGTTAACTTAATAATCTGGTAAGAGACAATATTTCAAAAGATACCTTTGTTTTTCGATTTTGGATTTTCTGAATACGGAATAGTTGGCAGTATTTTATTAGTTTACTCTTTCGGGTTCATTAAAAAATGTTGGGAAAACGACAGTGTTTCATTGTCGGTCACTTATCTTTAACGAACACAATCGATTTCCTATTTAACAGTCCTATTGCTAACGTGCAACTTAAATTTTGAATTTCGATTATATTCCAGTTTTGCAATTTCTGTTTAATTTCGTTCGTTTTAACCAATTTTTGTTTCTAGTTCATTTTGTTGGTGGTTCCTATAAGATACTCAGACTCCTACAACCAACGAATAATTGTCCTATGGCATATCAACGGTCTGAAAGCGGCGATAAGCACAAAGATAAACAAGCAAACAAGACAAATAGTTTTAGTTTTGATAACTTGTACTGAATAATTGTACATATTCAGTTTAAGGGAAATGCCGTTTTTAATAATCCTTAGGCATTTGTTTTCTCTGAACTATATATTATTTTATTTTCTCAATTCACTCTGTTCAACCAAAAATGAATCTTTTATGTACTCTAGGCTCCTTATTTCTGACGACACCCTAATACCACCCACGAAAAATAATACGTATATCTCAAATATTTACATGAAATTATATTTGTATTAATAAAGACATGCACCATCAGGTGCGATGACCATCTTCAAATGTAGTAAACATAAAACACAATCTACAAAAGAGAAGAGCATAATTAAAATATGAACACTAAATATATAATGTATGAACTGTTATACTGAAGATTTTAAATCTTCCTATACATAAATGCTTATTACTCGTTAGATGGTCTCCACCCTTGTCGTGCATGCACGATTTTAAATACTAACGGAACTTCTTACTGTATTGTTATTACAATTAGCCCGCTACCTGTATTCGAAAATGCATACGTCTGTCGTACATACATATATATTCCTTTTAGACGGTGTTAAGGATATTTTTCAGCATTACTAAATGATTTTACCAGTCCTTTAATATTTGATACTTGAGTATATACTATAGAGTAAAAGAAGTGGTTTTCCTTTCAAATTATTCCCAGTTTACGATTTACCCCTGAAAACTAGTAAATACAAAGGTACAAAGGTAAAAGATTATAATCACGTCCCATTCTCTCGACCCATATACATTGAAATATGTTTTAATTATGCTGTTCGTATTTCATTTTCAGATTCTCAAGTCTTCATACCTCCATATGCCATGGTAAATGTTGCCAGTGCATTTTAATAGCCAAACAAAACTCAGTGTTTGTTATATGAATTGATGATATACAAATTTATGTTCTTCAGGTTCAAAACTATGTACTAGAAATATCATTGCTCCACTTACTACAGAATGTAGCTTGTAAATAATGCATCAATCTACCTCTTAGATATTCACCTAATAATCAAATATTCAATATGATAAGAAACTAAAGGTATGAAACGAGAATATGTTGATATATGTCGATGAGACAACCATTATTTAACAACCAAATGTAAAAATCACCATAACTCTATGTTGTCGATCGTACGATGACATACAGTCGCATATCCACGCCATATGGACTGTGTTACATAGTGTCTTGTTAGAAGTCATTATAATCACATATAAGTTAAAGACTTATATAATGATAGTAAGGTAAACTATAGGAAAAGGTTTAAAGTCGTCACAAGTCTATAAAAGCTATGACGTGCAACAACTTCGGACAGAGATCCCTTCTTCTAACAGGTATATGCATAAAGGGATTCTAATGGATTTGAGGTCACAATCCCGGCATTTTAAATATATATAGCATTATATTAAAGTACATTAATGACGAATACACTGTATTAATAACAAATCAGTACAGGGAACACTTATTGTACATTGGATGTCGTTATCGAGCATCGCTCCTGTGCATTTTGCACATGATGACTGCTGTGCCCATATTTTGACTACTTTATTTATTATATCTGTTTTGTTCACGCATCATTGTAAATATAACGAAATTTGATGAGACTGTAATCAAAGTGAGAGGGTTGGTGCTATAAAACCAGATTTAATACCGCAATCCCACTAGGCCACGATCGCACTACGATCTGTGAAAAAAATGCAAATTTTGATGATCGTAGTACGATCTCGTAGATCGCAGTAAGGTCGTATCACGGTCATGGTGAGGTCTTCAAGATCGTGATGACCGTGGCCAACTTTAAACATGTTCAAAACAATCGTTGTGCGGTCGTGGCAAAATCAGGGCGTAGTGATAGTGCACTAAGATCGTAGTAAGATCGCAAAGGTCGTTGTACCACCGTAGTGAGAGCTTAGCGAAATATAAAAAAAGAAGATGTGGTATGATTGCCAATGAGACAACTATCCAGAAAAGACCAAAATGACACAGACATTAACAACTATAGGTCACCGTACGGCCTTCAACAATGAGCAAGGCCCATACCGCAAAGTCAGCTATAATAGGCCCCGTTAAGACAATGTAAAACAATTTAAACGAGAAAACTAACGGCCTTATTTATGTAAAAAAAAATGAACGAAAAACAAATATGTAACACATAAACAAACGACAACCACTGAATTACAGGCTCCTGACTTGGGACAGGCACATACATAAATAATGTGGCGGGGTTAAACATGTTAGCGGGATCCCAAGCCTCCCCTAACCTGGGACAGTGGTATAACAGTACAACATAAGAATGAACTATAAAAATCAGTTGAAAAACGCATGATTCAAGGAGACTACGCTACGATCTCACAACGACTTTATCACGGCCCCACGCTCTTCTTACGACCTGACTACGTTCATACTACGACCATCATTTGCATTGTCATTTTCGCATAGAATATATAAAAAAAACTTCCTAGATTTTGTTTGTCTGTATTTATGTAATTATCCATTTGCTCTAACGGCTCAACTATGCTTATCGTTTTTATAGATTAGATCGTTGGTTTTCTCGTTTAAATGGGTTTTTTTGGGCCCTTTTTAGCTGGCCTATGAAGGTTATCTTTTATAAATTATTATTTGGATTGAGAGTTGTCTTCAACTTGTCTCATTGGCTACCCATACCACATCTTCCTACCTGTATGTCTATTGACACACCTGTGTCATCTATCATATCGTTCATTAAAATATCGTCATTTGGTCTATATGGACCAGCAATAAGATTGTAATTTAGGTTGGATTGGTCAGTCCGACTCCCTGCTTGATCAGGATTCGCTACTTTGCTCCCTCTGCCTTTAAATCACCCCCTACCACCACGCCCACATGTTCTGGTAGGTTTTGGTGACATGACTGTATTGTTTCCAAGAAATCTTCTACGTATTAGTCAGAAATAGAATAATTTAACTGTATTCATATGGAACACGATGTTCACGTTATTGCTGAGAATGTAGTAAGGGACGACATCAATGAGGGATAACAAACTAAATTTACTTAGTTTTTTCACTGACCTGGGGCTTTATCCACCATTTTCTACATTTGACTGTACCAAGTCAGGAATATGACAGTTCTTGTCCATTCGTTTTTGATGTGTTTTGTTATTTGATTTTGCCATGTGATTATGGACTTTCCGATTAGATTTTCCTCTAAGTTCAGTATTTTTGGGATTTTACTTTTTTCAAGTTTAAAGAATTTTATACAAATATCTTTCAATATACAGCAAAACATTTAGAATTTAAAAACTTGAAACTTAGTGTAGAAAAAGAAAAAAAAGTTAGGTACTATTAAATGAATTCAATTTATTTTAGACAGAATTGTTTTAAAATCAAGGGCAGGTAACTATATTGAATTTGGACAGTTGTGTGTTTAACGAAACGAAATAAAAGTACATGCAGCTTCTTCAGTATTTGTTTCAGGTGTCCATAAGAAACAATGCAGTGATATTTTGTTGCTGAAAGTGCGAGTATTTCCATGTAATCTAGCGCCATTTCATCTTATGCATTTTCTCCATTCTGTCACTTTGAAAAGGAGACATTAGGTCCTAGACCACAAATATAGTCCCTAGTGTTGACAGTGGGATACTTGCCATTAATTTTTATACCCCTTCCAAATTTATTTCTCCATGTTTTATGCCTCAAATTGCAAGTAGGGGGTGGGGGGGTGAAATTACACTGTAAAAAAGTTTGTGTCCAGAATTTTAAAGGAAAGTAGTGATTTGGTCCAGGTAAAAAAGGTTGAAAAATAGCACTTCGGAAGCTGTCAAAAGATTTCAAGACGCCCTAAAGATAAAATTGTCCATATTTTGAGTTTGAGACGATGAAGTTTTCTATAATTTTGATATAATTTGTCCCAAAAGTAGTACAACACACTGTAAAAGTTTCTTTGAGAAAGCGCAGGTGGGATTTTTTTTAATTTTCATTTATGTTCTAAAAGAAATGCACTACGAAATAATTGTGTTCTCGGACTATTAAAGCCATGTACAATGTGTAAGATCAATGAATTTGAGCTCACACTATATTATTTTGTGTGCACAATATATTTAAGCTTTGTGCACAATAAGTTTAAGTTGTGCGCAAAATATATTTAAATTGTGCACACAATATATTATTTTACGCGCACATTATAGAATTGTGTGCGCACAATATATTTAATTTGTGCACACAATTTTTTTTCTTTGCATGTCACTAGCGGGGCTCCGCAGTAATGTAAATACAATATGGTATATATGAATTATTTACACCCATTTGAATTATCAAATATTTATTTCAAGATTAATGGACTTTCAAACTTTTGAACATACAACACATGTCAGTGGATAATTGTTGTGATAGGGGGGACATTGTAAGGATCCACATCTTGCTACAACAGAATAGAAAAGTTTCCCTTCATCATTTCTTACACCGGCATTTAGATATTCAGGATGGCTGTCAACACAAACGTACGATGATGCAGCTGCATATCCATGATACCCGGATCCCAGATAGCCATGATATTCTATAGTCCATCCTTTATAACATTTGTTTTTACCAGGAATCATCAACATTGCAGTTGAAGTCTTCTTTCTACAAACAGAACATGGAACATCTTCATCCTGTGTACCAAAAAAGTTTCCTTCGTATTCCGCCCCATACATACGCCCACCATCATTTCCACTAGTTCTCTGAAAGTCTGGATCTGGTGGCAGACAGACATACTCTGGTGCCGAACCTGACTGGCTATAGTATCCTCCTCCAGCATAACCTTAATACCAAAGTGAAATTAAAATAAATTATGTTTTATAAAACAGTGAGAGAAATATCGATATATGCAAATGAAACATTAGTATATAAAAGGAGAAGTGGTATGATTACTATGGAAACAAATGTTCAACAACTCTGGTCCTCATTCTAACATATGGCAAACTTACCAAAACATTGAAAGTCATTGAAAATACATGTATAGTGTCAAATAACATGTTTATCTGCAAAAATATTACACCTGTTATCCATTCGGTTGATGTGTTTGAGCTTTTGATTTTGTCATTTGATTAGGGACTTCCGTTTATAATTTTCTAAGGAATTCGGTATTTTTGTCTATAA